>NC_064420.1:20296875-20611250 GCF_023375975.1 Astyanax mexicanus | reverse complement strand
CTTGCAGCGCTGTGTGGAGCTGTTCTTTTTTTTTTTTTTCTTAAATAATAGGTCTATGCTTCTTCAGTGTTGCAAAGTTAATTAAAGTCATTCAAACTTTAAAACGGGTCAAATTGACCCGGAAGGTGAATATTATGATTAATGTTATCAAGTTAGTCAGATGATATATTTGCACAGTGCACATTAACGATGGTCCAGTTAGATAGCTGTTAATTTACCTATTGAACACTTCAACATAACATCACATCATCATAACATACTCTCCACCACTGCTTATTGGTCAACTTACTGAAGACTAATCGACTAATCAGCTCATTAACAAGCCCATGCAGAGTTGCAGTGGGTGTGTTAAAGTAGAGAAACCACTAAAATGTGCAGGCAGGGAGTCTCCAGGACAGGATAAATAAAGTATCTATCTATCTATCTATCTATCTATCTATCTATCTATCTATCTATCTATCTATCTATCTATCTATCTATCTATCTATCTATCTATCTATCTATCTATCTATCTATCTATCTATCTATCTATCTATCTATCTATCTATCTATCTATCTATCTATCTATCTAATATGACCATTATGTCAATATCAGAGCAGGTAAGGTTCCCACCAAACACTATACTCACTATATATATCACAGTTATGATCACAAATATCAAGGAGGAAATAATAGATTTTCAGCTCTACAAGAAAAGGCCTGTTTTAAGTAGACCAATCTGAGCCAGTTGCAGGTTTTTTGGAATTCAACAGGACCCACTAATGCAGCCATTATGTTTCCAGGCATGACAGCAAGCCAACATCCCAGGAGGTACAGTACCTCCCACACAGTATTCCCCAAACTCACTCATGATCACGAACATCAGCGAGGAGATAACATCAAATTCAGCCTTCTTTAAGTTGACCAATTGGGGCCAATGGCACGTTTTTGGAATCGACCATTACGTTTCCAGTGGTAAGAAATAGACACATTTCCAAGAGGTCATTTACTGCACACTATTTCCCAAACGTTAATGAGGATGAAACAACACCTACAGCCTTATAACAGAAAGTTATCTTTAATTTGACCAATATAGGCCAATAACAGGCTTTTTGAAAGTGTTGATTAACAGGACCATTGCAACTCTACACCCCAAACTCACCATTAGTGTGTAGTATTTCCAACAAGGGCTACCTTCCACACTTGCTTTTCCACACTTACATGCAGAACATGTGCCAAAATGAAATGGAAAATCACTATTGCACTTGATCTCTTTATTCACCCTAGAACACTAGCATTAAAATTAGCAACACCATCACTAGTTTTGGAACCCTTCATTAATTTTACAACATACAACATACAACACAAAATAAAAAGGGACCATGAATGACCCTATAAAAAAAAAACTGAAAAATGATTGGAAAATCAGGTAATTCTTAACAGGTAATATCCTAAAAAAATAAAAAATAAAAAATAAATACTGCTGGGAACTTGGTCTTTGGTCCACTCATTTCATGGAAATGTGAGCGCCTGATTTGAACACACAAACACAGTAAATAACATCAGGTAAATTACAAACATTAAATATGTTACTCTCTATAAAAAAAAAATCACCTGAACACACGCCTCTTAAAAAAAACATAGATAGCATTAACGACATCAATGAGCCCTGAAGCTCCCCAAAGTCTCATGCATCTCAGACAACACAATAAATATCACACGAAAAATTTGTGTGGGTGAAAATCACTCAGCATTAGCATTCAAGGGTTAAAAAACAAAACCAAACGTTGAATTCATGTCAGAATTGCACACAAGACTGCTTAAAAACCTCCTTGCAATCAGCTTAACTGCATTGTATTCCACTATATGATGCTGTGAATGTTCGAAAGCAAATCCCAATGGCCAGGATTGCATTTCATCTACGAGCAGCACTGTATTCATGCAAAGATGAAATGTAAACACTGTCCAATCAGAACCCACTGCTGAAATTGGGGCGGGGCTGAGAAATCAGTCAGAGTAAAACTCAATAAGAGAAAGCCTGAAGTACAGTTATAGAGAGCTTGCTTCTAACTGGTTTCTCAGCCCCGCCCCAAGTTCAGTAGTGGGTTCTGATTGGACAGTGATTAGATTTCATTTTTACATAAATACTGCGCTGCTATTAGATGAAATGCACTCCTGTGCATTTGTGATTTGCTTTTGAACATTTGCAGTGTCACACAGTGGAACACAATGCCATTGAGATGACTGAATTTTAAGGAGGTCTGTGTGCAATTCTGACATGAAATCGGCATTTAGTTTTTTTTTTTCAATAAAGAGATCAAGTGCAGTGAAATGTAATGTAATAGTTGCTTTGCATTTAGTTTTGGCACGTATTCTGCATGTTAGCGAGGAAAATCACTGGTGGATTTCATTTTACATTTGTCCAACATTAATATTGGGTTCTGCTTCTAATGGTTAAACTTATCCAGGACAGCATCACCTTAAAATGGTAACTTGCTCTTATGGCCTACAACAATGTGCCCAGATACTCTACCATCATAATAAATATAAGTGATTTTCATTGGGCAAGACTACACACTGATTGTGAGTCAGGATTGAAATGACACCAGATCCAGATGCAAAAGAAAAGATTTACTTTTTTGTGTAATGCACTAAAAAATATTAGTAGACTTTATCTTTTTTTTTTAGTTTGTCTCATCTGTTCAGTTGAGGTAATATTTACTCAAACACTCAAAAGTTGGAGCAAAGTGTTTCTTTAAATGGCAACTAATTAAAGACAAAATAAAGAAGAATCAACACCAGGAGAGCTGAGTCAAGCTTTTCAACACACTGCAAGCAGACTCTAAAATACTACACTGCCAAAGAAAATTCTTGAACTCAAATTTTTAGTCTAACTAAGAGAATAAACTCAAACAATGAAACACTTTACACATTTCTCTCCAACTCCAGATTATCCGTCATCCATTATCAACAAATTTCTGGGAAGTAATCAGTGCCAGCTAAGTTCTTTTGTTTGCACTGTTCAAGAAGTCTTACCTCAGCCACCACATGTAGCTGTACTCATAGGGAAAGAAGCTGTTGGGGTCATCGCAGCAGTACTTGACATCATTGAAGCCGCAGCAGAAGATGGCACGAGCGTCCCCGTCCGCTTTGGGGCAGCTGAAGGAGCTCACAAAGACGTTCTCTGCACTGTAATAGGAGGTGCAGTCCGCGCTCATACTGAGCCAAAGCGCTAGCCAGATCAGATCCCACACAGGTGTAGAGAGATTTGGAAACACTGTCCGGAAAAGATCACAGGGGATGGAAAGGAGTCCAGGAAAATTCGAGAGGAACAGGAGTTTCACTTCTAAAAGGGGTGAAAGAAATTCGAGAGAAGTGTTCAAAAAACAGAGAGCGAACAGAAGAGTTTGGGGACAGGAGTTCTCTCCAAAGACGAGAGGAACTCTTGAAAAATGATAAAGGGAACTGGTAAATCCTCCACAAAATGGTCAAAAAGTCAAAATCAGGCAAACGAACTGGGTTACCATTCACAGAAATGTCAAAATCTCAGAGGCAACAGGACGCCTCTTTAAAAAATCTTAAAAGTGACCCAACAGCAACTCGAAAGCGGAAAGTGTCGTCCAAAAAAGGTAGTAAGTACTTTGCCGAAAAGCGCAAAGAGTATAATATACATCTCCAATGAAAGCCAAACAGGATAGACTTCACCAAAACAGTGAGAAGGAACCAGAAGATCTGTCCACACTGTTTGCAAGCAGAGTTCCAAGCAGGAGAACCTCCTTTAAAACAGCAAAGGTAAGAGTTCTCTTTAAAAACCCCAAGGCACAGAGTATAGAAAAGCAATTACAGGATCAGGAGCTCCTTCCAGAAACAGCAGAAAAGCCCAGAGTCAAGTAGAGATCTTGTCTTCTTACCTTCTTGCCTTACAGTGGACTATCTGCCTGTTCTTCTTTCCTTTATGCCACAGCTCCCCTTAGCAGCATCCCCACAGAGTGTTTCCACTGAGAGCACTGTGATCTCTTCTAGTAGAAAAGGAGCAAAAGCAGCACACTGATGACCGTCGTGCATCTGAGCTCTTTTCTTCCATCAGGTCCCTCCTCCCCTTTTCCCCTCCTCCTCCTCCTCTCCCCTTTAGCTCTCCCTATTCCTCTACCTTGCCTTTCTCCTGTTCCAACCTCATAATGCATGTGCATCTATGTTCAGTCAATTCAGTTTATCTGGCACCTCCAGCCAAACAGTGACAGTTCAGTTTAAGGACAAATTCCATTTTGCTGGAGCCTTCTGGGTAAAAATCTGCTCATTATTGTCTCACTCGCATTTGCAAGATTCGCAAAATCTGTCTCCCAAAAGCAACAAAGCATTCAAGCCTTTTCATTTGATTTAATTCATTCTACAAGTCAAAGACAATCTAAGAAACACAGTCTTGGCATGTTTCCAAATAGATTCCATTCCATAATGAACCCTAATGGGAAACTGGCTAAATGAGGTCCATTACTGCTCTTTCCTCAAGACTTAATGGTTCCTAATGGGGATTAAAAACATCAACTATTTAAATTTAGATGCGGAAAACAGAACAACGTCAGTGTGTTACAAGAGAGCTCAGCCAAGTTAAGGTACGTTTAACAGAAAATTCACATTCTAATGGGGTAATTAATGCACTCCTCCTGTCCCTGCTGCCTGTTTTTGCACTGAGGCCAGGCAGTCAACTACAACTACTACACAAAATATACACATAACACATAAAGGAGAAGGCAGCTCAGGGGGAGTGGCTACACACTGACGGTGAGAGTAGGTGACAGCAACACATGCCCATTATGCAAACAGGAATGAGACAGGAGTTTTACACATTAAGGTTTGAAACTATTGGGTTTTTGGGCCAAATGTATAGTGAGTGACCTATAAAATATTTTAACAGTTTAATAGAAACAATAAAACGTTAAAACAGTGCAATCAGGGCCTAATTGGGTAATAAAGGCAATCCTCCAGTCCCAACACAGTGTGAAGCGCCTGCCATCCTGTACCTGTGAAAAACCTGTGAGTATACTAACTAACTGACTGGAAGATATGCACCAAAAATTTGGCAATTTAAAATATTTTTGGGCTGGAAATGGCATAAAATAAATAATGAAAAAATATACAATTTATTAGACAATTAGTTGAGACATTACTTAAGTACTGTTACCAGTGGGGCAGGTACAGATACAAGCAAGGGCGTAGGAGCGGGCTTGATATTGGGGGGGGACACATTTGCCAATATGAACCTATTTGTGGAAATTACTTTTAATTAAAAGTAAATTATTATTATAAGGTGATTTTACAACCTAAACATGTTACTCCACGTTACAGTTACTGTTGTTAAAACAAATTATGCATGCAATGTCTGAATTATATACATATAACCAAAATGATCAGTTATCACCTAATATTTATAATAATATAACAGATTTGTTTATTATTATTATTATTATTATTATGTATTGTCATGTCAATTCTGTTGTATATTTACATTCTCTCCTGCGCTTTTTTTTTTTACTGAGAGCTCTTCTTCAGATGGGGTCCTTTTATGTAAAAGAATGTAACTTTACGTTTCATAGAGATTTTTATAAACGTCAGGACATGTGGTCTTACTGTGAACTACAAATGAACAGAAGTCAGGTTAGATCAGTGTTTCTCAACCCTGTTCTTACATATTCTACTGCATATTAAAACTGTTCTGCATATTCTACAGCTTCCTCTGGTGGATATACATGATTAATTTAGGCTCCATAGGGGGCTAAAGGATTTTAACAGGTAAACTCAGTAAATGACTGTTTATTAGCTGATCAGGTGGAAAACACTAGTTTAGGGCAGTGATCGGGGTTAAGTAACTGCTTTAAACTACCAACTTAAAGTACTGTACTACATTCTGGCTATCCTCTACATCCAGCTTCTAGATAACTAGTTATCTAAATGAATTTTCGTTCATTATAGCTCACAGTAAGTCCTGTAATCCTAAATTAATAAACATAGTTTGAAAATGAAATAGTAAATAGATTATCTGATCAGGTACAGGGCAATTTGAACATATAGGTTTTTTTCTTTAACCTTGACTCCCAATCTAGCTAATTCCAAAATTAAGCTAACTCACTCACACAGCTGCAGTTTATTAATCACAGTGGGTTTAAACTGTGTGCTGATTCAGATACGTGTATTTTAACCAGCTATCAGAAACATATCATCACAGTTTACGTGGTTAACAGCTCATACCAGCTTAAGCTGTGTTTTGGAACCTGGTAACTGGTTTCTAGCTGGTAACTGGTTCATAGCTGGTCAGAATGTCTAAAACCAGCTACCAGTTACCAGGTACGAATCAGCTACAAGCTGGTTTTAGATGTTCTGACCAGCTATGACCAGATAGTTTTTTTTATTATTAACTTATTCACTTAATGTACATTTACAGGTATTTTTAAAGTGTGAGGGTTTTTAATAATGTGGCCAATAAAAAAATTACTTATAAAAAGACCAGATAGTTTTATTTTCCATGTATCTCTGACTGTGTATTTAAAGTAACATCACTTAAGAAATGATTACATTGACAGTACAAGACTGGCAGTTTGACCTTTGAAGAATCAGCATCAAGATCATTCTCAGATCCAGCAATCACACCAGTGATTATAATATGCTAATCTAGTGTTAATCAAGTCACAAATTCTGATCCTTATTAAGGAGTAACAAGAACACTTCATTAACAAGAGCTGGTCTATTATCTATGAGTGGATAGCATCTTTACTCTTTACTAATTTCAGTTTCTAATATTAACGGATGAAAGCTACACAAAATCAATTCTCTTTAAATAGAACTAGATTTGTTAGAGCTCTATTTAAGGAGGGAACCGGGGCTTTATTAAAGGGGAATCCCAGTAATCTTTCTGCTTAATTAAAAAGTTCAGGAGAAACTTCAGTCAGAACCTCAATCAGAGTTAGTCGCTGTGTTACTGAAATAATCTAGAGCCATAGAGTGCAATCTGAACCTCTAAAAGATCTCTCACAGAGTTACTACAAGATAAAGTCATTATGTTTATAGAATATAGTCATAACATTTTGAAAGCATATTGTGGTTATCGTGTTCCCCTCTAAGTGCTGTTCTTGGGTTCAAGTCCCTATCTGGGTGGAGTGTCCATGTTCTCCTCATCCAGGTGGGTTTCCTCCCATTGAGCTTACAAATATATCTACGCTGATGGTTGTGATGGTCTGGAAGTGAGGTCAATTTCTGGTTATAAGGTGATTAATATCTTGGTAGAGGAAAACAGAGGTGTACCACTGACTGATTGGAACCCTGACAACAGTCCCCATCAGACATCCTACACATGACTGCACCACAGCATGCAAACCCAATTTTTACATCAACAACAAACAGAATACTAAAAAAATAACATTGTTGCATGCACCCGTAAATTATCTTCAAAGCATGAATGAGCAAATCAGTTTCCTCTGCTGAGAGGTGCAGAAGATGTGTGCCGTTAAATTACCAATCTGCCAAAGTCAGAGCGCACCTGGCTCTTAAGCGGAATGGTAAGTGATGCACTGTTTTATTTCACGTGTTATGCCCAAAACACACCCATGATTAATCAAGAGAATTAGGTGTGTGGTTGATGTCTCTGCTATAGATCACTAAAATGGACCACACCCCTAATAATTTACATATCTACCTGAGATGCGTCAACTGCATGCTTGGTTTCTTAGTACCAAGTACTAAGAAATGTAATCTTACAAACTTCACATTTCATTAGTCACAGTTTGACACAATGTGTCCCCCTCAGAGTTTTTCAATGAGCCAGAAATAAGAATAAAATGAGACATAAGAGATCACAAAGCTGGTACTGTCTGTGGGAGATAAAAAAATATCCAGGTACAAACATCAGAAATTCAGTTTGGGGCAGATCAGTTACAGAGCGAAATGAATGAGATTAGAAGTTCAAAATCCGAATTTTTGCTCAGATCATATTTGGCTATCTTGTCGGTAGTGTTGTGTGTGAACCAGTTCAAAAGAACGCGTTCATTGAACACGCTCATTTTTTTTGTGAACGTTGAACTGGGCGAGAGAGAGAGAGAGGAGCAACGACGCAGAGATCGCGGAGCAACGATACGGAGAGCGCGGAGCAACGACGCGGAGAGCGTGAGGGCGAGAGAGAGAGAGGAGCAACGACGCGAGGAGCAATGGCGCGGAGAGCGCGAGGGTGAGAGAGAGAGAGAGAGAGAGGAGCAACAATGCGGAGAGCGCGGAGCGCGGAGCAACACTGCGGAGAGCGTGGAGCCGCGGAGCAACGATGCGGAGAGTGCGAGGCCGAGAGAGAGAGAGAGGAGCAATGACGTGAGAGCGCGGAGATACAGAGAGAGAGAGAGACCAGTTATGAGAGTGAGAGAAAGCTCTGCAATAAGAAAAATGGCTAGTGGAAGTGATGGCATGGAGACAGACACAGATTCTCCTTATGAACATTTTCATCACCTGGTAAGAAACCCACAATTGCAGTGTCATGAGCAAATGTCTACAATGAGCAGTTTCAAAGAATGTATAGTGATTTCTAGCTTGTAGTGTGAAAAAAAGAATTTATTTGAATATCTCACAACAAAAGTAAAATGAACTGAACTTTGAACTAGTTCAGAATTAACACTGTGAACTTTGAACGTGAACTGTTCACATTGAGCATGTATGAACTGAACTTGAACTAGTTCAGAAAAGCTGTGAACTGGCACAACACTGCTTGTCGATTTACAATCACATATGTAAGTGACCTGTATCTGTGTACAATATGAACGAATCTGTCCCTAAAATGTCTCACATGTGCACATTGATACCTGTATAAACTTTATCATCCATTTTCATCAACCACAAAAAAACTCATATTTGAGAGTCTACTTGTAGTCAGTATATTTTTAGACATATAGTAATAGTATTTCAAAAATAAACGCATTACTATTTAAGAATAATTTCATACTATTTCAGAAACATACTCTTAATACACTGTCTGGCCAATAAAAAAAAGTCGCCACCAAAAAAAGGTCACACACTGTAATATTTTGTTGAACAGCCTTTACCTTTGATTGCAGCACCCATTCACTGTGGCATTGTTTCCACAAGCTTCTGCAATGTCACAAGGTTTATTTTAATCCAGTGTTGCATTCATTTTTCACCAAGATCTTGCACTGATCCTGGCATTGTCATCTTGGAATATGGCCGTGATGATGGAATAACCTGGTCTATATTCAGTATATTCAGGCAGTCAGCTGACCCCATTCTTTCAGCACATACTGTTGCTGAACCAAGACCTGACCAACTTATCAACAGGTCCACTGATCATCAAGGGTCAGTGAGCTTACCAAACTAATTTTGTGTTCCAGTAATTAGTGCTAAAGGTATTCAAGTCAATAAAACAAAAAGGGTGCCCAAATTTATGCGCCTGCCTAATTTTGTTTGAATAATTATTGAACACTTTCTGTAAATCCTGTAAACTTCATTTTACTTCTCAAATATCTGCTATATGATATATTTAACTGAAATTGCTGATCCAAACCACCAACGATTTATAAAGAAAAATCATATAAATTATTAGGAGCGCACAAACTTTTTCAAACAACTGCATATAAATAAGCATTTGGTATGAATTTGTTTTATTTTGTGTACACATTTTGTTTTTCAATGGACACTGTTTTTGTTCTTGTTTATTTTTAGTGTATTTTATTGGATTTTGTTGTTGCATTATTAATTTTCCCCTCTGTTATAGATTGGCTGAAGGGTTCTAGGTGGGAGGGGCATCCACTGTACAGCAGGAGGAATAGAGGACTGTAGGGGCTCTTTCTTTATGTGAGTCGCTGTGCCTTGCCAGTGTGGGTGAGAACAGACAGCTTTGCAATGGTGAAGTAGCTTAATTTGTATTTTAATCTCAATTTTTGTGTACACAGGAAAATTTATATTTAAAAAAAAATACACATTGAAACATTAAATAACAATAAATGATACAAGTCTGGAAAAGGTAACAAAGTCATTTGTGTGGTATCCATGGGAGAGTTTCAAGGCAAAAACCACTGCTTTTGGAAGGTGTGTGTCCTGTTACATGTGGCATAATAATATACTGAAAAACATAATTTCAGAAAAAGAACATTGTACTGAAAGTCAAACAGGGAGGTGGTAGTGTGTTGCTCTGAGGATACAACTTCATGGTCTTGACGACTTGTTGTAATTGACGGAACCAGGAATTCTGCTGTTTAACAGACAATCCTGAAGGAGAATGTCCGGCTATCTGTTTGTGACCTTAAGCTGAGGCGTACTTGGGTTCTGCAGCAGGACACTGATCCAAAGCACACAAACAAGTCCACTTCTGAATGGCTTAAAAAAACAAAATGAAGGTTTTAGAGTGGCCTAGTCAAAATCTGGATGATTGAGATCACATGATGTTACATGATCTTAAACAGGCTGTTCATGCTTGAAAAACCTCCAATGTGTCTGAATTAAAACAATTCTTCAAAGAGGAGTGGACCACAATATCTCCACAGAGGATATCAGTTATCTGTAAAGCTTGATTGCAGGTGTTGTTGCCAAGAGTAGCACAACCAAATTATTAGGTTTAGTAGTGCCTAGTTAGTTTGTTGTTGTTTTTTACCCAAAGAAATGAAATCATAATTTAAAAAGTGTGTTTTATATATTTACTCAGGTTGTCTGACATTACAATGCTTTTTCACAGCATTTTAAGTGTTTAATGACGTTAAATCAGGTGAAGCTGCTGATGTAATAAAACATATCCATTGGGGTGCTGACTACGGGCATTGGGAGCTCAATTACTGTCAGCCCTGATGCTGTCAGTCTGCGTGCTCAGAACAATATTTCTCCTAAAACTATATTTCTCTCTCGCCTGTGTGAACCATTAGATATAATCCTCTGTTCCCTGCCAAGTATTACCTCGTTTTCCTAGCTGTTACTACGTGTTTTCTTGCTCTCTTGACTTCTTATTACTGACCTATTTCTGTTCCTAGTTTTCTCTCTTGCCTAGCCCTTTTATTTTTGCTGTGGATCTTCTGTTACTGACCTTGCTTCCTCCTTTTTTTATCCTGATTGGTTACTCGTGTACCGACCCTGCTTCTGGCTCACTATGTTCTGGTATGTTGCAATTTGCTGCTGCCCTATTGTTTACCTGCTGTACTGTGTACTCCAATCCCTTTGGGATCTGTGTTTACAATAAAACCTGTGTTTTCTAATCAGCCCCTGGCCCTGTTGGTAATTACTTTCCTCAAAATTCTTGTTACTTTTTGTGCATTTCTGCTTACCGACATCTGTAATATGGAGTTATTACAGAAAATAAATCTCTTACTGTTAAAAAAATATATATCACGTCATGCAGACACTGTTCTTTGCCTGGTAATAAGATGCAAATATGTTTACTGATACTTGCTGATGTGTTACATTGTGGTTTGACTTTAAGCTCAAGTGTACTTGGGTTTTGCAGCATGACAATGATCCGAAGCACACCAGCAAGTCCACCTTGAAGGTTTTGGAGTGGCTGATCAACAGATCAACAGACGATGCCATCTCTACTGCGCTCCACCTGGCTCTCACCCACCTGGACAACAAAGACTGCTATGTTCGAATGCTGTTCATCGACTTCAGTTCAGCATTCAACACCATCATCCCTCAGCATCTGATAGGAAAACTGAGCTTGCTGGGCCTGAACTCCTCCCTCTGCAACTGGGTTTTAGACTTCCTGACTGAGAGACCACAATCAGTCAGGATTGGAAACAACACCTCCAGCACCACCATACTGAGCACCGGCGCCCCCCAGGGCTGTGTGCTCAGCCCACTGCTGTTCACTCTGCTGACTCATGACTGTACTGCAAAGTACAGCTCAAACCACATCATCAAGTTCGCTGATGACACAACTGTAGTTGGCCTCATCAGCAAGAACGACGAGTCAGCATACAGAGAGGAGGTGCAGTGGCTGACGGACTGGTGCAGAACCAACAACCTATCTCTTAACGTGGATAAAACCAAGGAGATGGTTGTTGACTTCAGGAGAGCTCCAGGTGTCCACCACCCGCTGAACATCAACGGCTCTGCTGTGGAAATTGTGGATAACACCAAGTTCCTCGGTGTTCACATTGCAGAGAACCTCACCTGGTCCCTCAACACCAGCTCCATAACCAAGAAAGCCCAGCAGCGCCTCTACTTCCTGCAGAGACTGAGGAAAGCACATCTCCCACCCCCCATCCTCACCATGTTCTACAGAGGGACTGTAGAAAGCATCCTGAGCACCTGCATTACCGTCTGGTTTGGGAATTGCAACACCTCAGACCGCAAGACCCTACAGCGGATAGTGCGGACAGCTGAGAAAATCATCAGAGTCTCTCTTCCCTCCATCACTGAGACCTACACCACACGCTGCATCCGCAAAGCCACCAGCATTGTGGACGACCCCACCCATCCCTCACACGGACTCTTCGCTCTGATGCCGTCCGGCAGAAGATACAGGAGCCTCCACTACTAGACTCTGCAACAGCTTCATCCACCAGGCAGTCAGACTTCTCAACGCACAGAGACAGAACTGAACCCCCACCCCACCCACCACTCACCCAACACACTCGCACAAAACTAAACTGTACACCCCCCCCTTTACACAAAACTAAACTGTACACCCGCCCCCCCTTTAAACTCACAAAGAACTGAACTTCACCCACACACACACCCAGTCAGAAAACAGAGGCTGACATGACTTTATTTGCTGCACTCTTAAAAACTATAAACTCTACCTCAGTAACTGCTGTGATTATATATGTTCTATATGTTACAGTATGTTACACATCTCTGCACCTTATCCCCACTATACACTTTATTATACCGTATCGGTACTGCACTGTCCTGTCTTTAAATTGTCTCGTCTTTTGTATTTATTGTATTTATTGTTATTTAGTGTTATAATTTTATAATTTTATGTTGCACTGTCGTCACTCCTGCACTTTATGTTGTCTATTGCTTGTGGTTCTATGTTGCACCATGGTTCCGGAGGAACGTAATTTCATCACACTGTGTACCTGTACTCAGATGTAATGACAATAAAAGCCTCTTGACTTGACTTGACTTGATTGAGTCTGATTGAGATGCTGTTTCATGACCTTAAACAGGCTGTTCATATTCAAAAACCCTCCAGTTCTGTGGATCTATAAACACACACACACATATATATTTCTCTGCAACACATTGAGCACACACTCTTCTTTGCCTGGTAATGAGATGTAAACATGTTTACTGATACAGGCTGATGTGTTACCTTGTTGCTTGACCCTTCTAGTGTGTTCTGAATTTTAACCAGTATGAAGTATATTATTTACATTGAGCTCTCCACAAAGCTGGACTCGTTGGTGCTTATAGACTCCTCTGACAAACACATATGCAGTTTTTTGAGATTGATAAAAGAAACATGGGAGTGTAAAGGCTGTGTTAACCAACAGAGGGCAGTGTCGAAAAGTAATGATTCAAACATCTCCACTCCAATGAATACACTGATGAACTAGACTTACCCGTAGACAGATCATGCATAACTTTATGACCACCACCTTGTTTCTAAACCTATTTTTTAAATAGTTTAGGAGCACTTTGTAGTCCTATATAATTACATTATAGTTACAGTTAATGCAGAATTCTTTAGTATCTGTGGGGCATGGCAAATATTATGAGGCACGATTCTAGCTGCTATCTCATGACATGTGGCATATCAGCATAATTTAAACTGCTTAAATCTGTGATCTACAAAAAAAAAAACACTTCCATGAACTCAGCAGCCTGTCTGGAATAGGCCATCCACTGTATTTTTGAGCACATTACACAAAAAATAAAAAGTTTGTATTTATCATTTGCATAATGGGTTTGTCCCCCCATTCCTCACTGTGTGACAGGCCATTGTGTTTTATAACACCTCAATTAAATTATTAAAAGTCCTCAATTAAAGGAAAATGACTCTTTTTCAGTCTAAGGCTGAGATGTCTGTGATGTTTTCACCCCAAACGCAAGTCAAACACTTTACACACCGCTAAATTTCATTAAATTCAAGTCAACTAGAAATGCAGAAAATTGTAATGGCATCATAAACTTTCAAGCATCACCATTGGAAGCCTTTAAATTTCATCCCTGTTTACTAAATCAAATCAATCCCTCCAGTCCTGCCACTGTAAAAAAAAACAAAGCAAAAAGCACTCACCGGGTTATGGAGGGCACATTAGCATGGTGACGCATGCACCCGTTGGCATTTCTGGCTTGTAGACATCGCTCAATTTTTTCCTGCTTTTCTTGCAACCAGTTCCCATTAAGAAAGGAAATGCTCGCCATAGAGAATAACAGCAGGCTATTCACAAAAAGGAATTTACTGAATAGCGCTGAAAGCCTAATTGTAGAGGAAATGGTAAAAGCTTTTATTAGAAATAAGTCCCTTTCGCTTCAAATGAGTCTAAGTGTAAATGTTAGCCTTTTCAAAGGAACATTACATTTTTTGACATACCGTTTGACTAGAACTCAGTTACCAATGTGATTATATACAGAGTACTGTATAGAAGACCAGGACCCTTTAGCTCTTGTTGAAACATCTTCTCCAGAAGAGTCAAGAGATGAGCGCAGGAAGGACACTTTTTAATCTTGTCCAAATGTTAACAATTTGAGAATATAACTGTTAATCATTAAGGTAATAGACCCTATCTTACCCCCCGAGAAAGGTGCATCATAATGCTCATGTCTATCTTACACCCCGCCAACAGTCTATTTTCTCAACTTCCGCCTGTGTCGTTTAAATAGCAAAGGCACTTGTGAATATACATCTACACCGAATGGGCATGTTTGTCCTGAAATGACCAGTAAATTATGTTCAGGTAAATTGCTGGTGTATTGCTATCTTGGCAACAGAAAACGGGTGCACCACTGACCGAATACGACCAACTGTCAGATGTTCATTGCTATCTTAGGAGTGAATTTTTAAAATAGATGCACACGAACTCCCAGCATGCTATGTACACATGGACACGCAGCAGTGCACAAACTTATAGCGCAGCCTCTGAGCCTATTAGCAGCTATGCAAACCTTTACATCAACAATAAACAGAAAAAACGAGCATGAGTGAGCAGGATTGTTTCCCCTGCTGAAAATCGTTGGACATGTCCTGGTAGCTGCGCCCCTGAAATAGCAATCCACCAAAATCAGAGCGTACCTGGATCTTAAAGGGAATGGCAAGTGACACGCTGATTGGTTTATGTCACTGTATATCCAAAGCACACAGATGATTAATTAAAAGGATTAGTAAATGCCTTTTGCGCACTTTGAGCTGTGCAAGAAGTACTTTTCCCATCTTTACGATAGCAAAGACACACGGACACCCTAAATCAAGCTGCACAGTGCATGTTTGATGGCTATAAATCACTAAAATAGACCAAAATGTCTTTGGTGTCTGCCCTGTCTTCTGCCTAGGTCTTGTACACTGCATTGCGATTGGTTGAGTTAGAAAGGTGTTGTAGCATTAGAGTCTACTAAAAGAACTTTCACAAAAGCTTTTTTATTTCCCTCCAAATCCAACAAACATATATAATGTAAATCCTGAGTCCTTATATGCAGACATTAGATTTCCACTTATCTGCAACGATACTTGATTTTTTAAAATGTTGACCCTTTGGCCTTATATGGAGTCACTGTCCATAATACCTAGAGGTCACATGACAACATTACACTTCATTGATTGGAAACAAGATGTCAGGAGGTTTCTACAGCCAGTCCACAGAGAAACACGGGCCAGGTAAAAATTCTGGTCCTTCTGATCTCAAATAACAAGTTTCATTTTTATATATTAAACTAATCTACTGTCCCCATACAACGACGTTATTTTTACAAGAAACAAAGACCAAATGCCAAATTGCTATTTGCACCAAGCAAAAGTACAGGTCTCCAGGATAAGGACTCTTATTGGTGTAGTGTGGTGTGCCTGCCAAAAGAACTTAACCCCATTCAGACACAAGCTCTCTCTTTATTTACTGTGAGATTATAATGGGTTTTGAAGTGTATGAATTGCTGGAAAGTTTCATTCATTCACTCAGGAACCTGTGTGCTGGCTGCATTTATTCATTCATGTGCTAAAGGATGAATTATACAGTTGTTAAATTCAATTCAATTTTATTTATTTATATAGCGCTTTTTACAACAAAGGTTGTCACAAAGCCGCTTTACAGGAAAAACAGGTCCACGCCTCTTATGAGCAGCACCACAGAGATGCCAATTTTATGGTGACACAGTGGCAAGGAAAAACTCCCTTTAAGAGGAAGAAACCTTGGAAGGAACCAAGACTCAGTCAGAGGAACCCATCCTACTCGGGTTGACCCGCTCAGTACAAACAAACAACAAACAAATAACAGAACAAAAACAGTACAGAGAATTAATGTGAACTCTATCTAATATAACAGGTACTAATTTATGAATATAAGAATGTGATGGGCACAAACTATAGAGCTATGGCTAATACAAAAACAGATACTGAGTGTGTTAATGTTAATCAGTGCAGGGTTGCAGAGCCGGAGAACAACACAGCGGGCAGTGGAGAGCCAGGCTGGGAACATCAGGAACAGGGCATCTCCATACATGTAAAAGAGATAGATAGAGAAAACAGAAAGGAAAGGAAGAGAAAAAAAAGCAGAAGTTAGAAGGGTTGTGAAATAATTCTGATGAGTAGAAGGACAGGGCTGATTCCTGAAAGCTGGAACCACAGACGGACACATCCAGGAAGACCGGCCGGCCAGGCGTCTCAGCACATGTGAGAAAGACAGAGAGAGAGAACAGAGAGGGGAGGGAAGAAAAAGGGGTTAGAATGGTTAAAGTGACCTGCAATGAAGGGGTTCTGTAATTCAGGCAAGAGCAAAAAGTATAAACGTAATGATACAGAATGATATCTCATTACTCCTGAAATAAAACACTTGAGAAAATTGGAGCTGATTTTTTTAGTCAGTGGAGAGAAAACTTTTTAGTCAGTGTGAGAGACATTTATTTTTCACACAATTCGCTTCCTTTTCATTTATCTTTTCATTTAACTCTGAATGAGAGAGCCTGAAACTACGGTGGCTGAGAAAGCCCAACGCAGTGCAAATTGAAAAGCGCTGCAAAAGCACAAAACACATCCATCAAAATTACAACACAGGCGCAGCAAATAGAAAAACGCGCTGCAACTAGAAAAACGCGCTGCAAATAGAAAAACGCGCTGCAAATAGAACCACAACACAACGGAAGTGAGTCACAACACAACGGAATTTTCCCGGGGGACCTTAAAAGATACTGTACCAGCTAAGCTGCGTCTTCAGTAACGTCTCGGACTTCACTATGTGTACAAAGGACAATAAGTGGCAAACAAGGCGTTTTGTGAAGCAGAACTTTTAATAATATGCACACAACCTTGGTAATCACAGGTAATAAACATAACTTACTTTTCAGAAGCTTGTTTGCCACTTATTGTCCTTTGTATACAGCTGGTACAGCATCTTTTAAGGTCCCCCGGGAAAATTCCGTTGTGTTGTGACTCACTTCCGTTGTGTTGTGGTTCTATTTGCAGCGCGTTTTTCTTTTTGCAGCGCGTTTTTCTATTTGCAGCGCGTTTTTCTTTTTGCAGCGCGTTTTTCTATTTGCAGCACGTTTTTCTATTTGCTGCGCCTGTGTTGTAATTTTGATGGATGTGTTTTGTGCTTTTGCAGCGCTTTTCAATTTGCACTGCGCTGGGCTTTCTCGGCCACCGTATGAAACACATGAAATAACAGTTTTAACTGTTCATTATGTCAAAGAACAAATTGAACTTCCCCAGAAAGTGAGAAACAGTGTGGTAAAAAACAATTTCTTTAGTTGTTGCTTGTTTATCAATTAAAATTTCAGAACACTTTTTAGTATCAGACAAATATAACTTAATATATAAAAATATATAAAAAGCAGTTTTTAAATTTAAATGTAATTTAATGACTCCAACCCTCAGCTCAAATTTGAAAAAAAATAAATAAATAAATAAATAAAATGAAATGCTGAGTATTGTATGGGTTTAGAGGTGGGGCAGGAGGGAGATCTAACTGGGCTGAGCAGTGTGCCTCTGATAGCAGTGAGGTGGAAATGATAACAATAAAAGCGTTTTTTAAAGCTTAGAAAAAGGTTTATAAACAAATTTAGCAGGACTGATTTCACAACCTCAAAGGAACACTTTTCAGCTGCTAATTAAAAGAATATGGTTTAGGGTTTAGTTCTTCTTATAGCCTTCATTTCAGCTTGTTTTTTTTTCTCATAGTTCAAAGAATCCCCTACAGTGCCTTCAACCTTTTGACACATTTCAGGCTTTAAACATAAAGATATGAAATATTTTTAACTTGTAACTTGGATGGAGAGCGTTGATTTGTGAACAGCAGTTCTCAGCTCTTTCCACAGATTCTCGATTGGATTCAGGTCTGGATTTTGACTTGGCCATTCTAACACCTTGATACGTTTATTTGTGAAGCATTCCAATGTAGATTTTGCTTTATGTTTTTTGGATCATTGTCTTGTTGGAAGATAAATCTATGTCCCAGTCTCAAGTCTTTTGCAGACTCCAACAGGTTTTCTTCCAGAATGCTCCTGAGATGCGGATTCAGGCCGGAGGAGATGAGGATCCAGACCAGAGGAGATTAGGATCCAGACCGCAGGAGATGAGGATCCAGACTGGAGGAGATGAGGATCCAGACTGGAGGAGATGAGGATCCAGGCCAAATAAAAAAATGCTAAAAAAAATGGTAGGGGTAGTTTCGGAGGGGCACTGGGTGATGTATGGGTTTAGGGGTGGGGCAGGAGGGAGAGCTGATTGGCTGAGCTGCAGCAACAGCAGTTTGCCTGATAGCAGTGAGATTCAGATGATCTGCATATTGTTAGTAAAACATCATTCTCACCTATAGCATAGTTGAACTTGAGAGGGCTCTGCAGAGGAAGAGATTACGCAATAAAAGCATTTTTTAAAGCTTTGTAAAGGTTTAAAAAAATGTTAAGTGTTCAAAGGGACAATACAACAATACAACAAAACAATAAGTTTTGGGTTTAGTGCTTCTTTAAAATTTTCCCTGTTATTTTATTCCAGGTTTTCATCATTCAAAGAATCACCTATACCCCAAATAACAAAGTCAAACAAAGGCCATTACATACACGAACCAGGGAGAGCGACTGGAGGGTTCAACATGTAAATAATGGGAGTACTAGCCCTTTTTTTCATTGCAAGCATAGGTAAATGCTCCACTATAAATTGCAATCCAGAAGAGAACATTAATAATATTAATGAATGAACGTGCACAGGGCAGCAGCGAGAGGCTCGTCTAATCTCTGGTAATCTGCGCCTGATGAAACCAGATTGAGAGGAAATACTGGCAAAAGACTGAGATTACAGAGCACATAGTCTGGGGCAACGTCACAGATGACAAAACACCACAAGCCTAATCCTGTGGGGGATGAAGAGGGTGTAGTTAGGATAGAGTGTCATTTGGAATGGAGAGTGGGTGGGCTGGTTGGTTGGAAAGCAGGGAGGTGGGTGTGGTGGATAGGGAAGAGTGTGGTAAGATGTGTGGTTGGTAACACATGTGCTGGGGTTCTGGAGAAGGGTTGGGGTTGGGTGTAGGTACACTGGTAGCTGAGGTGGCATGTAGGGATACTTAAAATAAATGGTTGGGGTGGTTGGACTGTGAGGGTGGGTTCCTGGAATAGGAAGTGGTAAAGTAGTTGAGAGGAGAGTGGCAGTATGGGTGGTTGGGATGGAAGGTGATTTGATAGTTGGAATAATGGAGGAAGTAACTGGGCTGGAAGGCAAGGGTCTACGTGGAAAAGAAAGTGGTTGGTTGAAAAGAAAAGCACTGGGTGGCGAGAATTTAGCAGAAGTTGGTGTATTAGATCGGGAAGAGTGTTGTTAGGTGTTTGGTAACAAGTGTAGGTTTCTGAGGTTCTGAGGTCCAGAAGGGCTGGGGTTGGGGAAAGGTACATTGGTAGTTGAGATGTTGGACTGCGAGGGTGAGTTCTTGAAATGAGGAGTGGCTGGGTGGTGGAATGATCAAGTAAGGATTGTGGTTGGGAAAAGAGTGGCAGTAGTGATGGTTGAGATGGAAGGTGGTATAGAAACTGTAGCAGACTGGTTGGAAAGAAGGTTAACAAGTGTGCTGGTTTTCTGGACAAGGGTTGGGGTTGGGTGTGTACATTGGTAGCTGAGAATGTACATTGGTAGCTGAGATGGCATTAAATGATACTTGGAATAAATGGCGAGGGGTTGTTGGGCTGCAAGGTGAAGTTTTTGGAATGGAGGGTGCAGTAGGTGTAGTGTTTGAGAGGAGAGTGGCAGTATGGGTGGTTGAGATTGAAAGTGGTTCAGCAGTTGGGTAGGAAGGCAGGGTTCTTGGTGGGATATAAAGTAAGTGGTTAGGAAAGAGTGTGGCAGGCTGTTTGGGAAAATGGGTGGTGAGAGATGCGTGGTGAGGTTGGAAGAGAGGTTGGTGTGGTGAATAGGGAAAGTTGAGTGTGGTAAGTTGCATGGCAACACGTGTTGGGTAAGATACATTGGTAGCTGAAATGACATTAATTTAATTTAATAATCTTGATAAAAGTGAGGTTGGTGTAGCGTTTGAGCTTAAAGGTGGTTGGATTAATGAAGGCGGTAACTGGGCTGAAAGGTAGGGATCTAGGTGGGACAGAATGCAGTGGGGAAGGAGTGTGGCAGGCTGGTGAGTGGCATGTTTGAAACTAAGATTAGTGTGGTGGATAGGAAAGAGTGTGGTAAGGTAGTTGGCAACACGTGTACTGGGGTTTTGACAAAGGATTGGGTCAAGGTATATTGGGATACTTGGAATAAATGGCAGGGGTTGTTGGGCTAAGTGGAGTTCTTGAAATGGAGGTTGGCTGGATGGTGAAGTGGTCTTTTAAAAGGGGTGGTTAGGGTAGTGTTTAAGAGGAGAGTGGAAGTATGGGTAGTTAAGACTGAAGGAGGTTGGGTGGTTGGGATTATGGAGGAGGTAGGTTGGGCTGGAACGTGGGGTTCTAGGTAGGACATGGGTTCGCAAGTGTTTGGGAAAGAGTGTGACAGGGTGACATAGTGTTTCGGAAGGAGGGTGACACAATGGTAGGCAACAAGAGTGTTGGGATTCCTGAGAACGAGGGTGGCAGGGAGATCAATGGAACATTGGTAGCTGAGATGACATGTAGAGCTACTTGAAATAAATAGCAGTTTGGAGGGTGGCTGATTGGCAGGGTGGTTAGGAAGGTGGGTGGTGGAGTGGTTGTGAAGGACAGTGTCAGTATGGATGGCTTGGATGGAAGGAGTTTGTGCGATTGGGATGATTGGTGGTTGAGATTGAAGGTGGTTGAGTGAATTGAAAGTGAAGGGGGTAGTTGAGTGGACGGTAAGATGTCTAGGTGGGAAAGAGAGTGACTGTAGTGGAGGAGGAGTGTGACAGGGTGTTTAGGTTGGAGGTTGTTAAGGTGATTGGTAAGAAGGGTGGTGGGCTGATTAGGAAGTTGGAGCACGGCAGTTTGATAGCTGAGATGGCATGTAGGGATACTTGGAATGAATAGCTCTCCTGCAAGTCTGAGGTTTTAGAATAACGTAGTGGTGAGGTGGTCGGTATTAAAGCCTGGGTTTACATTTAGCAGCATTTTAAGCTAAGCTAAGTTAAAGGAGCTGCTGATACATTTAGGTTTTGGATGAAAACCATGGTACTTTGAAGTTTTGTGTTGTTGTTGCTAGCAGTGGAGTCCATAACCTGATAAATATATCAACAGTTTTGGATAATATGGCTTAATTTAGTTGAATATTGACTTGTACCCTTTGCCTTCCAGAAGCTCATCTAATACAGGTATGGAAAAAAATGAGACCACTTAAAAATGATGAGTGTCTTCGATTTTACCAAATCAAAAAACATCTGGAATATAATCAAGAGGAAAATGGATCATCAGAAGCCATCAAACCAAGCTGAACTGCTTGAATTTTTGCTCCAGGAGTGGCATTAAATGTATCCAAAAGCAGTGTGTAAGACTGGTGGAGGAGAACATGCCAAGATGCATGAAAACAGTGATCAAAAACCAGGTTATTCCACCAAACATTGATTTCTGAACCCTTAAAACTTTATGAATATGAACTTGAGATGTGGTTTCAGGAAGGAGAGATATCAGAGCTAAAGGGAGGAGTTGAGGTGATGGAGGTTGTGAAGACTCATCCTAAACACATAAGAAAGGTAGATATTGTATTTATAGGATAATGTATTAAGAGGGTAGCTTTAGACATGTTCCTCCACAAAAGCCCCCTCTCGATTATTAATCTGCTGGCGGCCCGTTTTAAAATTGTAGCAACTGTTATAACCTTCTTTTATAAAAAGCCAAAAATATATATTATATATATGTATATTTTCTCAACCTCTTTTTTCTTGCAACGCTGCGTCTTCATATGTGGACATTACATTTCTCCTTTTCTGCACCATGATACTTGATTATTGAATTGTTGTCACACCTGGCACCAAAATTGCTCCTGTCTCTCCCACACTCAGCTCTACCTGTGATCTCCAGTCTCTGGACTACGATACTCAGAATGTACCACACACTGACGTCTCTCACAATCACATATCGCTGCACCCCCAGGAGTTTAATCGCCTGAATATTGATTACACCTGTGTACCCATATATTTACATCCTCACTCCTTACACACCTTGCTAAATATTATTGGTTTTCTACTCCCCAATATGCTTATTCCTTGCCTGTGTTTACTCTCTTGATTAGGGTTTTTTACCCTAATTCCTCCCTGCACTCTGATATATCCTGGCCTGTGTATGACCCTCGGACTGTTTGTTGTTTGTGGTATGTTTGCTCCCTCGTGCTGCTGTTCACTGGTGTACACTGGTCTTTGTATTAAAACCTTTTTCAATAAAGGATATTATTGGTATCTGCACGTGTCTGAGTCCTGAGTCCTTTATGGTTATGAAAGTTTGACCCTTTGAACTCATCAACAAACACTGCCCATACCATCTAGTGGTCAAATGACTGCATTACAATCAATTGTTTGAAAACAAGATGGCAGGATCCCAGTTGAAAGTCTCTACAGCCAGTCCAGACAGAAACATGGGCCAGGTAAAAAAATCTTACTGAATTTTATTACTGAAACTAGTTTATTTACTTACTGTTAAAAGATATTTTTTTTTCACAACTGCACAGTAGGACACTGCAAAACTGCACAATAAAACAATACACAGTAAATCACTACACAACTGCGCAATAAAACTCCACACAACTGTACAGTAGAGCACTGCAAAACTGCACAACCAAACACTACCCAGTAAATTACTACACAACTGCTCAATAAAACTCTACACAACTGTTTGTTTCTTTCTCTCTCTCTCACTCTCTCTCCCCCTGTTTCTCTCTTTCTCTGTTTCTCTCTGTGTCTCTCTGTTTCTCTTTCTCTCTGTCTCTCTCTCTTTTCCTCTCTGTTTCTCTCTCTCTCTCTCTCTCTGTTTCTCGCTCTCTCTCTCTCTGTTTCTCTCTCCCTCTCTGTTTCTCTCTCTCTCTCTCTCTCTCTCTCTGTGATGTGTATGACAGGCTTTAAGTGACCTCTGAAATCTCGTTCAGGAGGCATGTTGCTGGGGGCTTACATTCTCTCCTGGATTATACCCAGCGCTGCTGCCGCTGCTGCTGCTGCACGGGAGAACAGACGCGTCAACAAGTGACACATAAAAATATCCTCATACACACTCGCACACAATGTGTCGACAATTCTCTCTAAATGATGATGACAAAGAAAAGCTGTGCATGTGTGTGTGTGTGTGTGTGTGTGTGTGTGTGTTTGCGTGTGGGCATCTGTGAGTGAGGCAGACTTTAGAGAACAAAGCGACCTGAATTTGTAGAAGTTTTGGGGTCAGCAGCAGATTAGTGTATGCGTTGGTCCACGTTTATGAGAATAAAAGGGGCAGACGGTGCAGCTGAGCCTCGGGGCTTAACTCTGCATATGAAGCATCACTACTGTTACTGTCTCTCCGGCTGCTGCTGTTCCTGCCACTAAAACAACAGTGTTTGCCAGCATCACTACTGCTGCCACTGCCATGACTGCCTCTATTACCACTGCTGCTGCTTCTTCCACTGCTGCCAGTATCACTACTGCTGCCACTGCCATGACTGCCTCTATTTCCACTGCTGCTGCTTCTTCCACTGCTGCCAGTATCACTACTGCTGCCACTGCCATGACTGCCTCTATTACCACTGCTGCTGCTTCTTCCACTGCTGCCAGTATCACTACTGCTGCCACTGCCATGACTGCCTCTATTACTTCCACTACTGCCACTACTACCACTATGTCTGTTTCTGCCAGTAATGCCGCCACTGCCTCTGTTCACACTACAGTATTGCTTCTTCTTGTGTCTGCTGATAATGATGCTATGAACACTGTCGACACTACTGTCCCCATTAGCACTGCTACTGCTGCTACCACTGTTCACATTACACTACTGGCATTATTACCATTGCCCCTGTTACTGCCACTATTAACACAGCTGCTTCTACTATCACTAATCCTGCGACTGCCACAGCCACTATTAGAACTAGTGAGCCTATTGTCACTACTGCCACTGTTAATGAATACTGCTGCTGCCTCTATTAGCACTACTGCCACTACTAAGTACCACTACTCCTGCTGCTGCCACAACTGATGCTATTGCCGATTTTTCCAATAGCTAAAACACAATTTTGTAAAACAGGCTGGTTTTATCAAAATACTACATATAGCTTTATTATTAAATTATAGAAGTTTCTTTAGATTGTTCACATGTCCAAAATATTTGCAGAGACACACACGCTGCTGTAATGTTTTTCACCAAACAAGTCAGTGCAACATATGCACGGCTAATACATGTACAATCTCAAAGTCAGGATCATAGAGGCGACAGGAAAAGGGCTGAAGTTGGGCTGCACACTGTCCGGTCTCTAGCACTGTCAGCTCATTGTTGATGACACAGTCATGTAAGGTTGCTCTGATTTCATTCAAAAGTTGTTGTCTTCTTTGGCCATGACCTCCTCTAGCAGCTGCTCTACCCCTAACTCTCACTCTTCCTCCATCTTTAATTTCTCACCCTCTTTCTCACTTTTCCTTCCTCTCACACTTCCTCTACCAACTTCCATTCCTTCCTCTCATCTCACTTTTCCTTACCTCTCATTCTCACCCTTCCTCCCTCTCTCAATCTCCCCCTCTTCCTCTCTCTGGTGCATCTACCACTGGTGTAAAAAGTTGCTAGTCTGTGATCTTTTTATAGTGCTTAATTCCTAATTCAAATACTAACAATGAAACATTGAGGTGTTTGGTCTGGTGGCACATATATTGACCAATTAGCTAATGTTCATGTCCGTGTGTCATTTTGACTGTCAGTGTTTGATATGGAAAAATGTGACTTTATGTCAGTAGTGTCTTATGCAATCGTATTTAAAAAGTGCTGTTTTGAATTGCAAAATGCTTTGAGTTTTGGAGACTTGAGAAGAGATTATACCCTCTGTGTGTTTAATAATTATTCATTCATTATTAATTATCCTACACATGTCATTTTACCACTACTGCTGCTACTGCCACTATTACCGCCACTGTCTCTACTACCATTACTGTCATTAGTGCCATTACTGCTGCTACTGCCACTATTACTGCCACTGTCTCTACTACCATTACTGTCACTAGCACCAGTACTGATGCTACTGCCACTATTATTATTAATGCTGCTACAGCCACATTATTAACATTATTAGCACTGCTGCTGCTACTGCCACTATTACCACCACTGTCCCAAATACCACTACTATCACTAGTACCATTACTGCTGCTACAGCCACTGTTACCACTACTATCACTAGTACAATTACTGCTGCTACTGCCACTATTGCCATTAATGCTGCTACAGCCACTGTTACCACTACAATCACTAGTACCATTACTCCTGCTACTGCCACTGCCTCTAATAGTATTACTGTCACTAGTACCATCACTGCATTTACTGTCACTATTACCATTAATGCTGCTACAGCCACTGTTACCACTACTGCCACTAGTACCATTAATGCTGCTACTGCCCCTATTACTGCCACTGCCTCTAATACTCTTACTGTCACTAGTACCATTACTGCTGCTACTGCCACTATTGCCATTAATGCTGCTATAGCCACTGTTACCACTACTGTCACTAGTGCCATTACTGCTGCTACTGCCACTATTACCACCACTGTCTCTACTACCATTACTGTCATTAGTACCGTTACTGCTGCTACTGTCACTATTACTGCCACTGACTCTACTACGATAACTGTCACTATCACTACTGTCACTAGTACCATTACTGCTGCTACTGCCACTATTACCAATAATGCTGCTACAGCCACTGTTACCACTACTGTCACTATTACCATTACTGCTGCTACTGCCACTATTACTGCCACTGCCTCTACTACTATTACTGTCACTAGTACCATTACTGCTGCTACTGCCACTATTACCATTAATGGTGCAGTCATTGCTGATACTGTTTCTATTGTTGCCACTATAACTATTGCTGCTGCCACTGCTGCCACTATTGCCATCAATGCTGTTACAGCCACTGCTGGCATTTTTACCTCTGTTGCCACTATTCCTATTGCTTCTGCTACTGCCACTATTACCACGACTGCCACTAGTACCACCTCTGCTGCTACTGTCACTGCTGCCACTATTGCCATCATTGCCAATACAGCCATTATTATCACTACTTCTGCCTCTGTTGCTGCTAATGCCATGGCTGTCACTATTACCACTGCTGCTGCCACTATTGCCACTAATTGCCAATAATATCACTTCTTCTAGTGCTTTTGATCACCTTTAAACCCATAAATTGTTATTCCATTCCAGAATGAATTATTTCAGTGTTATTTCAGATTGCTTTCCTAATAGCAGCTAGCAATTCCAAACATGTTTAGCAGTTTTTTTAGTTCTGTTTCAAAGCAGTCTTCATTTGAGAGGCTCTATGAAAGATGTCAGAAATGATGTTCTTCTTATAGCTTCTTCAGGTGAAGTGCTTTTCTCAGAGGGTTCTTAACTGGAGGTATGGAGACATTCCAATTAAAGAACACGAGGAAAATGTTTTCTCAAATTTTTTTCCCATCCGTCTTATTATCCATCTGTCCACCAACCCTGGGTCAATCTCTCCGCTTGTCATTTGTACGATTGTGCTAATCTACCTGCGCTAGTTTAATCATTTCTTCCAAAATGTTCCTCCACTCGTGGTCCATTCTGGTCTCTAATGGATGACCTCATGCTGTGTGACCTCCATTAGCCATGTTTTGCAGCTGGCCACAGTCTACAGGGCTCTTTACCGTAGAAGGGACCACTGCAGGTTTATTGATGTTTACTTATTTATCCACTGCATTCCACTGAGTGCTGCATTTCTGAGGCATTCAGCCACCCATGTGCTAATCAATTATCAAGCTTCAGGATGAAATTCCATGACAACAGTATGATCTGTAACTGATGAAAGACTAACTTACAGATAAAAGTGAGCTATACAGTCTCAGGAACCACATACAATGTGGAACATGTGACGTCCTGCTGATGGATGTAAGGTTTCTTTTCGGTTGGGTCCAAATCCCATATTATACAGGTTTATTAAGAGAAAGTTTGACTGACCATCTCTAATACAATCCTTCTGATCATCCCCCACATACCTGCTGACCCTCTCCTCACTCTAATCCCACGGTCAATCCAACTGATCACCTCCAATACTTTTTTATTTTTGTAATTTTTCCCATTTTCTCCCCAATTTACATGGCCAATTACCCAACCCACTCATTAGGACTCCCCTATCACTAGTGATACCTCAACACACCAGGAGGGTGAAAACTAACACATGCCTCCTCCGATACATGTGAAGTCAGCCACCGCTTCTTTTTGAGCTGCTGCCGATGCAGCATTACCGAGCAGCCAGCGCGCTTGGAGGAAAGCACAGCGGCTCGGCTCTGGTACATCAGCTCACAGACGCCCTGTGCTGCAGACATCACCATAGGAGTGATGTGGGGAAAGAGCGCCATCTACCCACCCAGAGGGAGCAGGGCCAATTTTGCTCCCTCTAACGCCGGCAGCTTGATGGCAAAGCTGCATGAGCGGGGGTTCGAACCGGCGACCTCCTGCTCATAGTGGCAGCGCTTTAGACCGCTGGACCACTCGGCGCCATTAATACTAAGTTTAACGCTTTAATACTGTGATATTTACTTTTTGTAGTGTGTGACCATATATGCTCCAAACGGTGTAAAATGAACTCTTAAGGTGTTGCTGTAACACTAATGAACAACACTAGCATGAGTAAAATATACACTGCAAAGTGTCATATTAACACTGAACATTTAACACTGCTATCAGTGTCATTTTTACACTTTGTAGAGTGGGACCACATATCGTCGCTGTCCTATAAAAAAAAAACACTTATCTCCATTTTTGTTGATTTTTAGTTTACTACATAATTTGAACAGACAAACTGTCTCTTACACTGTGCCAAAATTTTGTTAATGAACTGACTAATAGGAACTCTTTTTACACTGACTTTCATTGAAAGTGTACAAAGTTATTTCTCTCTCTGTAAAGTTGCTGTTTTGGAGATAAGTGTTTTTCAGCAATGATATGCTCTGAAGTAGCGTAAAATTAACACTTTAGGTGTTGCTATAACACTAATGAACAACACTAGCATGAGTCATATTAACACTGAACATTTAACACTGCTGTCAGTGTCATTTTTACACTTTGTAGAGTGGGAGCATATATGCTCTGCAGTAGTGTTAAAGTTTATTCTTTAGATGTTGATCCAGCACTGCTAATTTTACTGTGTACTGGGTATTTCTAACACAGCTCTATTCAGTACCAAGTCAATTGACCATTTGTAATAAAATTCCTCTGACCACCCCCAAAACATTTCTACTGAGCATCTTCAATCAAATCCTACTGACAATATCCAAGATAATCCAAGTTTTTATATTTAAATCAGCCCTACTGTTCATTCTCAAAACATCCATACAGTCCTCATTACCATCAGAAAAGGATCTCTTACATTGACTTCAGGTGTATCTATGGTTCTTCTTGTGTATCTTTTTTTTGCTTGTTTTATTATCTCATTTTACAACGATTCACCCACGACCCACCTGTACAGTGAGAGGCAGGCGTGTGATGTTCCTGCTCTCTCACGTTTCCGTGTTGAATGCTATCTCGCCCTCAATCCCATCCTCCAGCGTGGCTGGCTGTGTAATCTGGGCTCCAGGCTCAGATTTGCACTGGCCAATTCTAATAGGATTGAGATGGCCAATCGCAAGCACTGAACCCGCCATCACTGCCTGTCTACTGGCCAGGGCGGAGGAGTGGGTGGAATAGGTCCACCCTCTGTGGGTGGGGCTTATAGAGGACGTCTGGAAAGAATGATGATCTTTAGTCTAGCACTGTGGGTGAGAGAGTGTGGGTGAGACAGAAAAAAATGTCAAGAGATCATCTCAAAATTCAGTGAAACGTGAAAAGGTTTGGGAGATACTGTTGGATTGGTGAACTCTACTCTTTCAGCCTGACAACACTTGCGACCATCCATCACCCTTTGTGTGGGTGGGAGAACGTCTCTGGGCCTGGGCCCTGCTGGATGGAGATTTGCTAGAGTGGCTGGTGCAGGTCGAGGTGCAGCTATGGCAGTGGCGTTGGATGCGGTATGGGTGCGGGTGAAGGGGGTGTGCAAACAGAACGGTCTGCTGATCCTCTCAGTGATGGCCGTTGTCATCGGGTGCCTGCTGGGGTTCTTCCTGCGCACCAAGCAGCTCTCCGAACAGGTTAGTAGTGCTGGTGTGAAGTGTTTGTAGCCCCAACACACATACACATCCATCCCTACACAGCCCTACTTATATTCCAGCACTCCAACCCAAACCAACCCATCATTTCCAGTTTAATTCTATTGACCATCTCCAATACAACCCTACTAAAATCTTCAAGATACTTCTATTCACCATCTCCAATCGAACCATATTTCCCATCTTCTATACAGTTCTACTGACCATCTCCAATATACTGTAATCCTATTGACCATCTCCAAATACAGTTCTACTGATCATATCCAATACAGTCCTGTTGACCATCACTAATCTAACTCTAGTAGCTGTCTCAAACATACCTCTATTCAACACCTCCAAACAAACCATGTTGCCAATTTTCTACACAGTTCTACTGATTCTGCAATCCTACTGCATTCTGATCACCTCCAACCCAATCCTGTTGACCATCTCCAAAACAATCCTAGAAATCATCTCCAACATGCCTCTATTTACCATCTTCTAACCAACCCTATTTCCCATCTTCTATACACCTCTCTACTCATCACCTCCGATACAACCCTGTTGACCATATCCAATAGAATCATACTGTCAAAAAGGCACTATCATCTGATCATCTCCAATAAATCCCCAATAACCATATCCACTGACCATTCTCTTAATACCTCTAACCCTACTGACCATTCCCAATGCAGTTCAACTGACCATCTCCAATAAAATATTTCTAATCATTACCAAAACATCCCTACTGGTTATCTCCATCTCCTTTAATGCTGCTTTGTATCTCTGAAACAGTCCATCTGAAGAAAACCTCCCCCATTGACCATCCCTTAAATACCTCTAACCCTTCTGACCCTACATTCCTTTTGACCATCCCCAAAACAGCCACACAACATTCTCCTGACCATCTCCAATATAATCCTGCTGTCAATCTCCAAGACAATCCACTGAGCATCTGCAATTAAACTCCAGTGAACAGTCCTTAAATACCTCTAACCTTACTGACCATCATCTCCAATAGAACTCTACTGAATGTACCCATATATGCCACTAATCCTACTTACCATTCCCAATGCATTTTCAGGTGACCATCAACAAAATCAATCAATCTGATCATCCCCAAAACATCCATACAGACCCTTTCCAATATAGTCCTATTGTCAATCTCCAAGACAATCCAGTTGATCATCTCCAATACTTTTTGGATTGTGTGCATTTCTAACACAATTCTTTTGAGCGTCCCCAAAACATCCCTACTGACCATCTTCAATCAAATCTTAATGACAAGCTACTAGATAATCCAGCTGTTTATCTTTAAATAAACCCTACAGTTCATTCTCAACATCATCCCAAACTTTAGCAACATAGTAAACATCCACACAGTCCTGTTCACCATCAATAAAATTAACCATATCTTCAAACCTTGACCTTAAATGTATTCTCCAGATTTGAGAATGGATTCTCAAATGCATTCTTCTTAAATCCATCTCTAATCACATCCCTAACCTAGCCCCATTTACCTTAATTGCCACTCTTAAAAATTCCAACTCTAATCAACTTAAACAAGCGAAGCCATATGTACCATTTCCAACCTGACCTAATTCACTAATCCCAAGATAACAATCACAACTCACAACACCAAAACCCTACCAGCCATTGCCACCATAGTTGGTGTACTCTATCCACCACCCTCGGCCTAGCCCGACTGACCAACCCAGTACCAGAACCCAATCCCTATGCACCATTCTCATTCCAAAATACAGAATCTAGCCGTCATCTTGAGCTCAGCCACACTTGCTCAATTTCCCGCAGTATTTCCTTCTACAATAGCTAAAGCATCATAAATGTGTGTGGTACGTTATATGCTAAATCTGATTACTGCCTGGAACATATAGCTAAAATATATCTACAATATGCCCAAAACCAGCCATCTAAGCTTATCTGAAGAACATCTCAGTTGGCATATTAGCTCTTAAGAGCATTAGCTTAACTGTGCTCAAGCTAGGCCTTTTGAATTGACAAGATCTGAAATGAAAGACTGAGAGATATGAAGCGTCTGGCACACGGAAACCAGCAACACTGAACTAGCTGTTTGTATCTTGTGTACAACTGTTGGTCTCGTGCTGACTCCAACCTTATTCTCATGGAATTTGCCTAAAAATAAAAAGCAGCACATGCCATTTGCAGTGGCGCTCAGGGATTACGGTTCAATCATACAAATGCTCTTAGTAATTGTACATTAAGCAAGAGAGCTGCTTAGCCTCGGGGCAGGTTAAAGCCCATGGGAGATGCTGTCCATCGTTTCAGCGAGATTGAAACAGGCTCTTAAATTTGGAGTCCATTTTTTGAAAGATATTTAAGAGATGGTGGAAATCAGGAGTAGCAGCAACATATGTGAGATTTAGTTTGTTAAGATATATTGGAAATTTTAGTGATAATGCTGAAGCTGTTGTAATATCAATAGAATAATGTTTATATAAAAAAAAGGCATGAAATGCATTATGGGCACTATTTTAGCGACTATAGCACACCGGTTAGTTGCGATTTGCGCAGACAGATTTAGGGGCGTGTCCTGTGTCTTTAGTAAGGGGTGAGGGTGCACAAAAGGCGTGTACTTATTCTCTTAATTATTAATTTGTGTGTTTTGGGCATAACATGAAATAAACCATGAGTGTGAATAAAGGTATTCTTTATTCTGTTTATTGTTTATGTAAAAGCTGGGTTTGCAATGCTGACTAATTAATATTAGTTTCAGTTTCAAAATCGTGGAAACAGCACAGCAAAATCTCAACCTATTCTCTATATTTGAAAATATTTGATAAACTTTAAAGGTCCTCACTCATCTTAAGTTTGTTTAACTGAACTGAGTTTTATGTTATATTTGTAGCTCTGATATATTTGATATTATATTTGTATATTTGTACCTGATTTTGTCTTGGTTAAATAATATAACATTTCAGTAAAGATGAGGGTTATAGTGTGTTTTATACCATTGCTTTGCTGTTTGAAATACACTTGATCCGACATTATTAATTAAAACAATTTTTTTATGCCGTGTGTGCTGCATTTTAGATTTCCAAAACTCCAGGGTGTGAGACAGAATGAGTGAGAGTGAGCATCTGTCAAATTCTCAAACAGCAGAATGCCTATATATGCCTATATAAGTCCATGTACTGAACATAAATAAAAATCCTTATAAATGTCAGAAAAGTCTATTTTTTTGTCTATTTAAGTCTTTTTTTTTGTAGTTGATTGCTGAAGGCTCTGGGTAAGGTGTTTTTTTTTTTACTGTGGTAAAGAAGTGATGGTATGTGGTATTTTGCTTGGGGTGTGCAGTGCTCATGGTGATCCAGAGATAATTACACGGCTGATTGTTGACTGTTGTCCTGGTTTTAATCAGTCAGTAGCGCACCTGTGTTTCCCGCTGCCAAGATAGAAACATGCCAGGTATTTACCTGAACACACCTCACTTCCAGACCACCACGCCCAGCAGCATTTATATATTCCTCATTAACTTAAACGCTATTTTAATGACGTGTGCACAAGGCATGAAAATAGACTGTTGGCAGTGTGTAAGATGTTTTGTGACGTGCTTTGTGCAGAGTGTACAGTAGGGCCCTATGTGTCCAGTTGTTTGTGAATGCATTCAGCTACACTATGTTGCACCTATGGCTGACCCAGATGTGCAAATGCACACCAACATCTTGTCTTGTGCCTGCAGAGAAGACCTGCCAAAAACTAAACATGGAGTAGTAGAATAGAAGTGTATAAACATTACTTTTGTTACTAAATGCAATCAAATTATCACAGCCATGCTAAAACATTTTCTAAAAAGCCTTCCCAAACTCCCAATACCTTTTGTCCATACAATGAAATGATGCACCAGCATATGGATTTTAAATTTTCTGATTTCCATCTTCATAGCTCTATCAGAACACAAATGATGCCAGGGTTATTTTTGGTACGGTGCTTACAGAATGAGGCTGTGCAGAAGCTTTCATCTCATCACCAATGGGCCGCAAGATAATTGGCATGAATCTCTAGACCCTCGTCACATTAATGCAATTTTTAAAATAAGCCTCATCCACCTCTCCTGGTGTACTCTAAATGTGATTATTGCAGATGGAAGCCGCCCAAAGCCTTTAACAAAGATTTTTTTTTTTTCAAGGTCAAATCACATGTGAAAATCTTGCAGGTCAGGTCTGACGTTAAAATGATTACAAAGAACGCACATCCCCATGGTTACTGGAAAAAAATTCAGTTTTCTGAGAGAGACGTGACCAGTTCGTAGAAGCTAAAACAGAAATCGAAGGAAAAACACAGCCATATGATTCATGAATGAGTTGCCTCATTATTGCAGATATGAGGCAACTCATGTTCAAATGCTCTACAAAGGTTTGAGGTCAGTTGTTATGGCTTAAATGGTTGGACATCTTAATTGTTGCAATTTCTATACATTCTTCAGAGGATTAGCAAGATGTCTGAATTTAGGTTCTTATATCTACAATTTATTTTAGGGAATATGTTGGAACCAATGGATCTAAACTCATATACAGTGTAGGGCTGGCCCGAATAGCGTTTTTTGAGCTTCGGATATTCGGCACTGATTGGTAGTGAATATTCAAATATTTGCTTTAAAAACGAATTAAAGTACGAAAAAATGCAACTCACGACCCCTTAATCCACTGCAAAATTTTCCACGGACCCCCGGCCCTGAAAAAAAAAGATTTCCCACCACTTTCCTCGGCCGGGTCGGGCTCAAGGGTCAAGAACATAGTTTGTTTTTTTTTAATTCACACTGTTCTTATTTCTCATTAAATATCAGATTATATCTGTACAGTATCATTTATTTCACTTCAGTCCTGAATATATGGAGTGCATTATGTCTCCTTATGTTGTGCTGCGTGCTCTGACCGATGAGACGTATTATACCCCTGATTGTTTTGTGTTTTCACCACGGATTTTTTTGTTTTTTCACCACAGATTTTTTTGTGTTTTCACCACAGACTTTTTTTAGTTTTCACCCCGGTATTTCTGCTGCCCCACACCACAGCTTCTCTGTGCGTACGCAGGCCAGGAGCGCAGCTGCACAAGCTGGCCCAGTGAATTGCGTTTTTTGTGTTTTCGCACTTAGGCTATTTGCTTAAAAACAAAAAACAAAAACAAAAAAACATTTGTGCAGAAAGTATTTTATATTCTTAAACATTGTTAATTATATTAGAGTAGAGGAAAGTCATTGTAAATTATGTTACTGTTCTTGGTCTATTTTGGTTTAATGATTGTGCAGTGCATAGCTGTATTACTGATTTTTGTGTTTTTGCACTTGGGCTATAAGCTCAATATAAAATAGTTTGTTTGTTTAGAAATTATTTTATATTCTTAAACCATGTTAAATTATATTAGATTAGAGGAAATTCATTCAGACATTATTCTTGTAGGCTAGGTTTTTTGTAACTGATGTAGCCCCTACTGTTGCCACATTACCCCTTACCCCTTACCCCTTTATCATATAAATCAGTTTTGAAGTGCCTGCAAGCTTTTTTTTTTATCATGTATAACATTACTTTTAATGTCAGACAGAAGCAGCTTCATCATGGCAATACATGGCAGACACTATTTAAGCTATATGTGTTCACTGGAGAACTGGTAAACTATGAGAGAATCACTGTTGATCGGCAATATTTTAAGTTCTCTCTTGTTATAAACAAAGCTTGCTCAGGACAAATAGGTAATTTATGCAGTGCAGCTAACATTTCTTGTGTATATTTTTGGGGAAATATCAGAAAATAAAATAGAAGTTTTTTACAAAATAAATTCAATTTTTACCCTTTTGAGGGTTGCTGTACATGTGGACTAAAAATGTGTTAACATTAATTAGTATTAAAATAGTATTACATAGAGTTAATATATGATTTAAAAAATATGTGAACTCTAGTCACACATGTATTTTAACACTGTAGAGAGTGCGACCATATGTAATGCAGTCAATGTAAAACTCAATCAATTGGCTTCTCCTTGGCTAGCTAGGAGGCTAGCATGCTTTCCCCAAGAAACAGGTAAGAATGAACATTGTATCCACCATGTTTTGTGATGATTGAAGCCCTCAAATATAAAATGACAGTAATTCTGACTTCACAAGCGGAAAGTAGGATCTTTCAACTAGTCTGTGAATACACCAAGTAGTAGCAGATGTTGGAGTTGGGGTGTAGGGATGGCTAAAATGAATGCTTGGCTGTTTGGATGATTACCTGTTAGCCTAGCCTGGATACCTGCACACTTTCTGCACACTTTCTGTGTCCCCCTGCACTGCTTTGAACACCACTTTTGGTGGACAGTGACATGAGGCAAAGCTTCTGTCATGAGTTGGTTCTTGAAGCAAATTCCAAAAAGTTTATCACAAAGTCTGTTTTCCTCAGTTTAGCTCATTGTTATGGTATTAGCATGCTTGCCAGTGTTTTTAAAGCACAGCCTGGGAATGTTTTAGAAAAGTATAATCAATCTAACAATCTAACATTGTTTTTACTCAGAAAACGTGTGGGTGATCCTTAATTACAATGTAGCTGATTATTGATAGAAATTAAAATTACGGGAACTTAAATAAAATCAAGTAAATAAACACACTATACAGTTAAACCAATTACAATAATAGAAGAAGAGTAAATTAAGTATTTCTAAATAATTAGATGGAGAAGTATTCACTAATCCCAAGGTCATAGACTCCTAAGGCAGTAATTTTGTCTATTTTATCGTCTAACATGGTTGATTTAGTGGGTTTGTTTAGATTAGGGTGTGTTGATTCAGTTTTTCATTGAGCGAGGGAAAGATATTTCCTTTGAGTAACTGGAAGTAAAATCTTCTGAATGAGGCTTTTAATGTCTATAAACTGGAGATGGTTCAGTGTATATAATGTTTTCTAGATTTAGAGATCCATTTAAATGATTTGCTTCCTTGACCTTTGTTGAAGATAACTTGTCCTCAGTCTTGTGCAACAAAATACCATAATATTTGAGCACCAGTCAGAAGTATTGAGTATTCACACATACTTAAAGACAGGGAGAAATACAGTGGTGTGTAAAAATATGAAAAGTATTCCCCCTTCGTGATTTATTTTTTTCTTTTTTTTTGCAAGACTGGCACTATTAAATGTTTTAGATCATTAAACAAATTTAAATATTAGTCAAAGAAAAAACAAGTAAACACAAGTAAATTAGGCTTTTTATTATAAGGGGGAGGGATCCAAACCTTCATGGCCCTGTGTGAAAAAAATGCCCACCAGTTTAAACATAACTTAACTGTAGTTTATCACACCTGAGTTCAATTCAGTTACTCTAGCCACACCCAGACCTGATTACTGCCACACCTGTTCTCAATCAAGAAATCACTTAAATAGGACCTGCCTGACAAAGTGAAGTCCACCAAAAGATACTCAAAAGCTGATACTCATGCCAATATTCAGAGAAATTCAGGAACAAATGTGAAAGACAGTAATTGTGATCTATTAGTCTGGAAAACATTATAAAGAGATTTCTAAAGTTTTGGGAAAACAGTAAACCTCAGTGAGAGCAATTGTCCACAAATGGTGAAAATGTAACCAGTGGCGAACCTTCCCAGGAGTGGCTGGCCGACCAAAATTACCCAAAGGGCACAGCAATGACTCATCCAAGAGGTCACAAAAGACCCCACAACAACATCCAAAGAACTGCAGGCCTCACTTGCCTCAGTTAATGTCAAAATTTATGACTCTACCATAAGAAAGAGACCAGGCAAAAATTACCTGCATGGCAGAGTGCCAAGATGAAAATCACTGTTGAGCTAAAAGAACATTAAGGCTTGTTTCAGTTTTGCCAATTTTTTCATTAAAAGTTGACTGAGGAGACAAATTATTAACTTTTTGGAGGATGTGTTTCCCAATAAATCTGCCGTAAAAGTAACACAGCAGCAGCTCTTCTGGTGCACAGTCACAGCTGGATTTCATGATTGAGCAGTGTGAAATGAATAGCTGGTGAGCTCACACAGATGTTCAGCGCGGATGATTGTTTATCAGTCTTGGTGAAGTCTTTCAGCTCTTCCAGGATGAAAAAACTGCAAGGAAAATGGAAAGGAATATCTACTCAAATAGATCTTTCATGGTAATGGGTGGTGAGTGCCAACCACCATGCATACTCTCAATTGCAACCAACTATGTCTCTGGAACCCTGGAATTGGGTTTAACCACTAGCAGAGGCCAGTGATCCTCGTCTTGGATATAACCCAGTGCTGATGGTCTGAGTTATAGCCAGCATGTAATCGATGAGATCCTTATTGTCTTTAATCTGATGAAGCACAAAGATTCTATGCTCACAGATACGGTCCAGACCTTCACCTTCACTGCCTTCACTGTCGTCTAACAATATGTTGAGATAATACACATATTAAAACAATATTTTATATATTTATTCATTTTGATCACATTTGCTTCCCAATTTACAAGGCCAGCTACCTAACCCACTCATTTGGACTCCCTCTATCACTACCACAGCCTCTTTTCAAACTGCTGTTGATGCAGCATTGCCGAGTAGCATCAAAGTGCGCTCAGAGGAAAGTGCAGCATCTCTGTTCTGATACATCAGCTCACAGATGCCTTGTGCTGATCGAAGTCACCTTTTAGAGTGATGTGGAGAAAGAGAGAGTCTACCCACCCAGAGAGAGCAAAGCCAATTGTGCTCTCTCAGGGCTCCGGCAGCTGATGGCAAGCTACATGAACGGGATTCGAACCAGTGATCTCCCGTTCATAGTGGCAGCGCCTTAGTCCGCTGGACCACTCGGAGCTGAGTTAAGGACAATTTATAATTCTGTGTTGAGTCAACACATTGTTTACGGGCTTATACCGCTGTCCGTAAGAAAGTAGTTAAGTTTCTGGGGAGGTGTGTTTCATGTGTAGGGTATGCATAGGCTAGACCATAAGTTTGACGCAAACATAGAAATTAGCAGTGATTCATATTGCTTGGGCAACTGCCCTTTTGCCATCCTTGGCTGATATTGCCCTTCCGAGGGAGGGGAAAAAATAATATAGGCAATATAATTTCATATTTCAACAAGATTTTATTTATAATTCGTAATTTTGATTGAAGTTTCGTAAAACAAAGTTTTCAGAGTCAATCATTCAGATTCAGACACCTCGAGAGGGAGGGGCGCGGGCGTAGCGGGGGACACGCAGCACGCTTCACAAAAGAAAAAAAAAACTGACATGATCACAATCAACTTCTCTAAAATCCGATGTCGTCAAGTTTAGGATGTTTAGTGATCCTAAATAATCTGACCACCTACTGTGCCACGTTTAGGTAGCAAAAAAATCCAGACAGCCAGCTAGCTTGCAGTCAACGTTTTACATGGCTCAGGTTGTTTTGTGGGAGGCTAACCAAACTAAGTTACATGCAGCTGATAACATTTCATTTTATCAAGCAAGATGAATGACGGACATAAAGCACTGTTTGAATTATTCACATGCACTTTGTGACACTGCAGAAAATTTGAAAAAGGAAAAGAAACGAATACAGGAGAGAGAGAGAGAAAGGGCGTTTGCCCTTTCTTCAGGTTAGAGCAACTGCCCTTCAAGATTCCTGTGCATGTCCCTGCTTTCTCTGCTTTAAAGGCACATAATAAAGTAAGTGGTGGTATGATGTGTCTAATACACTGCTAGATATACATAATGATTAATTTATGGTCCATAGGGGGCTATGGGGTTTTTGAACAGGTAAACTCCTAATCAGTTGGATCATGTGGAAAACACACATTTAAGGCAGTGACCAGGGTTAAGAAACTGCTTTAAACCAACCAACATTACCTAGTGTTGTACTAAATTCTGAATATCCAAAACATCCAGCTTCTGGTTAACTCGTTAGCTAAATGAGTTTTCGTTCATTATAACTTACAGTAAGTATATATATATATATTTTTTCTCAAATCTTAACTACCTATCTAGGCTAGCTAATTCTAATAAATTAATCTAATTCAGATGCTGAATTTTATTAATCACACAGTGGGTCTGATTGATTGATCTGTGTGTTTTGATTTGTGTCTTTTTAACCGGATATTAGAAACAAGCTCATCAAAGTTTACATGGTTAGATACCGTTACCTTTATTAGAGAAAAATCGCCGTTTATCCAGATTAGTTTTTACAATCAGAATTTTTGATATTGAGAATTAAAAGCAGTACAAGAGTACAAGTGTCTCAGTGCGGTTTAAAGTGACAGTGTATGTAAACAGTAATTTGTCCTTGTATAGTGTCAGTGCAGTGTGTGTTGTTAGGTGGAGTTTAAGAGTCTTACAACTTCTGGAATGAAGCTGTTCCTCAGTCTTGTTGTTTTGCACTTGATGCTCCGCAGCCTCCAGCCTGAGGAGAGCGGGACAAAAAGTGTGTGTGCTGGGTGGGTGGGATCCTTCCTGATGCAAGTGGTGGCCTTTTTGCTGCATCTGGAGGTGTAGATATCAAGAGTGTAGATCTCAAGGCTTTTACTAATCATTAATATTAGTAAAGACTTTTTTTTCCAGTTTTTTCCTGATTGCATGAGTTCTGCCATGCCGGATCTCTCGGCTCACCATGTGGGCATGTCTGTGACGTTTTTTTTATTTATTAAAATAAGGCTATTTTAAGATTTAACATTTTATTCAAACTCACCGTAATCTATAGATCTATTAATCCATATTCTGCCGTTTTTTTTCAGCTTCCCTTTCATGGTGGAAAGATGCCTGTTCTCTCTCTCTTTGTGTGTGTGTGTGTGTGTGTGTGTGGTACGTGTATGTGTGTGAAGTGGCAGTCTAATTTTACCCGATTGGCTGGACGCAGCGTGCTGGCCGTATTTGTTTGAATGATGTTGAGCTCTTTTCAACGCAGTGCAATCACCATTGGAATGAACAGTTGATTAATTTTGCCCCAAGCAAAAAAGCTTTGAGATTTATTATATAAGGGTGCTGTTCTTTGGCTCAGTGTAGAGGTCCTTGACATAGTGAAAGAACGATCACAGTGCAGAGCTAGCAGAATATTTGAGATTCAATAAATTGCCCACTAACTTTTAGTATAGGACTGAGTGTTCTTGAGAAAGGTTCCTATTAAATTACTGCATTCTTGTGGCAAATGTACTAATTACGCTTAACTGGAAGTTCTTCTTGTGTGTACAGGATATATTTTAGTTATTTTTTAGCTTAATTTTATAAAAAAATTGTATATTGCTCTTGGAATGCTCTTATTACAAGCTACTTATACTTATTTGCTCAGTGTTTACTACATGATTAACAAGGGTTTTGCATCACCTACACCTGTAGCCTGTATGCAGGACAAGGCATTTTAGGGGTTTAAACAATAACCAGGCATTATCTAGAGAACTTGTATTACATTATTGGTACCACTTTAAAATAAGACTACCTTTTTAACGGGTATATATATAAGAGGTTAATTACAATTAGTTTATTAATTGTTACTAATTAGGTTGTACATTCCTTAAAAATCATTAATAATCAGTTATAACACATACGTAAAAAGGGCAACAATGACCTGTTGTTTGCCAAATAGTGAACCCACAGCCATCTCTATTGTTGCCCTTTATACGTATGTGTTATAACTGATTATTAATGACTTTTAAGGCATTAACAACTTAATTAGTAACCATTAATAAACTAATTGTAAACCATTTATAAACACTTTATAAAGGTAGTCTTATTTTAAAGCGGTACCACTTTTATGTTCTATTATGGTTTTAGCAAGCAAATACTTATAGTTATCAACTTATCATATTAATTCCAGTTAATTAACTGGCTTGTCAAGTACAGGTGCACAGTGCAATGAAGTTATGAGGTGCAGAGATACGTAACATACCACAACATACACTCACTGGCCACTTTATTAGGTACGCCTAAGGTTGGACCCCCTTTTGCCTTCAGAACTGCCTTAATCCTTTGTGGCACAAATTCAACAAGGTACTGGAAACATTCCTCAGAGATTCTGGTTCATATTGACATGAGAGCATCACGCAGTTGCTGCAGATTTGTCGGCTGCACATCCATGATGAGAATCTCCTGTTCCACCACGTCCCAAAGCTGCTCTATTGGATTGAGATCTGGTGACTGTGGAGGATATTCCAGTACAGTGAACTCATTGTTGTGTTCAAGAAACCAACCAGTCTGAGATGATTATTCACGCTTTGTGACATGGCGCATTATCCTGCTGGAAGTAGCCATCAGATAATGGTACACTGTGGTCAGGAAGGGATGGAGGACATGGTCAGCAACAATACGCAGGTATGCTGTGGCATTGACCCGATGCTCGATTGGTACTAATGAGCCCAAAGTGTGCCAGGAAAATATCCCCCACTCCATTACAGCACCACCACCAGCCTGAACCGTTGATACAAGGCAGGATAGGATGGATCCAGGCTTTTATGTTGTTGACACCAAATTCTGACCCTACCATCTCTGAATGTCGCAGCAGAAATTCTCATCAGAGACTCATCAGACCAGGTAACGTTTTTCCAATCTTCTATTGTCTGATTTTAGTGAGCCTGTGCGAATTGTAGCCTCAGTTTCCTGTTCTTAGTTGACAGGAGTGGCACCCGGTGTGGTCTTCTGCTGCTGTAGCTCATCATCCGCCTCAAGGTTGGACGTATTGTGCTGATGTTCTGAGATGCTGCGGATTCTGCATACCTCAAGTGGTTGTAACGAGTGGTTAGTTGAGTTACTGTTGCCATTCTATCAGCTGGAACAAGTCTGGCCATTCTCCTCTAACCTCTGACCTCTGGCATCAACAAGACATTTGCGCCCACAGAACTGATATCCGCTCACTGGATATTTTCTCTTTTTCGGATCATTATCCCTAGAGAGTAAACCCTAGAGATGGCTGTGCGTGAAAATCCCAGTAGATCAGCAGTTTCTGAAATACTCAGACCAGACCGTCTGGCACCAACAGCCATGCCACGTTCAAAGTCACTTAAATCACCTTTCTTCCCCATTCTGACACTGGGTTTGAACTGCAGCCAATCGTCTTGGCCATGTCTATATGCCTAAATGCATTGAGTTGCTGCCATGTGATTGGCTGATTCGAAATTTGCAACATTAGCAGTTGGACAGTACCTAATAAAGTGGCCGGTGGGTGTATACAGTGGTGTGAAGATCTTTCAGATCATCAAACAAACTCTAAGGATGGTTGTCTCACTCTAAGGAGTGTTGCTAGTCAAAAAATGTTAGCACTGTGTTTTTAACACTGTTAATTTCACTGTGTGTACGCAAAACAGTTTACTTTAATAAACCAGTTTAACCAACATGCTTCATTAGCTGAGCAGCACAGAGAAAGTTTCTTCTAAACGGCTGAAGACATCTTGGTAAAAGTAAAGCACTTGAAGTGTCTCTTTCCTGTTTGCTCTGTCTGGTGTGTGAGTGTCTATAAGAGCCTTCTTCAGCGCAGTTCTAGTAGATTACAGCGCTGACATTTAAAAGAAGACGAGTCTATTCAAAACAGCAACAAGGACCTGTCAGAGGTCCTGAGAGGGAGTATTAATGGCTGAGTGTGGACGCCTAATGGTTTTTCAGTGCTAGCAGGAGCTACAGTTAATGTGCTGGGTGGAATCTTCTTTGCTACTTGAGTCCCATCACTGAAACTCAAGTATGAGGGGCTATAGTGAGTTTGTTGCTATCTTACACCCCATCAACAGTCTATTTTCAGGCCTCACGCATGGGTTGTCAAAATAGCGCTGGAGTTTAGGAATATATTAACGGCAATAGGCTTGGTGGTCTGGAAGTGAGGTGTGTTCAGGTAAATATCTGGCATGTTTCTATCTTGGCGGCAGGAAACACAGGTGCGCTACTGACTGACTAAAACTCTGACAACAGTCAACAGTCAGCCGCACAATCATTTCTGGATCACCGTGCGCACTGCACACCCCAAGCAATATATGGTACCACATACCATTACTTCTTTACCACAGCAAAAAATACCTCGCCCAGAGCCTTCAGCAATCAACTACAAAATAAAATAGACTTAAAAATGTGCACAGTAACCATACGTTATTATTAGTTGTATATTTTTTGACATTTATATTTATGTTCAGTACACAGACTTAATAACTGTAGCTTAAGGTTGCAGATAAACGCATTCTGCTGTTTGAGAATTTGACAGATGCTCATTCTCACTCTTTCTGTCTCTCACATCCTGCAGTTTTTTTTAAATAAAACTGAAAAGAGAGCCACTTTGACTAAACATAAATTTATTTAATTTCATATTTTTATTTAACTGAAATTTGCATATATATTTTTTTTCATTTGAAAAATAAACGCTCTCGCATCTCGTGCTGTCCGTCAATTATTCAAAACTTCAAAAAAATGTGATATACACAGATCTATAAAGCTATATATTAGCATTAGTTTCCAATTACCAGGTCACATTTATCAAAATATAAAATATATTAATTCATTAAATAAAGTCTCGTCCAGCGCTCTAAAATGCTGCTGGCTGCTGGAGACACACGGTGGAGTAAAAAAAATAAATAAATAAATAAATAAATAAGGCTACAAATAGGCAAAAGATTTAAAACTCAGTTCAGTTAAATAAACTGAAGATGAGTAAGGACCTGTAAAGTTAATCAAATATAGTCAAATATATAGAGAGGTTGAAGTTTTGGTTTGCTGATTCCATGATTTGAAAGAGAATAAAGAATAAAATAACATTGCTGTTCCCTTAAATGAGCTGCTGGTGTATCTTCACAACGTGAACACGCAGGTCACATTCCTTTGCTGAGAGGCCCCAAGAAGGGCTGAGCTGTTAAGATACAAATGCGCCAAAGTCACAGCACGTCTGGCTCTTAAAGGGAATGACTACTGGCTCACTGATTGTTTTATTTCATGTTACTCCCCAAAACACACCCATGAATCATTAAGAGAATTAGTACCCGCCTTTTGCGTGTTCAGAGCTTTGCAGGCCTATTTTTGCGCCCTCATGATACCGAAGTCACAGAGAACACGCCCTTAAATTAATCTAGGGAACGTGCGAACCAGTGCACTATAGATCACTAAAACAAAGCCCCAGGTTTGACATGTCATGGCCACACCCGCCAATAATCCCATTGGTCACTTACATTTTGAGGCTTAAAAGTGGTTTTCTGGGGCTTAAATTTGTGCTCCAGAAAATTGTTTAACACCTTCCCTATTGGCTCATGGCACCATTTGTTTTCATACTGGGCCTGTCTCCCTCTCTGTTTCACCATCAGTGCGTAATCATTCCCCCAGTACTATCTTATCCTATGTGTATACTTGCAATTTAAAAATGAGTCTTATTTTTACAGTCATGTCCTCTTTTACACTGTTGTATACTGCTCAGACAATCTGGCTATTATTATTACTTGTGAAAACGCTAATTGCATAAAGACAGTGACATTAATTGCATGAATCTAGTTCAGTTTAGCTTCCGATAAGCCAATTTGTTTGATCAAATTACAATTAAGTAACGGATTAGTGTATAGCATAAAAACTATATAATTTCTATTAAACATAACTTTTTGAAGTGCAACTGATGTACATATTATTTTATTTATGTAAAACCAACTTTTTTACCCATGTCACTGGTTGGAAAGCAAGCCCACAGCGTGATCCATCCACCCCCATGCTTAACAGCTGGTGAGATATTCTATTCATTTAACGTGATACTTTTGCTCATTACTGCCAAACAGTAACAAGGACATGTCAGTGGCCCTGAAAGGCAGTATAATGGTTTTTCAGTGCTAGCAGGAGCTACAGTTAATGAGCTTGGTGAAATCTTCTTTGCTAGTTATTCACATTTGAGTCCCAGCGCTGGAAAATATGTTTAAGATAGATAGATAGATAGATAGATAGATAGATAGATAGATAGATAGATAGATAGATAGATAGATAGATAGATAGATAGATAGATAGATGATAGATAGATACTTTATTTATCCCGAAGGAAATTTAGGGATTAAAGTGGCTATACTGGTTTTGATAAAGATCAGATATGTTTTTTTTTTATTTCAACCCAAATAGAATAGAGTTTCTTACAATGCAATTCATTTGTATTTAAATGTCTGCAGACAACGTATGATCTGGTGTGGCCACACCCACAACTAATTTTATTGATCACTGACACTTTAAGGACTTAAAAGTGAATTTCTGGTGCTTGAAAATGATTTTACACCTTTCTCATTGGCTCATGGCACCATGTATTTTCATACTAGGCGAGTCTTTCTCTCTCCCTTATCATCAGTGTGTAATCATTCCTTAAAAGGCAAACTTCTTCTATGCGTACACTTCATACACGCAATTCATACATTAATCTTATTGTTAATGACTATGCTGCCCTCGCACTGTGTTCTGAACAGCTAGCTAACCCTTCAAATTACTCCATAAGGCTTACTTTTCTTATTTTCAGTTCAGCTTCAGCTACATGCAGTGTGTGTTGGTAAAGAAAGGTAAAAAGACAAATAATGTCCACAACTCAAGGGATTAAGATGGATTCCCAGAAAGAAACACTGCAGACTGAGACTGAGACTGTGAAAACATGGGCTGCGTCCAGAAACCCCAAAAGTGTATCTTTTTTCCATCTTGCCGCCTGCCCGAATACCGTAGAACAGTGCTTTTTCTTCAGGGACCCATATTTTTACCCCCCACCCCCCCCCCCCCCCCCCCAATGTAAAAGATGTAAGGGGGGGGGCGGTTAGAAATGACAAATAAAAACTGACATTTACTATAGATTAATAAAATAAACACGTAAAAAAGGAAAAATTGATACATAAAACATAAGGAATTTTTATCTTATGAAGAAAAAAATAATTAGATCAATAAAATAATACAACTATTTAAAATGAATAAAAAATAATTTATATAAAATAAAAACAAACAAACAAAAAAAAAAGAATAATATCAGTTTCAGTTTCAGTTTCAAATCAGTAAAACAGCTCACCAAAACCTCAACCTGTCCAAATATTGGACAATAATTGATTAACTTTACAGGCCCTCACTCATTTTCATTTATTTAACTAAACTGAGTTTTATATTCTTATATTATTATATTATTATATTCAGCCTCGCGCTGAATTCAGCTCCGTGCTGCCGGAGAGAGCGCCCGCGCGCGCCAGAGAGAGAGAGAGAGAGACAGAGAGAGCGCAGCGCAGCGAATTTTGCTTACCCTAGACTATATATAGTATTAAAATGAAACCCCTTAAAATCAAGAGGGCTTCGCGACCCATCGTGGATCTTTGGCGACCCATAGGTTGGGTCGCGACCCATAGGTTGGGAACCACTGCCGTAGAAGACGAAAGAAGCCACTGAAAATCCTCCTGGAAGAGGTTTCCAACAGAGGATACAGGAGAGCATCCTACTCCGGAAGACTTTTAAGGATTTTCAAATTACATCACTGCATCCACGCCTACAGAGCACGCGTCAAAAACATATTAATTAATTAGATTCTTTATCTAATTAAACAGCAAGTAAAGCAGTAATATAATTTTTAGTTTAGATAAGCTAACATGCGCTTCCTTTGCCACCTGGCTTTATTTACTGAAACTGCGCTTAAATGTTCTTAATGCATGTTACGGCCTGGAAAGCCAGACCAGTAACATATGCTAGGACGACACCCGCTCACGCATTTTTAGCCCAGACCAAAGATGATGCCAACCACAGAAATACAAGCCAAAATGATTTATTTATAATAATCAGTAGCATTTACGTCAGGGATAAGAATGCCTAAAATAACAAACAAACAAAACTAACTTAGAAATTTAGAGCTCACTTACCTAACAAAAAAAAAGGAAATAAAAATACATAAATCTTCCCTCCCTCCCTAACTAACAAAACACAGGAGAAAAGAAACCCCCTCCCAAAGAAACAGGCCTTATCCCCTACAGTGCTACCTTGGCTTTTAGTATTATTTGAAGTGTATTTACAGAAGTAGTATAACAAAGTTAAGTAACATATTTTAGTTATCTAAACAGCTCCGTTTTGACTCACGACAGCACAAACAATCAGAATAGTACGACAGGTGGTTTGGTCTGGGCGGCGTGGTGGTTGAATGGGTCGGGTGTCGCGCTGCACTCCACATCGGCCAGCGCTTTATAGTGACGCAGGACCAGGATCAATTAATCAGCTCCTCCCTCTCACAGGTAACCTGCAGGACTGATAGAAAGAGTGAAGGAGAGCGCAAAAGTGAGGTAGCTTAGAAAAAGGAAGGCAACAAAGAAAAATATAAACATCTCCCTCCGTAACAATGCAGTTAACACATCTGACCACATATATATTATTTATATTAACTAATATTTTCTCACTTCAACATGCGTGCAAAATGTAATGTTTATTATTATATTTAATATTTATTGTTCATTAATATTTGTTATTTGTTTTATTACATTCAACGAAATTATATTTCACTTTTAAAATAATTTAATATTGAAGCTGTGATTGGCTGGGCAGTATCCGACATGTGCTGAAAGTGAGCGTTGTGATTGGCTCAGTTCATCGGTAGTCAACATCCTATCTAAAAGGGATCAGCTGTCCCATTTTCCCAATTAAACCTCCTTCTCTCCATTCCTCCTCCTCCTCTACCTCTCCTCCATTCCTCCACCTTCTTCCGGGGTAGGAGAGGAGGAGTAGGAGAGGAGGAGTAGCAAAAGTTTCTGGACTCAGCCATGGCCTTCACTGCAAAAACAACATAGGAAGTGGGCTGGGTTACAATTTGTGCAGTTCCTGTTAACAAAATAGCCACTAGGTGGCAGCATCTGACTGCCAAAAAGCCAAGTTACTCTAGAAAATGAATAAAATAATGCATTCCTTTGGGAAGGCAGAACAGTGACTGTGCATTAATTCATTAATGATTGTCTTACATTACACATACAGCCTCTAAAAGAGGATCTGGCTCAGTTTTACTGCTGGTGGAGCAATGGAGACTTCAGAAGAGGAACCTCAGAGCTTAGTAGCTCATTCACTCATATAAAAAAACAAAGAAGTTATATTGTCCTATTTTAGAGATCTATAGTGCACCAGTCGATTGCAGATTGTGCAGCTGGATTTAGGGCGTGTCTGTGTGTCTTTGTCATCGTGAAGGTGCAAAAAATACACCTTGTGCAGCTCAAAATGTGCGAAAGGCACAAACTACATTTCTTATTTAATCATTGGTGTGTTTTGGGCGTAACTTCAAATAAACCAATCAGTGTGTCACTAATCATTGCTTTTAAGTTTAATACCCATTGTGCCTCAAGTTTTATATATTTTACTATTTGCGAAACACAGAGGCTACGTTCACATTACCAGGCTGAAGTGACTCAAATCAGATTTTTTGTTCAATGTGGCTCAGATCTGATTTTTTTCATAGCTGTATGAACGTGCCAAATCCATTAATTTTCAAATCAGATTTGAGTCACTTTCATATGTGGTCCTTAATCGGATACGTATCCGATCCGTGGACATGTGACGTGAATGTGAGCGGTCAAATCAGAATTCATGCGTCTTCTGCTTTTACGCATGCGCTAGGGGTGTGCCATATCGTATCGTACGTGATAATATCGCCAACATTTTTTAATAACATGAACGATATTATACCCTGAAATATCATGCCATATCACCCACCCCTAATTATCACGTCAGGGTACTGCCTTTTTTACTGTTTTTAGCAAAGAATAAATCACACTGTTCTTATTCCTGTCCAGTATCATTTATACGATATATCATATCGTATGCAATGATAGAATTACATTTTTCATATTTTCATTTTGTTGCAGTAGTGTATTCTTGAAAAAAAACGTTTGCTTAAGTGTTTTGTCATATCAGCAAAAATATCGGTATCGCGAAAATACCATGAAATATTGTGATATTATTGTAGGGCCATATCGCCCACCCCTAGCATGCACTACATTCTTCTCCCTTGTATCCACACATCGCTTGGTGCAGCTGTGCAGCTATAGCTGTAAAAACAGCAAAAGCAAACCGCCTGTTTTTTTTCTCCTCCTTTATCTTAGTATGAACTTCGGACCAGCTGTTTTCTCTCCACGTCAGCAAAAGATGCTCCACATATGAGTTGCTAACGCATCCATTTCCCTTTATAAAGCTACGAATCGTCTCTCAAATATGACGTTTTTGTTGTTGGTGAAGAAGGAGACGTTTATACACGTATCAATGTGCGCACGTGAGGCGTTTCAGGAACAGATTCGTTCACATTACCCACAGATACAGACCACTTACATTTGTGAATGTGAACCGTCAAGATATTTGATTATTTTAAAGTAGTTTAATTTGTTTTCTAGTTTGGTTTGTTCTGTTTTTGTTTGGTTTAGTCTATTTTAGTTTAGTCTGTTCTCATTTGTTTTTTTTTCTGTTTTAGTTTGGTTTAGTCTGTCTTAGTTTTGTATAGTTCGTTTTCATTAGGTTAAGTCTGTTTTAGTTTAAATTTTGTCCTTTTTTCTGTTTTGTCTGTTTTTGTTTGGTTTAGTCTATTTTAGTTTTGATTTTTTTGTTTAAGTTTGGTTTAGTTTGTTTTATTTTCTATTTTTTTCTATTTTTTCATTTTGTCTAGTCTGTTTAAGTTTGGATTAGTGTATTTTAGGTTTGATTTGTCTTTTTTTATTTTGTTTAGTCTGTTTCATTTTTGTTTAGCATGTTTTTATTAGTTTTTGTCTATTTTAGTTTAGTTTAGTCTGTTTTCATTGGTTTTGTCTATTTCAGTGCAGTTTAGTCCGTTTTCATTTGATTTTGTTTATTTTAGTTTTGTTTATTCTGTATTATTATTTTCTTTAGTTTTTTTTTTCTTGATTATTTTTATATTTGTTTAGTCTCTATTTAGATTGTGATAGATATGGTTTAATTTTCAACACCAAACATTTTCAAAGACACATAAAAACTAGCCCAATCTGATCTGAGCAAAAAAATGTAATTGAAGCAATGTGGCTTGTGATGTGAACGTAGTCAGGGTGTACCACAGTCAGAGTCTTCCTTAGTTTTATGATCAAGGCTTTCATCAAACATACCGTCTTTGTCAGCGGAACAGTTCGTCACAGGACGGACCTTCGTTGTCACAAAGCAACTCCACTTGACAATCAAACTGTTCACAGTAATTAAGAGAAAATAAGAGAAATTTACCTGATCACACTTCACTTCCACACCACAAGGTGTGAAAACAGACTGTTGACAGCGTGTAAAATAGGAATGAGCATCAACTCTATTAGAGATTACTGCACACCTTCACATGGTTTAAGGAGAGATTGGGGTGCAACATTTAAAAAGAGTGAAGTTAAAGGCGTACCTTCCAGGCATTCATTAATCTGCTCATACCTGTGAAGTGTATTTCCATGATCCATCCACCACCATGCTTGACAGCTGAAGAGGTTTTCTTTTCACGGACTTCTGCTGGCCTTTTCTTCAAACATTGGTTTGCTCATTGTGGCCAAAAAAGTACATATTGTATTTTACGACTTGTTTCCAAAATGCATCAGGCTAGTTTAGATGTGTCTTTGAAAATGTTTGGTGTTGGAGAAGTCATTTTGTCATTTTGAGAAGAATTTTGTGGGGGAGGTGTCAGAAAAGGAGTCAGGAAAGTACAAAATGAAAATAATAGATTTTGTTCTGTCCATCTTCTACTTAGATAACTATTCACAGAAACAGATGATTTCTCAATGGAGGCATTTCTCTGTACATTTAAAAAATAATTTTAATTCTTTTTTTTGCTGTATTTGATGTGAATTTTGTTATCTTGCTTGCATTTGACTGCTAAATGCAGTGGTCATCCCACACAACTGCGCCTGAAAAAGCAACATGATTTTAAGGATTATATTCTTACTTGTCCGGCGGGGACGAGGAGGGGGAGGGAATACATTATTTTGGGACTGGATTTATCTCCAAGGTCATGGTGAAATCAGGCAAAGCCAGAGAGGTAATGCACAGCTGCATCCTTACGCTCGCATGAGTATGCGTGTGTGTGTGTATGTGTTTTGGATTTGTGTGTGTGTGTGTGTGTGTGTGTGTGCGCATGCTTGCTTTGCCTGTTTAGTTGGTATACTTAGTGCATTATAATTTTACAGAAACGCAACAACGCACTCTGTCTATCAGCCTCTCTGTTAATAGGCAATAAGTAACATAAACACCCCCATCACAGACACACACACACACATACATGCATGTACACACCCGTAGTGTAGTGATTTGATGCAGTGCAGACTAAGCTGTAGCTAATGCTGCTGCAGGCCAGTAAAGCTCTTTAGCCCCCATTATCACAGACAGATATACCCCCCCCCCCCACCACACACAAATACAAACACACAAACTCACACACACACACACACACACACACACACACACACGTACAAACACACCTACACACTCACACACACTCCTTCCCTCCTGGAATCCTGAAAGGGAACAATATCCAAAATAAAACAAATTTCAAAGATTTCAATAGACAAAAAAGTCAAACCAAATAAATCTTAATTAAAAAAAAAAAACTAAACAAAACTACAATAAAAATTATATATTATATCATTATATCAAGCTGAAACTTAATAGGCCAATCCAAACAAGAAAATGATCTACCATAATCTAAATAGAGACTAAACAAATATACAAATAACAAAGAAAAAGAACCAAAACCAAAAGAAAATAATAAAACAGACTAAACTAAACTAACGTAGACAAAATCAAATGAAAACATGCTAAACTAAAATAAAACAAACTAAACTAAACTTAAACAGACAAAACAAAATGAAAGAAATAAACAGAAACAAAACTAAAATAGACTAAACCAAACTAAAACAGAAAAAACTAAATGAGAACAGACTAAACTAAAATAAACTAAACCAAACTGCAATAGAATAAACAAAAGAGAAATCAATAAAAAACTAAAACAAACTAAACTAAACAGAATAAAAACTATAAAATCTCTAAAAACACTAAAATAGACTAAACCAAACAAAAACAGAATAAACAAAACTAGAAAACAAACTAAACAACTTTCAAATAATCAAATTCATCAGATTAATTAAAATATAAAACTAATTTAGTGCAATTAAACCAGACCACACTAAAAGAAACAGAAATAAACTAGAATAGACTGAAGTAAACTACAACAAAGCCAAACTTAAACAGACCAAATTAAAACTGACTGAACCAAACTAAGTAGACCAGAATAAAATAGACTGAACTAAAATGAACTGAACTTTAACAGACTGAAACAAAATAAAACAGACCAAATCCAAAAATATTAATCCAAATGAAATGAAACCAAACTAAACAAATCATAGCTAATGCCTGTATCCCTTTCTCACTCACTCCCACTCACTTTCACTCATTCCCTTTCATCTCTCTTTTTATCTGTGTGTGCGTGCGTGTGTGTGTGTGTGTGCGTGTGTGTGTGCGTGCGTGTGCGTGTGTGTGAGAGTGTGTGTGGAGTGAAGCCCATAACATCCAGTTCCCAGATTACATGATTGCAAAATTACATTTGAGCCGATGTGTGAGATGAGCACGAGAGCAGCAACACACACAGCATGATGTAACAAACACACACACACGCACGCGCACACACACACACACACACACACACACACATGCACGCGCACACACACACACATTTAGTGCTTAGCGCTATCTCAGCAAGAGCATCAGTAAACAGCAGCACGGCAGAGGCAGCCTGAGCTCCCGGGCTCATCTCTAAACTACAACATGATAAAAACACACCAACAAATAAACACCACGACACACAGCAGCAGATACACTACATGCAAATTTACCCTTTATCTAATAATAATAAAGCAGTGAAACACAAATATGAGCACTGCAGACCACCCAGTGTTTCATATGGAAGCCAGCATCCTCCGGGTAGGAGTGAAAATGGGTTTTATTACTGTCTCTGAGACATAAGGTGGAAACAATGACTTTACAGTGGTGTAATATTCTTACACCCCTTCATGATTTATTTTTTATTTTTGCAAGTTATCACTCTTGATTGTTTCAAATCATTGAATAAATTTTAATATTAGTCAAAGACAACTCACTTTTTATTATTAAGGGAGAAAAAAAAAACCTGTTTGCCCCCCAGTTAAAACATACCATAACCATAACCCAGGCCTGATTACTGCCACACCTGTTCATAATCACTTACATATGACCTGCCAATATCCAATAAGAAGTAAGAAAATCAGAAAAAAATGAGAAAGAAAGTAATTGAGATCTATCAGTCTGGAAAAGGTTATGAATTCATTTCTAAAGTTTTGGGAATCCAGCGAACCACAAGAGAGAGCCATTGTCCACAAATGGCGAAATCGTGGAACAGTGGTGAACCTTCCTAGGAGTGACTGGCCAATCACAATGACCCCAAGAGTGCAGCGACGACTCATCCAGGAGGTCACAAACAACATCCAAAGACCTGCAGGCCTCAGTTGCCTCATACAAAAGTTTTCAGACCCATTTACTGTAAAACCCCTGAATAAAATCAAGTGCAATCAACTGCCTTCAGAATTCACTCAATTAATACATTTTTGGAGGGGTGGCAAAAAGAAAGAATACAGTGGCATTGTAGGAAAAAAAAAAACCTAGCCACACAGCTGGACTCTATTAACTCATTAAGTGACTTCTGAATCAAGTGGCAATTGACTGCACTGGACATTATTTAGGTATTCTAGAGTAAAAGGGTCTGAAAACTTTTATTTGAATACAATTTTGAAAACCATGTATCATTTTCATTCCACTTCACAATTATGTGTTACTTTGGTCTTTGGACTTTTGGTCTATCACTTAAAATCTCAATACAATACGTGTAAGTTTGTGGTTGTAAGGTGACAAAATGGGAAAAACTTCAAGGGGTGTGAAAACTTTTGCAAGCCACTGTAGAGAGTGAGACCATATGTAATCTGTGGCAGAGTTAATTTAACACTGTCAATTTTACTCTGTACTTTATTTATTAAACTACCGAGCTCATTTTAGTTCAGCTTTATTACAATGAACATGAAACGTGACATTTATACTGAGCATTGTGGGAAATGAAGTGTGCAATGACTACAGCAATCCAGTGCTACTCAATAATCAACCTGAAGCTTCACGTAACCAGTGGGAATTTTCCCATCCAATCCGATGATCACTCTAGTGCAGGACAGCTGATCTTTACTGTCTCTTAGAAGCTAAGCTAAAGACTCTTCTTTACTTTTAGTTGGTTTCCTGGAAAGTAGATTTTGAAACCTTGCTTTAAAATCACTTTGCATGATTGTCTCCCACTAAATCCATTTCCTCCTTGTCTGAGATTGGACACGACATGTTTAAACTTTACATACACTATACAAGATTGTCCTGTCAAATTACAGTAATTAGCTGGATGCATTTTATGCATTATTTTTTTAAGGTAGCAAAATGCACTTTCTTTATTTAGGTAGAGTGCAGCCCAGATTCTGCATGAATACATTTACATTTATGGCATTTAGCTGACACATTTATTCAGAGTGACTTAAAAGGTTATTGTTATTTGGGCCAATGCAGTGTTAGGAGTCTTCAGTTAATAATTACAAAATTTTGTTTCTTAAGTCACTCTTTGCATTAAAAAAATAAAAACAACAACATGCTCATATGGCCAAGACAGAGAGCAAGCAGGTGACCATTGTTACAGCTTAGCCCTTTTTATTCGTAGTGTTTGTTCTTTTCTTGTCCCTTTTACTTGTCTTCTGTTCTCCTGTCCTGGGTTCTTGTTTGTGTTCTTAGTCCTATTGTCATGGTCAGAACAGAATAGCAGACAAGCGCAGATACTGATAAAAACAATAGATGTTTATTATAAGAATAAACAGATGTATTCAGGGTCGATACAGAAACAAGGGTGATCACCAGTAGACAGAGCAATGAAGACAAAACCATACCATAAACGAGAGACAGTCCAGAGTTCATACACAAGCAATCCAGTATCAGAGATAATCCAAGAGGCGGTGGTGAAAGCACAGTCCAGGTCATACACAAAACAATCCAATATCAAAGGCAGAGGCAAAAATCGGCGTCGGGAAACAAAAGGCAAGGTCATACACAAAGTAAACTGAGACAAGAGATAAGTAACGCTTTGTATGAGGATAACCTACAATACGCGGCGATGAAGTCTGTTTGGCGTGCACCTTTATAGTGCCAGTAATCAGTATTCGGGGCTTCCTGGAGGAAGCAGGTGAGGTGTCACGTGATCAGGTGAGTGCGTGATGTCAGCGGGTGATGCATTCTGGGTAGTGTAGTTGTTAACCTGAGAACCTCCGTTAGAGCTGGGTGTGGAAGGGACAGAGGAGCTAACAGCACCAGACGTGACAGTACCTCCCCCCGAGGGAGTCGAGACGGAGACGGAACGGGGACGACCACGACGACGTCCACCCGACGGGCAGGGAGTACCGGCGGGAGGAGCAGGAGAAACCACAGAGGTGCCAGACAGGCGGGGGATGCGAGACTGGGAACCCCGACGCACCGGAACCGAGGAGGAGAGTGAGCGCTTGGGACGCCCACGGGGTCTAGGAGCAGGTTTACCAGGGTGACGGGCATGAAATTCGGCCAGAAGAGCAGGATCCAGCACATCCCCAGCGGCAACCCAGCAACGCTCCTCAGGGCCGTAACCCTCCCAGTCTATGAGATACTGGAGCACACCGCCACGCCTGCGGGAATCCAGCACCTCTCGAACCGCATAGGTAGACGAAGCCTCCCCCTCCACTGCCGCGGGCGGCACGTCGTCTGGAACACCCTCAGCCAGCGGACCTGGGACAAGAGGCTTGAGCAAGGAAACATGAAATGAGTTATGCACTCTGTACTGAGAAGGCAACTCAATCTTATAAGTAACGTCATTGACTTGTGAAAGAACTTTAAACGGGCCAATATACTTGGGTAGTAGTTTCCTACAGGACCCCTCAAACCTCAAGTCCCGGGTCGACAACCACACACGATCTCCGGGCTGGTATTGGGGGGTGGTACCTCGGTGTCTGTCAGACTGCTCCTTGTATTTGCGCAAGACCTCAGAAACCTGCTGATGTGTTTCCTCCCACACCTGCTCACTCCGCTTCATCCAGTCATCCACGGCGGGTACATCGGAAGACACAGCTGTCCACGGAGCTAACGGAGGCTGGTACCCCAGAACGCACTGAAAGGGTGTAAGACCAGATGTGGAGTTAGTGAGTGAGTTTTGGGCTATTTCCGCCCAAATGAGATACTGAGACCACTCTGTAGGATGTTTGAAACAGTACAATCTAAGAAATTTTCCTAATTCCTGGTTAACTCGTTCACATTGACCATTGCTAGTGGGGTGAAAACCAGAGGTGAGACTAACGTGCACTCCTAAGTGTTCAAAAAAGGATTTCCATACTCTGGAAGTAAATTGAGGACCCCTATCGGAGAGGATGTCCTCCGGAATACCAAAGTGTCTAAAGATGTGTGTGTATATAGCCTGAGCTGTCTGAAGAGCAGTGGGTAGTGCTGGAAAAGGGATAAACTTTACTCCCCTAGAAAATCTGTCAACAACAGTAAGAACAGTGGTGTAACCCTCAGATTCAGGTAGGTCTGTGACAAAGTCTACAGCAATGTGTGACCAGGGTCTGTCTGGGACGGGTAGAGGAACTAGCTTACCGGCTGGAAGGGTTTTGGGTGTTTTGCATTGTGCACAGACAGAACAGGAAGCTACGAATGAGTGTATGTCAGCTCGCATGGTTTCCCACCAATAGCGAGCTGAGATCAGTTGCAGCGTACGTGTAACCCCTGGGTGACCAGAAGTAAGGGCAGAATGTGCCCAGCCAATGAGTCGTTCGCGAAATTGCTCAGGTACAAAAATCTTGTGAGGAGGACAACCCTCCGGAGGTGGTGTGTTAACTGAACCTTGCTGAATAAGATCGTCAAGTTCCCATCTAATGGCAGCTATACGAACTGTGGGTGGTAGAATGCGTTCTGGTTCGGAAGGGTGGCTACCCTCATTTGACGAACTGAAAACCCGGGATAATGCGTCAGCTTTAGTATTACGGTGACCTGGACGAAATGAGATAGAAAAATCAAATCGCGAGAAAAACAAGGACCAACGAGCTTGACGGGGGTTTAGACGTTTAGCAGTGCGTAGATATTCCAAGTTTTTGTGATCAGTAAGTACGGTAAATGGGTGTGCAGCCCCCTCCAGCCAGTGACGCCACTCCTCTAGAGCCAATTTGACAGCCAATAACTCTCTATCCCCTATACCATAGTTGCGCTCAGCAGGTGACATTTTACGAGAGAAGAAGGCTATGGGATGTAGCTTAGGCGGTGAACCGCTGCGTTGGGAAAGAACAGCCCCAACGCCAGTATCAGATGCGTCGACCTCGACTGTAAACGGTAGTTCAGGTTTGGGGTGCATGAGAACTGGAGCTGAAACGAAAGCAGCTTTTAACTTATTAAATGCCTGGTCGGCTTCAGGAGACCATTTAAGGATCTTAGTGGCGTTCTTAGTGAGTGCGGTGAGTGGGGCAGCTATACTGCTGAAGTTACGAATAAAACGCCTATAAAAATTTGCAAATCCCAAAAAACGCTGGAGATCTTTGATGGACAGGGGAGTGGGCCAACTAGTGACGGCGTCTACTTTACAGTCATCCATAAGAACTCCCTGGGAGCTGATAACATAGCCGAGAAATGCGACTCTCTGAAGATGGAACTCGCATTTCTCGGCTTTAGCATAGAGATTGTTCTCCAATAAACGTTGGAGGACCGAACGAACATGCTGCACGTGAGAGTCAAAATCAGACGAATAGATCAGAATGTCGTCTATAAAAAGTGTGACGAACTTGCCAATCATGTCTCTAAAAATGTCATTCATAAATGACTGAAACACGGCGGGGGCGTTAGCGAGACCATAACTCATAACCATGTATTCATAGTGGCCATTAGTAGTAGTGAATGCAGTTTTCCACTCATCCCCCTCCTTAATGCGGATTAAATTGTACGCACTACGCAAATCGAGTTTGGTGAAGTAAGAGGCGTTGCGCAACTGTTCAAGTGCACACGGAATGAGAGGCAGGGGGTACGCAAATTTTTTAGTGATAGCGTTTAAACCTCGGTAATCTATACAGGGCCTCAGTCCACCGTCTTTTTTCTTCACAAAGAAGAAACCCGAACCAACAGGAGATTTTGACGGGCGAATGAAACCCTGAGCTAACGCTTCGGAAACGTAATCTGTCATAGCCTTCTCCTCATCGAGAGTAAGGGGGTAAACTCTAGCTTTGGGTAAGGTGGCACCCTCCACTAGGTCAATGGCACAATCACATGGGCGATGAGGAGGCAACTTAGTAGCATTGTCTTTACTGAAAACCTCAAGCAAATCAGAGTATTCGGGAGGAATAACAGGAGATTCAGAAACATGGGGACTTTCCACAGTAGTGGACTGAATAACTAAACTATCCAGAGCTAAACAATGTTCATGACAGTGAGCAGACCAAACCGTGATATCCCCATCGCGCCAGGAGACAGTGGGATCGTGAGTCTTCAGCCATGGCATGCCCAGGATAACAGGATGTTCGGTGCAGGGAAGCACGAAGAGTGGTAGTTCCTCATAATGGAGAGCGCTGGCTTGAAGAGTGATGGGCAGAGTCTGCAGGGTAACCGGCTTGGAGCGAACAGTCTTTCCATCAACAGCATGGATGGCTAATGGACGTAGAAGTTCTCTGGTGGGTACTCCATGCTCCTTAACTAGGTCCAGACTGATGAAGTTCCCCTCCGACCCGGAATCTACAAGCGCTGGGACAGAGAGCATACCAGTAGGTAACATAATATTTACAGGCAAAGAAAAACATTTAGAGCGAAGGATTGTGTTATGCTTACGTACCACGTTAGCGCGTGGAGAGCACTCCACGCGCTGTCCCAGGGCTGGAGCTTTCACAGGTCGGGTCAGGAGACCACACTCAGCCTTGAAATGCCCGGCCTCCCCACAATAAAGGCATAGGCGAAGCCGGATTCGACGCTGTCGCTCCTCTGGAGTTAGCCGGGTTTTCTGGATATCCATGGGCTCTGGGGCAGGCAGCGCAGCTTTCTCCGGAGTGGGAGCGCGGGTCAGAGACACAGGAGTGTGTTGAGTGCGAGGACTGATCTTGGGTCGGTGCGAGAGAAGTTGATCCAACCGGATCGACAGTGAGATGAGCTGATCCAGGGTCAGTGAATCATCTCTGCAGGCTAATTCCCTCTGTACATCTGGGTTAAGTCCGCATCTAAACACGTTGATCAAAGCAGCGTTATTCCACCCACTACCAGCTGCAAGAGTGCGAAACTCCAGAGCGTAGGAAGCCACCGGCTTCTGACCTTGCTTTAGAGCCAGCAAAAGTTCTCCATTAGATTGTCCATAACGCGAATGATCAAACACTGAGCGGAAAGTAGCTAAAAAGTCAGTGTAACTAGCCCCAGAAAGTTCTTCCCAAATAGCTGTAGCCCACTCGAGTGCCTTACCAGAAAGCCGTGAGATAACAAAACCGATCTTAGCTTTATCGGTTGTAGGCGGTGAATTACTGAAAAACACGGAGCATTGTAAAAGAAAACCGCTGCATTTTTCCGGATCCCCATCAAACAACTCCGGTTTAGAGACAGAAAATCCAGGCACAGAAGAGTTAGCGTTAGGCATACTGGGGGTAGCTAACGGGCTAGGGCTAGGCTCAGTTACGCCTCTGAGGTGAGCTAGCAGCTCAGCTAGTTGTTGCTGCTGCGTGGTTTGCTGGCGGGCTAGCTCCGAAACAGCTTGGGTCACACCAGCGAGCGTTTGCTGGTGCTGACCGAGTAGCCTCCCCTGGTTGGCTAAACCAGATCTAATAGCCTCAGTATCTGCTATCTGATCTTGTACGGCCGCGTATTCTGTCATGGTCAGAACAGAATAGCAGACAAGCGCAGATACTGATAAAAACAATAGATGTTTATTATAAGAATAAACAGATGTATTCAGGGTCGATACAGAAACAAGGGTGATCACCAGTAGACAGATCAATGAAGACAAAACCATACCATAAACGAGAGACAGTCCAGAGTTCATACACAAGCAATCCAGTATCAGAGATAATCCAAGAGGCGGTGGTGAAAGCACAGTCCAGGTCATACACAAAACAATCCAATATCAAAGGCAGAGGCAAAAATCGGCGTCGGGAAACAAAAGGCAAGGTCATACACAAAGTAAACTGAGACAAGAGATAAGTAACGCTTTGTATGAGGATAACCTACAATACGCGGCGATGAAGTCTGTTTGGCGTGCACCTTTATAGTGCCAGTAATCAGTATTCGGGGCTTCCTGGAGGAAGCAGGTGAGGTGTCACGTGATCAGGTGAGTGCGTGATGTCAGCGGGTGATGCATTCTGGGTAGTGTAGTTGTTAACCTGAGAACCTCCGTTAGAGCTGGGTGTGGAAGGGACAGAGGAGCTAACAGCACCAGACGTGACACCTATGCTCTTTAGGCACATGTTTAAGCACATTGTTTTGTTATTATCTTGTCTCTGCCAGAGCCCCGCCTCGTCATTTGTTTCCACCTGTGTTGTTTGTAACCCAGCCCCTTCGTTATCTATCCCAGGTGTTCCTTGTCTGTGTCTGTGTGTAAATATACCCCATGTTTTCCTTTGTTCTCTGTTGTGTTTCGAGCGCCTTGGTGTTTTTATTGGTGTTGTTTGTTAGAGCCACACTACTGCCGTGTTTGTGCCTGCTGAATGTCTGTTTTTTTTTTTTTGTTTGTTTATTTGACTTCTTGGTTGTTTGACCTTGTTAGTCTGTTGTTTGTTTTATAGTTGTTTTTTTTTTTTTTTTTTTTAGCCTTAGGGCTATTTTTTTTAGCCTTTAGCGTTCTATAGCACAATGGTCAATGGCGCTTTGCCCAGCTAGATTTAGCACGTGTCAATGTGTTTTTGGTATTGTGAAGGCACAAAACAAATATGTGCAACTAATTGTCGTAATTAATCATGGTTTTGTTTGGTTTAAGACCTTTAAGAGGTGCATTCTGAATTTGGCACATTGGGATTGTAACAGCGGTGCTGTTGTGAATCTCAGCAGAGGATAGTGTGAAGATATAGTGTTAAGACTGTTGACTGTTGTCAGGGTTTTAATCAGTCAGTGCCGCACCTGTATTTCTCGCCGCCATGATAGAAATACACAAGAAATTTACCTGAACACACCTCACAAAGTAGGTAGCCCTGGTGGGCAAGACTACACATAGATGGTGACTGAGGGCTGGGAGGTAACACACCCATTATGCAAATAAATGAAAATTAAATAAACAAATGACATCAGTTTGCTCACAGGAAAGACCTATAATGAAAATAGAGCAATTATCTGTAGTCTGACAGTAAATTACTGTGGTCTGTAGTGGTCTGATACCTGCACTTGTTATGCATTGATCTCACCACTCACGTCTGCCATGCTGCTGACAACATCACTTGCGGAGCCGTTTGGACTATTAGAGACAGCTTGTGGGCTGCTCTTAGATTGGCCCACAGAGTCTTGTACGAAGCATAGCGAGCAAAAGTGTAAATCGTTACGTTCGTTCGCTTACTGCCACAGCTTAGGTCATGATACTATAAGTGGGAAAAAATGGTATAAGTAAAAATCGAAAGTTTACCAATTTTTTCCGCTCTAAGGCGCACCGTATTTTAAGGCATACTATCTACCTGTAAATTTACACCCCTGGACACTTTATCACTTTACTGTACATCCTGTACATTTGCACCCCCGGACACTACACTACACACCTAACTTAAATACAATACTTGCACAGGTTTTTGTTTAATATTGTCATATCTGCTGATAGCTCCTATACTTAATTTATTCTTTTACTGCACTACCTCATATATATGACTGATTACTTCCACACTTTCTATAGTTTTTGTATTTATATATTTATGTAAATATATTTTTAAGTCTCAGTTTAGAATTTTATAGTGTAGAGTCTTTTACATTACATTACATTACATTACATTACATTACATTACATTTGGCAGACGCTTTTGTCCAAAGCGACTTACAATAGTCAAGTACAATGTAAAATAAGTTTAAAGGAAAAACATTTTTGGATAGGGATAAAAGGAGGTCAAAGGGGAATAATAGGATAGAGGAGTGAAGGAGAGGAAGAAGGAAATGAGGTTAGAAGTAGTTAGTGTGTTAGAGGTGTTAAGAGAGTAAGTGCTCTTTGAAGAGCTCTGTCTTCAGGAGTTTCTTAAAGATAGCGAGAGATTCTCCTGATCTGGTAGTAGAAGGTAGTTTGTTCCACCATTGGGGAACTCTGTATGAGAACAGTCTGGATTGCTTTGTGTGAATGTTTGTCAAAGTGAGGCGACGTTCACTGGAGGAGCGCAGCGGCTGGGATGTAGTGTAAGCCTTCAGGAGCGAGTGCAGGTAGGAAGGAGCTGTTCTGACATCACCTTGTAGGCAATTGTAAGAGTTTTGAATTTGATGCGAGCATCAACTGGTAGCCAATGGAGCTCAATGAGCAGCGGGGTGACATGTGCCCGTTTTGGCTGGTTGAAGACCAGACGTGCTGCTGCGTTCTGGATCATCTGGAGTGGTTTTACTACACAGGCCGGGAGGCCAGTTAGCAGGGCATTGCAGTAGTCGAGGCGTGAGATGACGACCGCTTGCACCAGGAGTTGGGTGGCCTGTTGCGTCAGGAACGGTCTAATTTTTCAGATGTTATAGAGCGCAAAGCGGCAGGACCGAGCAACTGAGGCCACATGGTGCGTGAAGGAGAGTTGGTCATCAACCAGAACACCCAGGTTCCTAGCAACCTTTGTCGGTGAGAGAGAGAGAGAGTCGATACTTATAGAGAAGTTGTGTTGAAAAGATGGTTTTGCTGGTATAACCAGAAGTTCAGTCTTTGAGAGATTTAATTGAAGGTGATGCTCCCTCATCCATGAGGATATGTCAGAGAGACACTGCAAAATCCGTGCAGAGATTGAGTGATCTTCAGGTGAGAACGACAGGTATAGCTGGGTGTCATCAGCAAAGCAATGGTAGGAAAATCCGTGTGAGCGGATAACCTGACCAAGAGAGGTGGTGTATATGGAGAAGAGAAGGGGTCCCAGTACCGAACCTTGGCGAACCCCAGTGGATAAGGAGCGGGCTGAGGACAGCTGTCCTTGCCACGACACCTTGAGTCTTATATCCCTCACTTGTGCTCTCTTATTGTACTACACTTATTGTTTGTTTCTACTGTGTATTATTTGTTTCTACTGTGTTGTGTAACTGCTACTGGCTGTTAAATTTCCTTCAGGATAAATAAAGTATTTATCTATCTGTCTGTCTGTCTGTCTGTCTGTCTGTCTGTCTGTCTGTCTATCTATCTATCTATCTATCAATTAATGTCTATTTTCTGGTCTATTTTCATACATACGGCGCACTGGATTATAAGGCGCATTTTAAGAGACACTAAAAGCAACTTCTAATTGAGCAGTTCTCTCCACTGGGTGATGGTGGGGTGGTACCCAACTAAGTTAAGTAAAGCTAAGCTACGTAAACAAAACTGCAAAAAAAAAGGTTTTCTTGTAAAGTCAAATGGGCGCTGGATGTTATTCTACATAGATTTCTCTCCTGAAAACTGTTTATTTGGGTGAGTAAAGCGATTCAGTAAGCTTAGATTCACGAAATTCTTCAGCACAAGGCTCACATTCAAAGTATAAGCAGAACACAAATGAAATATACTGCAGATATATTGCATAATATTATAATAATAAATAATTGTATAGCATATTTAATAATATATTAACTCAAGAAAAGGCAGTGACATTTAACAAAATAAACACCATCAGATCTCAGGGCAGGGACCTGATGCAGACAATCTGCTACCCAGGGATGGAGAAGTTTTGGTAACAGTGCATTACTGGCGGCACTCATAGCATGCCTCTCAGCCAATCACACTGCAGGGTCTGAACTAAATGTGGTATAATAGACTTTTTTTTTTTTTAGGTTTGACCCCCCATTACTCCAATAGGCTACAGTAATATCACTTATATCTTTTATAAATAATAGTGTGGAATGTGGATTTAATTGTGTCAGTCGATAACAGTTTGATGTCTTGGTTTTATAAGACTCCAAATTCTGGACCGAACAGACGTTTTTCCTAGGTTGGACCTCCCATTACTCCAATATGCTACAGTAATATAACTTATAACTTTATAACATCTGTAATTAATAGTATGGAATGTGTTCTTCAAGAATTTAATGGTGTCATTTGATAACAGTTTTGATTTGCTGGTTTTATAGGACTCCAAAATCTGGATTATGTAAACCTGAATTGACATTTTTCCTAGGCTTGACCTATCAAATTCTGGTTTATGCAAAACTGAATGGACACTTTCCTTAGGTTTTACTTCCAAAAATTCTAAAACATATACCTTGAATACATGAGAATGAGATCTTTATGAATTTTGTGCTGTGAAATAATAACCTTTTGATATTTATGTTTTATAGGACTCCAAACTCTGGTCTGCATACAACCATTTTATTATATTTTCCAATTTAAACCCAACATTTTTGTAAGTAAGTAGAGCATTAAAAAATATATATTTTCTGGACTTTTTGAATGAGTTCAGAATTATGTTTATTAACATTGTAACACTGAAGAAGCATAGACCTATTATTTAAGAAAAACATTCTTTAAGAACCGATCTCCCTGTCTACTCAAATATAATTAACATTTTTTATTATTTTAAGCATATATAGCCTAAGTGCAAAAAAATAAAAAATAAGGGTACCACTACACACTCATTATACCGAAACAGAAAATCTTGGTTTCTGCAGAAGATCTAAGCTCTAATTGGGCTGTCACAGAATTTAAAGGGACAATCACACAGTTTGTTCTTGCATTCAGTTCATAACCAGTTGTTGTCTGTGGGCCCCAGGCCACATCTGGCCCTAGGCAGTTGTTCGGTATGCGTGCCTGCTTGAAACGGGCCGCAGAGATTCATAAGCAGATTTCAACAAGGCAAGCATACCAAACATTTCCCATACACTAGTTGGTACAGTGGGATTTCTGTCTACTTCAGTCTTAGATTTATACTATATTTTGTGAAGTGTGCCACTATGAACAAATCCAGTGCTATCTGAAGGTTAAGTGTTTGCTCTGCTTTTTCTGTAGGAAGTGAAGTACTTCCAGTTCCCGGGAGAGCTCCTGATGAGAATGCTGAAGATGCTGATTCTGCCCCTCGTGGTTTCCAGGTAAATGCTCTTTCGGCTCTATTAAAAGAATTTCAGTACGTATGTGAATGGCAGCAAGCTAAATCACCACAGCCTGCATGATTGAATGAATCTGGGAACATATAAGGAGCAGGTGGCACATGCTGTGCTGACAACCTGAGGCAGTTGCTGGGCAAATCTTTGTCTGTGTTACTGGTGCAGTTCAAACATTGTATAAATTAAAGAATGAGTTCATTAGGCTAAACAGATTTCATTGGAACTAATAAGCAAATTAGAGCCTGTGAGGAAGAACCTTACAACTGTGTGGGCATATGCAAGCTTTTTTCACCCCCCCTGGAACTCTTTTCACACTTATTATCAATGTGGGTGATATGTTACGGTGGCATTTGCACTGCAGGTGTTTCTAATTATCAGGTATTCGGCCGATAATAGATTTTTTCACAGTTTCTCTATTTAATGTGCATATAGAATGGAAGCCACTCTATATTCTCTTTTTTAGATTGCTTTAACACATCATGGATAGAGAGCCTAACTCTTCTCGGAACCGTGTGTGGAATTCTTTCCAATTCTGTTTTTTAAGGTCACCATCCTTCAGGCGTTAGAGATATTTATTAGACTATGAATAAGTTTCTGTGGTCCTTAAATGGATAATAATAATAATGTCAAACATGACACATTAGAGTGAGTTACACTTGGAGAGTAATACTCGAATGAGACCTATCAGTTAACCTTTGTTATATAGATCCATAACAGAGAATCCAGCAGCCTTCTTCCCCCCACTACCCAACTCTTATTCTGTCTGTCTCTCTCTCTCTGCTAAGATTTAAGGTAGGCTTTACCTTGTATGACTGAAATGGCAACAATATCTTCAACACATTCCAACAATAAAATCTCTTTCTCCCTCTCTGTTTATCCTACAGAGATATATAGATATGCACAATATTGTTACCTTATACGTATACAGTGGTATGAAAAGGTTTCCATGATTTTCCTTTATAAATCATTGGTTGTTTGGATCAGCAATTTCAATTAAATATATACAGTCATATGAAAAAGTTTGGGCACCTCCATTAATCTTAATCATTTTTAGTTCTAAATATTTGGGTGTTTGCAACAGCCATTTCAGTTTGATATATCTAATAACCAGTGATGTCAGTACTTAGTAACGCGTTACTCTAATCTGACCCTTTTTTTCAGTAACGAGTAATCTAACACGTTACTATTTCCAATCCAGTAATCAGATTAAAGTTACTTATTTAAGTCACTGTGCGTTACTCTCTCTCTCTCTCTCTCCACCTCATCTCCTCCACAAACACACACACACACACACACACCGCTCCCTTACCCATTCCCCCTCCGCTCTTCCCCAATCACACGCGTCTCGCTTTCTCCCCTGTCTCTCTCTCTCGCGCTCGGCGTGTCTTTAGTTTCCGCCCGTTTTCGTTTTCCGCCAGTTGTCGGGCTCCCAATCTCTTTATAAAGGCGTTTTTTTTGCGGCCGCGTCCCAATTCACTAGCCAGGGCAGCGGTCTGCCACAAATTTGATTGGCAGAGGAGAGCGTTTAAAGATTTTACACCACACGTGATTGGAAGTTCACTGTGGTGCAAGAAAAGACAAGAAAAGTTCCGGTGCTTTAAATGAACACTGTCAGAATTAAATCCTTCTCAGTAGTTGGGACCGGTATGGGTCCGTATTAGACAACGTCTGGACCCGGACCGCAGTCTGCAAATATGTGATCCCTGGTCTAGACCATATACACGGTTCTGTTTTATAAAACCACTCCTTGCTGCCCTGCAGAGAACAACAAGTTCAATGTTCAGTTTTACAGTGTTAAATATGTCAGGTCAAGAAAGACTTTCTTTATTTTATATATTTTTTATAAAAACAAGTATTTATGTTTAGTAAAATCAAGAAAGACCGTATTTAATTTTTTATAAAAAAATATTAATGTTAAGTTAATTTTCTTATTTTCATAAAAAAAAACTTATTTTTTTAGAAAATAGTTCAACTTAATAGAGATAAATTGTTGCTGTTAAAAATGCATTTTCCGGGACTTCCGGTTTAGGCAATGTAGGGGGAAGTTCGTTTGAGGATCTGCTCCGTTTGATTTATTTTAAAACGCTGTTTTACCGAGTCTGATCAATTTTTATTTGACCGTCATCGGTTCTCCTGAACTCAGACCATAATTTGGTACAAATGTCACGGCAAACCAGGCAGGGAAAGGGAGAAACTTTCAACCCTCCGACGTCCACAGCAGCAGCGACAGCTAAAACAACCTCGACTAGCATGGCGGACGCTAACGCTCCTATTACTATTGCAACCCTGGTCGCTGAGCTGGAGAAACACCGCAGTAGCCTGACTGTGGACCTCACCGCTTCAATGGAGAGGTCGTTGGAAAACTCTCTAAGCACTATTCAAGTGTCATTGGACTCTATTAGGGCTGCAGTGGAATCTCACAGTCAGAAATTCTCTGTCATAGAGAGCACACTTTCTGAACACAGTGACGAGCTAGCAAGTATGGAGTCGAAGCTAACGGAGCTACTGAAAGAGAATGTCACACTGACTTCCAAGGTAGACGACCTCGAGAACCGCTCCAGACGTCAGAACCTGAGAATTATCGGCTTGCCTGAAGGATCCGAAGGTCAGTCACCATCTACTTTCATCTCTCAGCTACTTGTTGAGATTATGGGAGAGGAGATCTTCCCACAACCACCGGAGCTGGACAGAGCGCACCGAGCATTGGTCGCTAAGCCGGCGCAAGGAGAGCGACCTCGGGCTGTGATTGTCCGTTTTCACCGATTCCAAGAGAAGGAGCGCGCTCTCCGCTGGGCGAGAGAGCATCCAAGCACCATGTATCAGGGCAAGAAGATTTTGTTTTTTCCTGATATGAGCTCCAGTCTGGCTCGGAGGCGTGCAGCTTTCAAGGGGATCAAGGCTAAAATGTACAAGGATGGTGTAGCTTTTGCATTACTCTACCCCGCTCGCCTTCGGATCACCCTTGGTGGTAAGCACAGCTTCTTTGAAACGCCAGCTGAGGCTGAAGCTTTCTATCTACAGCAGGCTAAGCAGACATGACTGATCAGTGTTTAAATCGACATGATGCTTTGGAGCTCCTGGTGTAAACAAAACAGGAACAAAGTATAAGTAGTTCTGAATCTGATGACTGAAGTTGTGACTTTTTTTCAGACTCGGACAATAGCAGTTTCGTAACCTTTTATAGGAGCTCGTCCCAGTTAGTTAGTTAAGGTAGTTTAGTTGTATCGGAAGCACATTTCGTTGGGACCTGCGGCACGCTTCTTCGGAAGGACGAGCATAGGTTTTTGTTTTTGTTTGTTTGTTTGTTTGTTTGTTTTTTCTTCTTTTGGTGCAGCTTCTAATGCTGCTTTGTATATTGTTCTGCCGTTTTCATCGTGTGTTATTTTGGGGATGTTTATGTAAGTTGGTCTGCGTGGAATTTATTTATTTTTGTAATTACAAAAGGCACATAACAAACGTACAAGAAAACGGTGGTGTACTATTTAAAGTTCCATTGATCATATGATGGTACATGTCAGGAAACTACAGTAATACTGGAACTACAGAGCTCTCTGTTAGATTAGTCACATGGAATGTTCGAGGCTTAAATGGCCCAGTGAAACGATCTAGAGTTTTCCAACATCTGAAGATGTTAAGGACAGACATAGCATTCCTTCAAGAAACGCATCTGTGTTTAAAAGATCATATTAGACTTCGTAAACCATGGATAGGACAGGTGTTCCACTCGTCTTTCGACTCAAAATCTAGGGGTACTGCGATTTTAATTTCTAAAAAAATAAATTTTTTATTGGAAAAAACAATATCAGACAAAGGGGGACGTTACATAATTGTCCTGGGAAAACTTTCTCAAATACCTGTTATATTGGTTAATGTATATGCCCCAAACTGGGATGATGCTCAGTTTATGACTAAACTTCTGTCTTCCATTCCTAATTTGGATACCCATCACCTTATTTTTGGAGGTGATTTAAATTGTACTATGAGTCCATATCTCGATCGGTCTAACCCCATTTCTATTAATCTCTCTAAAATGGCCAAAATAGTCAAATCGTTTATGAGCGACTGTGGTTGTGTGGATCCATGGCGTTTCTTTAACCCAAGCTCTAAAATTTACTCTTATTTCTCTCATGTCCATCAAGTGTTTTCAAGAATTGATTATTTTTTCTTAGATAAAGTATTGCTATCTAGCGTAAAGGCCTCAGAGTATTCCGCCATAGTTATCTCAGACCATTCACCCCTATCTCTCGATCTCTCTTTCCCTGTAAAACGGCTAAATAATCGGACATGGAAATTTAATACATTACTTCTTTCAGATAAAAAATTTTGTGAATCTATTACTACATCCATTAACGACTTTCTGCAAACAAACCAATCTAACTCAGTTACCCCATCTTTGCTCTGGGAAACACTTAAAGCAGTTCTTAGAGGAAATATAATTTCTTACAGTACTTTTCATAATAAACAGCGTATAAACTCGCAGCAAGAATTAGTTAATGAAATGCAAGATATTGACAAGAAACGGGCAGTTCAAGATACCCCAGAACTTCGTAAGGAAAGGATTAAAGTTCAATCTCAGTTTGATCTACTTACAACTAACAAAGCTGAGCATAATATACTACGCTCAAAAACTACTTTTTATGAACACGGAGATAAAGCAGGCCGTCTTCTTGCTAATCAACTTAAACGTCAGGCAGCCTCAAGGCTGATTCCACAAATTCTCATACAGTCAGGTCAGCTTACAACTTGTCCTTTAGAAATAAATGATGCGTTCGTAGCTTATTATCGCAAACTTTATACTTCCGAACAACCCCAGAATTTGATTGAAATGGAGAAGTTCCTGGGAACATTAGAAATTCCAAAAATTGAACAGGATGTGTTAGCAAATCTTGAGTTGCCATTAACAATTGAAGAAATAGTAGAAAGTATTAATTCAATGTCTAAAGGCAAAGCACCTGGGCCAGATGGTTTCAGTATTGAATTTTACCAAAAATTTGTGAAACAATTAGCCCCCCTTCTTCTTGAAATGTTTAACGCGTCTTTTTTAACCGGAACTCTCCCTCCTACACTAACGCAAGCATCGATTTCTCTTATTTTAAAGAAAGACAAAGACCCGTCGGAGTGTGGGAGTTACCGTCCAATTTCCCTTTTGAATGTCGACGTTAAAATTTTAGCTAAAATACTTAGTAAGCGTCTTGAATCGGTCATGCCATCTATAATAGCTGAGGATCAAACCGGTTTTATTAGGGGACGTCAGTTATTCTCTAATATACGCCGTCTGCTTAATATTGTACTTTCCCAGTCTTCCTCTTTACTTCCAGAAGTGGTGATTTCATTGGATGCTGAGAAAGCTTTCGACAGAGTTGAGTGGAATTATTTATTCGCAACTTTAGAGAAATTTGGTTTTGGTGGAAATTTTGTTTCCTGGATTCGTCTTTTGTATAAGGCCCCTCAGGCTAGAGTACATACTAATAGCTGCTATTCAGAATATTTTCCTCTTTCACGAGGAACGCGCCAAGGTTGCCCTCTTTCACCCCTTTTATTTGCATTGGTTATTGAACCTCTCTCTATAGCTTTAAAATCGTCAAGGAATTTGCGAGGAGTAGTTCGAGCGGGGGCTGAGCACAGAGTCTCCTTGTACGCTGATGATCTTCTATTATATATCACAGATCCTGTGGGCTCTTCTGATCATTTATTAGAGATTTTAAACAAATTTGGTTCTTTTTCAGGTTACAGACTTAACCTCAACAAAAGTGAGTGCTTTCCACTCAACTCTGCCGCTAAAAACATCCAACAGGGAGCGCTACCCTTCCACCTATCTCCTGGAAGCTTTAGGTATCTAGGAATAAATATCAGTCACTCTCTGTTAGCACTTCGTAAGAATAATTTTGATAAGCTAGTAGATCAAATTAAGGCAGATTTACAAAGATGGTCTCAGCTCCCACTCTCTGTTGCGGGTCGAATTCAGTCTGTTAATATGAATGTATTACCCAGATTTCTATTTCTTTTTCAGTGCCTCCCTATTTTTTTAACAAAGGCCTTTTTTACCATGGTGGACAAGATAATACTGTCCTTTATCTGGGCAGGCAAAACTCCTAAGGTTAAAACAAGTGTACTTAAGGCACCTCGACTTAATGGAGGATTGGGCCTTTTTAACTTAAAATATTATTACTGGGTGGCAAATATACAAAAGGTTTTATTTTGGATTCATAAACCGGAACAAGATTGGTGCGAAATGGAAGCATATTGCAGTCAAAGCACATCCCTTTCAGCTCTTATATGCTCACATCTTCCGATAGCAGTTACACAATATTCATCAAACCCAGTGGTTGTCTCCACAGTCAAAATTTGGACACAATTCCGACAACATTTTAAACTCAGTAATATGTCTTTATATGGTCCTTTACTTAATAATCATCTGTTTATCCCTTCTAGAATTGACTCTGTCTTTAACCTTTGGAATAGATTAGGCATCTCTCAGTTTAAAGATATGTTTTTTGGGGGGGAGTTTGCCAGCTTTGAACAATTATCTGTCAAATTTGGTTTGCCCCGTAATCATTTGTTTCGATACTTTCAGGTTCGTAGCTTTGTCAAAAAATATTGCCCAACATTCCCTTATTTGCCTCCTCAAGATTTATTGGATGATGTCTTAAAAAATCCGTATAATTTTACAGGTATTATCTCCAGGTTATACAAACATTTACTACTGCAGGGGGATTGTCCCACAACCAGAGTTAGATCTGCATGGGAAAGGGAGCTGGGAAAAACGTTTCAGGATGCTTGGTGGGAAAAAGCTGTATACGAAGTTAATTATCTTTCGTCTTGTGCTTATCTTAATTTTATACAGTTCAAAGTTTTGCACAGAATGCATTTATGTAAAACAAGATTATCTAAGTATACCCCAGGAATGGATCCTAAGTGTGACAGATGTTCAGTGGCATTAGCTGACCTTACTCACATGTTCTGGTCTTGCTCAAAACTTCAAAATTATTGGTCCAGTTTTTTTAAAGTGATGTCTGAATCTTTGGACGTTTGCATAGACCCCTGCCCTTCAATAGCCCTATTTGGCGTCCCACTAAATTACTTAGACTTATCTAACTATAAATTAAATGTTTTGTCTTTTTCATCTTTAATAGCTCGGAGACGTTTACTGTTACACTGGAAGTCTCCATTGCCACCTTCAGACCTCATGTGGTTATCTGATTTAATGTCCTTTCTGAAATTGGAAAAAATCAAATTTACCCTAAAAGGTTCAACTCACAAATTTTACCGAACTTGGCGACCTCTTCTTCATTATTTTGACCAATTACCACATCTGTCTATAAACTGACTGATTCTTGAGAGTCTCTATCTATTTTACTATTATTATTATTATTACTTTTTATATAAATCTATTCGATCACATTGTGTGCCTACTATATTCATTGTTACTTTTTCTTTCATTAATATAATTGTTATTTTAAATATTATATAGTTTTTATTCACATTTGTATGTTTTATATTGTATTTCATTGTTTAGTCTAAAAACGCTGCTTATCTTTTTTTTTTTTTTTTTTTGTATTGTCTTAGACCAACATAGGGGGAGGGGGGGGGGAGGTGTGTGTGAAAATGTGAAAATGTTGTGTAGAAGAAAACGGATGTTATCATTGTTTTTGTTATTATTTGCACTGTGACTTAATATAATGTCCCATAAAAACATATAATAAAAAAAAAAAAAAAAAAAAAAAAAAATGCATTTTCCAATAAAGGGAATAATGGCAAAACTGGTTATAATGTTTATGTTAAGGCGGCGGGAGGTGGTGTCTGCAGCTGCTGAAAGTAACTAATAAAGTAACTTGTAAAGTAACTTAGTTACTTTTAAAATCAAGTAATCCATAAAGTAACTAAGTTACTTTTTAAAGGAGTAATCAGTAATCGGATTACTTTTTCAAAGTAACTATACCATCACTGCTAATAACTGATGGACACAGTAATATTTCAGGATTGAAATGAGGTTTATTGTACTAACTATTGTACTTGTGCAATATGCATTAAACCAAAATTTGACCGGTGCAAAAGTATGGGCACCCTTATCATTTTATTTATTTGAATACTCCTAACTACTTTTTACTGACTTACTGAAGCTCAAAATTGGTTTGGTAACCTCATTGAGCTTTGAACTTCATAGCCAGGTGTATCCAATCATGAGAAAAGGTATTGAAGGTGGCCAATTGCAAGTTGTTCTCCTATCTGAATCTTCTCTGAAGAGTGGCATCATGGGCTCATCAAAACAACTCTCAAATGATCTAAAAACAAAGATTGTTCAACATAGTTGTTCAGTGGAAGGATACAAAAAGTTGTCTCAGAGATTTAACCTGTCAGTTTCCACTGTGAGGAACATAGTAAGGAAATGTAAGACCACACGGACAGTTCTTGTTAAGCCCAGAAGTGGCAGGCCAAGAAAAATATCAGAAAGGCAGAGAAGAAGAATGGTGAGAACAGTCAAGGACAATCCACAGACCACCTCCAAAGAGGTGGGATGATGTGTTAATTTTCCACCATGCATACCACTCCTTGTTCCAAATGTCCAAATAACCAAATAATTAGTCCACAGCACCTTTTTTCAAAATGAGGTTGGCTTTTCCAAATGTACGCTAGCATACCTGAAGCGACTCTGTTTGTGGCGTGTGCTCAGAAAAGGCTTCCTCTGCATTACTGTCACATACAGCCTCTGCTGTGTTGCCACTCATCAAAAAAAAGATGTAAAGAGGAGAAAAACCTGTAATTGGTTACCTTAATCCTTTCTCATAATTGGATTCACCTTTGTATGTAGGTCAAGGGTCACTGAGCTTACCAAACAAATTTTGTGTTCCAATAATTAATGCAAAATTTATTCAAATCAATAAAACGACAAGGGTGCCCAAATTTATGAACGTGCCTAATTTTGTTTGAAGAATTATGGCACACTTTCTGTAAACCCTATAAACTTCCTTTCACTTCTCAAATATCACTGCTATATAATATATTTAACTAAAATTGCTGATTTACTGTAGATGCTTTCACATAATCCGTAACCTTTGGCCATTTTTCCTTCTTCTTCTTGCAGAAGAACTGGGTGATTGGGTTACTCCTTTCTATGGAGATGACACAAAGATCGTTTGGAGCTTTGATGCTTAAGATTTCTCAGATATGCACTGAAAGTTCATTCTTTTGAAATGCTTGCAGATGTGATGAGAATAGAATACTGAGTGGGTGGATTGCAAAATATACAGACAATACTAATACATTTCATTAAAAAAGACTACAAGATAAAAGGGCTGTTATAAAAGAAGGAAGGTATGGAAACACTCATCCTGATCAGTGCATTTCTGAAGGGTTGAGGAAAACTGGAGGATGGGTAGAATCATTATCTGATGGGATATTGAGTTGTAAGATGGAGCTCTTGACTTTGGTAGCTTTCTGATGAGTGGCACACACCGAGACACACACAGTGCACATTTGCTTCCAAATTACAGAGAAAGACCAATATGGTCCAAGTAGCTGAGGAGGCTGTGGGAAGAACTGATACGTGAGAGGATCTTAACTATTTTTATTTTCACTCTCAGAAGAAAGGGATGATAGGAAATGAACCCAAAGCAATGGATTGGGACATTTTGGGACTCTTAATCCGTCCTCAAGCCTCTTGAAAAGGTCTATATTTAGCTTCAGCTCAGTTTGCTGGAGTTTCTTAGAGCCTCAGCCTGCACATATAACCCATGTTTTCAGACAGGGAAAAAATGTTGTGAGAAAATTGTCCTTTCAAGTTCATTTTCAGAGAACCTGCATACCACACTCACATTCTTCAAAGTAAAGTGTTTTAATGGTCCATTAAAATGAGAATTAGTGAGTTTATTGTCTGAATAATCAACACATTTTGTTCTGCCCAGATAAGCAGCTGCTACACATCATTTTCTCGGATGCTGAAAAAAATCATAGCAAGTGAAATGACATCATTTCAAAGCACACCGCAAAAAAATCCATTGGCTTACCTAGACAGAATATAAGTTAGAAATCTTAGCAAAACCCAAGCAAAAAATCACAGGAAAAACAACTTGACTGGTGACATGTTGTGCTTATTTTGAGTTCAAATGTCTTAAAACAAGGTCAAAATTCACTCAACAGAATTTTCTGATTATCCAACTTATTCTGCTTGCAGTGAAATGTAAAAAAGTAAGCTAAGCAAGTGAAATGATCTAATTTTATTTTCTGATAAGAATTAAGAATAGTGATTAGTCTTAAAATATTAACTCAATATTAAGTCATTTGAACCACATTAACCACAAAAAGTCACTAATCAAGTTATTCTGATTCTTTTGTCCAAGTTTAGGCCAAAAAATATTTTATTTTTGCTTGATTTAAGTCTTACTTTACTTATTTCGAGAATCTGCAATTATGTTAAGAAATCTTATCAAAACAGTTGAGCTTACCCCATTGCCATTTTTTGTTGCTTAAATTATATGCATATACATCGAAATTTACACATATCTTTGTTTAAGATCTTCTGGTGTGCATAGAGACCTTTTAATATGGGTTACCAGAGTTGGCAGGTTCGCGTCTTTCCTGCCAAATTGGGCTTGTTTAAAATTCCAGCCACGGGTGAAAATTGAGGTGTGGCAGGATGCATTTTTTTTGGGTGGGGGGGGGGTTTACTTTTAAAAATTAACATGGGTGTTCCCTTGGACGTTACATCAACACGGCAAGCAAACTGCACACGTTGACACTAAAATCAATCTTCCTTGGATCAAAATGTAACCAGAAAAGCTCATTTTTTTTGCCTAATTATGTTAATATTAAATGTAACTGTTAGAAAATAAATTACTTTAAAATGATTAATTTAAAATAAATTATTAATGACTTTAATATAAATAGAAATGCTGATAATAAATCCCTTATAAACAAAATACTAAGTCGTATACTTATAGTTGTTTTGCCATTTGCTTTAAACATGTGACAGACATATATTTTGGGCTAGTTTAACCTTCTGATGGGTGGGTTTTAGACTTACTTTGGACTGGATATTTTTGTTGGACCTGGCAACCCTGCGGGATACACCCACAGTAAAAATAAATCACAGTAAATAAAAGAAGATTTTTTGTTTGTTTGTTTGATTATCAGTGTTTTGAACACAATACAAAAGTTTTATTTTTAATCCACCACCTTCCACAGAAGAGGAGCTTGTAAAACAATAGCTAACCAGTTAGCCAGCTGAATTAGCTAGTTAGATAATTAATAAACATCTAGAGCATACATCTGCTTTTACATTTTATAGAGGATAAACAAACAACAGAACATCATAACCCAGAAAAACGGTTCTCTGTTCTGAAGCTCTGGTAAAGCGGGTGTGCTGTGAGGTTTACCTGCCAAACCCTTAGAGCTCCTGCACATGTAGGTTAGCTCTAAAGCTAACATCTTCTCCCCACAGACTCACAGCATCTGACCTGCCCGCTTCACCTGAGCTTCAGAACTGAGTTTCTCTCCATTTCCATAGAATAATGCTAAGAGCAGACGTACCGAGGTTTTGGTGGGTGTGTTCAATTTAGCTCCTTCACACACAGAAGCAGCTCCTCTTTTCTGGAACCCAGTGGACATAATTTAGCTAAGTTAGCTAGCAAGCTAGCTCTGCACAGCACTCCTATCTTTTTGTGTGCCGTGTGTAAAAGCTAGGTAGTTAGGTAGCTATAATGTAAGCAGGGCTGTAGTAAGGGGTTTGATAGCCTGTTAAAATGCTGGGTTATCATATCAAGCTAGCTACTTTATCATCAGTGTCTACAGCAGTAGCTACTTTTGCATCTGGATTTACTTTAAACGATATATCTGGTGTAAAATGGACTTGGGCTGTAGTGTAACATGATACAAGTATGAACTGATGTGGAATAGCCCACCTCTGTTCACCCCCAGCATTCCGAAATACAGAGCTTTTAGCCGATGTTTCCAACAGGCTTACAATGCTAGCGATGGGGGCATAAAGTTGCCCATACAAAGGAATCAACTCAAAGTAGCTCCACACTTCATTGGTTGAATTCTGAGAGCCCTTAAATTTAAAACGAGGCACTGAGAACTGCACAGATAGTTTATTAAAACACTGTTTATACACACAGTACCTGGAGCTAGTTCTCCGGGTGCCGCCATCTTGGAATTTAATCATGATAATTTGACTGATAAGCACAAATTAATAGGTAGGATAAAAAAACCAAGGTGCAAAATTAATTACGCCCTTGAATTTAGCTTGTTCATGGTGTAAAAAAAAGCGATTTCTTTGCATTGGGCAACTCTATGCCCCTATCTGTAGCATTGTAAGCCTGTCGGGAAGCACTTTATTTTGGAATGCTGGGGGTGAACAGAGTGAACATAATATGTCCACAACAATACATTTTGCTCTACAAGGGCCCGGTGTCCTCTTATGAGATCATTATACTGTCACCTAGTGGTGGCAGAAGAGTTTAACACGTATAGATTTTGTTCAGAAAATTAAATGAACAGTAAATACAGTAACTATTTATGTTTTTTCTTCATATTGAAGCAGCACAATTGTTATTTCTACTTTTGTTTTGCACACTGTGTTCAGGAACAAAATACATTTTTGCACATCATTACTAATTGCGACTTCATTGCATTCTATCGAAGTACTCATATGTGAACATAAATTTTTCTCAGAAACTACATCATGTAAAAATATCATTTTCTGTTTTTACAGCCAAAATAGCAAAGGGAAATAATAAATACATGCCATGCAAGAGTTTGGGTCTCAGGAGGTTAAATATTACAACACTATTTAATATGAACTTTCCGGATATTCTTACACAGATGCGGAAGAAAAAAAAAAGCGTTTGAAAGTGGGCGTGGCAGAATCTGCTGGACAGTGTCCAAGTTTTTTCGGGGATTTTTGCTTGATTTAAGTCTTACTTCAAGGATTTGGAGATTTGTTGCCACTAGATTTTTGGCAGTGCATTCCAGATCGCAAAGCAGAAATAAATGTATGACACTGAGTATGCTTTATCCTGTAATGTATTTTTAGTAATAAATAGTGCTGTCCACCACATAAACACCATGATTAAACAATTAATGAATTCTTTTTATACCCAAATTATTTTAGTCCCAACTCATGATTTTTTTACAGATCCAAGTGAGGCAGTAGCAGTTAAATTTAAATATGTGAATACAAATTACTACTGCTGAGTTCAGAAGGTAGATTACTTTTTATCAATGTTGAAATATGCCCGATCTGATGCAATACATGCGTGAAGCATGAAAGAGGGAAAGAGGGTTGAATTCTCCTTGTCCACAGCTCAGTTTCAGATGGATATTTCCATTGATTTCCCATTTATCACTAGTAGTTCAGTTCAGTCTGCTACTCTAGAACAGTTTCTCTAACTGATACTGTAATTGCTACTGGCAGCTGTGGCAGTCTAGCAGATGTGTAATGAGCCTTCTCGATGTGATGGATCCATGCTGCTGAGGGAAAGTCTTCTTCTTAAGGAACCGAACGTGGTTCTTCTATGGCTATTAGTGCTGCAAATTACTCCCTCTGGCAGGTGTGTGGATTAGCTATCACTCTAAAAGCTCCAGTGCAGTGCGTATTACAGATCACGTCTCCAGGGCTCGGGAGACTCAAGTGGTCTATCACGTGAGGTTCCTCAAGTGAGAAAGGCAGCCTCCGCAATGCAAGTCCATGAAGTAATTTAATTATCTAATGCATTAAGCCAAGATTTAGCCATGTTTGTGTGTTGCTTTAGCTTAGCACGGGATCTATGAGGATAATGCTGGTAACAATTAATAGATTAATAATTTTAGATACCACTTATTAGCATAGTGCTAACCAGGGATGGATAAGCCATAGAGAGTACTGGGACAAATCACAGTGGGCCACTCTATGGGTCCTATCTATTTTTATAAACACAAGTCTTGTTTCCCCATGCAAGCCAGAAAAAGATTAGCATCCTTACTATCAGTGCTGGACTATGGCGACATTATTTATAAACATGCTCTACGCAAAAGTTGGTCGGCCATCTTTAATGACAAGAAGAAAAGGGATATTTATTTATAAGACACTCTCTGGTCAGTTGCCAGAATATATCACTTCATTGATGAATGTAAAGAACAGTAATTATCTGACCTGCTCTAGTGATTGGATCAGCTGCCAGGTTCCGAAGATTTTTAGTGAACTGGAAAAAACTGCCTTTAGCTACAGGATACTCTAAAACTCAGCACACTGGTGTCACTAAATCATTTTAAACATTTACTATCTAACCACCTTCAGATAGCCTGTACCTGTTTTACTTCATTATTTTTATTTCTAATCTTATTTATTCTTAACTTTTATTTATTTTAATTCTTATTTTAGTTTTTTATTTCCTTTTTTACTTGTTTCCTATTCTTTTTAATATTATTATTATTTTTAATAGTTTTGTATTATCGCTTTTTTAACTTATTTAGATTTTCTTTTATTATTATTACTATTATTTTGTTATTATTATTGCTTTTATTTTTTTAGTTCATTTATTTATTTGTATCTTTATTGTGTTATGTAAAAGTTAGTGTTGGCTAATTTTAACTATTTTTTGTTGTTTTAATCTTATTTTCTTTTTATCTTAATTTTTTATCAATAAACCAAGCTTAATCTTTATGTTATTTTTATTTTATTCTAATTATATTTATATTTTTTTATCTATTTTTCTATTTAATTTACTGTTATATTAAATAATTAAATTTAGCTATTATTTTCATGTCATGTTAATCCCTGTTTCTGTAAATGCTCGGCGTCAAAATAAAGGTTGATTGATTGATTGATTATGTCAAGGCTAGACAGTACTCAGACACATGCAGATTCGGGCAAGTGCCTGCTAGTGAAGAGCAGGCAAAAATCAGCAACGGTATAAACAGTCCAGGTAATACACAAAAATCCAATATCAGAGGGTAGGCAAAAATCAGATTCGAGAATAAACAATCCAGGGGTCATACACAAAAGGAAACACAGGCAAAAATAGAAATGATTTGTAAAGTGGTAAACCAAACAATACTCGGCACAGGTGTGCGTGTGAAAGGGCTATTTATACTGTGAAAAATGAGTATTCCAGATTTTCGGGGGGGAGGTGTACTGAGATCAGGTGGATGTGTGATGTCAGCGTGTGGTATAATGTTGCTATTATGTCAAAATTGCAAAACTTTGTAACTTAACTTTGTAACTTAACACAGTGAATTACTATGGTTTTACAATTTATTATTGACAAAAGAAACTATTTACAATATATTTCCTTATTCTGAGGGGTTCACAAACGTTCAAGCACCACTGTATGTTTATACTGTTCTAAACCATAAATATCTCCAAACTCAGAGATATAAATGGTCAGGAAAGCAGGTGAATGCACATAAAACTTTAGAATAACAGGATTTCTTCAGCTTTTTGTTGTTGGAAAACCTAGAAGAGTTTCCTGCTCCTCTCTGAACCGTTGCCAAATCGTGTGATGCTGATTTATTAGAACTGATTTATGAGGATTGATTTGTTGTTCTGTGCTCCTTTTGGGAATTTCAGTCTGGGTGGTTTTGAGGCAGCTGGAGAAGCATGTGGAGAAGCATGCAAGGCCCTAAAACGGTCAGCAGTCAGCGAGAGAAGTGATGAAAATGCAGCACTCAGCATTGCAGTCACACAACTGCTGGAAAAGTCATTCTGGTGTCTGCTTTTCTGTTGTTCTGCCAGAGGACAGTTCTGTTGATGTGTAAGTCCATAACCTTCTGGCTGGAGTTTACAAAAAGATAGCAGGGGCCAAGAACATGTCTGGATTCTGAAGTTTGCAAAGAAACCTGCTAGACTAACCTCAGTGTGGCATATGCTTTAGTTTAAGTTACACCCAGCTTGTTATACACACATATGGATGCAAATACAGTTTTTACATCAACCATAAACATTGATGCTGGTTTGAATCCCATTCATGTAGCTTGCTCTCAGCTGCCGGAGCCCTGAGAGAGCACAGTTGGGCTTGCTTTCTCTGGGTGGGTAGATGGCGCTCTCTCCCCACTTCACTCCAAAGGGTGATGTCACTCAGCACGAGGCGTCTGTGAGCTGATGTATTTGAAACCGTGTTGCTGCGCTTTTGTCCAAACACTGTGATGCTACTCTGTAATGCTGCTTCAGCAGCAGTTTGAAAAGAGGTGGTGGCTGACTTCACATTTATTGGAGGAGGCATGTGCTAGTCTTCACCTTCCTGGTGTGTTGGGGCATCACTAGCAATAGCGATTTTTTTTCTTAATTCTGTTTATAGTTGTGTTGAAAGTTGTGTTAGCGCTCTGCAGAGCATTCGTGTATGTGTTTAACAAGTGTGGGTGTACACCTGTGAGTGCATGCAGTGCGTATGGCACACAAATAGTAATGGACTCAATGGACGATTGACTGTTGTCTAGGTTTATTTCAGTCAGTGTTTTCCGCCACCAAAATAGAAACACACCAGAAATTGAACACACCAGTTGAACACACCTCACTTTTTGACCACCGATCAGTGTTGATATATTTAACTCTTATATATTTATATGACTCTGACGCTATTTTAATGTGTGAGGTGTTTTTTATGATGTGGTCCAGAGGATTTGCGGGGGGTGGGAGGGTGATGGTATGTGGTGGGGTCCTTGAAACTTTCCTGGCATAGACACACACACACTTGCTTCTCTGTAGCCTATTTAAATCATATCATAAGCCATCTGTAGCCATATTTTAAATCACATAACTCATAATAGGAGTAAAACTTAATTGACCTCCATTACAAGTTGATAACTTATATAACTTAATAAAATTTGCATTTTGAGAGTTTCAATTATATATTTCCAATTCATCCCGACTCTGGAAATTTGACTGCGACAGAGAAATCGCTTATATTTATATATATATATAAATATATATATACTGTATATATATATATATATATATATTGTGAAAAGCTTGTCTAATCTTGTTTTTGTGAACTCAATATCACGTCTGGTCTCGTGAGATGAGTGTATTGGAGTCTCTCTCTAAATATTAAAGAAAATTATGTAAATTGGATAAATTGGATAAAATAGATTTTTTAAACCCATCATTGCGTTAACTGAATATATTTCTCATTCGCACGAGTGAATGTGAGCAGTGTCTTGGCAGCCTGCATATGTAATCATGGTATGCAGATATGAAAGAGCATTTTGTAATCTGCCGAAGATCAGCCGCACGACCTTGTAAATACTTTAACCAATAATCCTCCATTCTGTTCTACTCAAGGGCGCTGGAGGAAGCTTCGTTTTTTTCAAACTTAGTGTGGAATTTAGGCTGCTGTGATCGCCATCATATTTCTTCACCGGCTGACAAAAAGAAACTATTTGCAGCATATTAAAATAACTGAATGTTTTTTAAACCTAATTGCAAGTGAAACGTGATGCTTATACAGATCATGTGTTCTGCAGTAAAGAGAGTCCCTCTTCTTTTACCCACCTCTTTAAATAACGAAGCCACTCTGATTAAATCTCGAGCTTTTGGTGATGAAAAAAATAAATGTGCCCACACTCCTACAGCTCATCAGCCCTGAACTCCGCAGCCCGTTCCGCTTCTAGACGGAGATGCTTTAATTGTGCAGTGGCCTTGGCACTTTTGTAAAATTATTTCTTTTTTATTAAAAATACCTTCCTCATAAAGCCACAGGGCATGTACACCAACCTTGAGAACTTAATAAATTGTAATAAATGGAGGGTCAAAGCACATTTGGAACACATCTACAATGTGTTCAGGGACACTTTCGCTTGCTTTTACTTGTGTTTGTGGACTGTGTGGTGAACTGTGTTTACAGACAGTGATTACTGGGTTGTACAGGACTCGTGCACTGAATACCAGTTCAGAATCAGGACTGTATTTAATGTAGTGTTTTTGTTGTAGATTTTTAATGCTTTTCTTTTCTACTGCAAAGTCAGAAATGTGTGGGCGGTAACACAGAACATCTGGTATCTTTGAATACCCCCCTCCAAAGAATCCATTCCACTTCATTGATAGGAAAATACACATACCACGAAAATAAAGTCCACTCCGGCTTTTCCGGATTGCCTACAACAACTCTACTACATGCAAGTGAAGTTGTTGGAAACTGGAGGAGGTAACGTCAGCCCTATTTGCATCTTAGATAAATAAGCTTTATCTGAAATCGTATTATTTTGTTATATTAATTAACACACAGGCCATTTTATGAATGTTCAAAAAAAACAATGAAACATTAGGAGTAAATGTTGCCTTTTTTACTTAAAACAGCAAGGTATTCACAAAATAAAAAGTACCCAAAAATGCACCCATAAAGTCATTGTTGGTGATAAATAAATAAATATCAGATTAATTGTAGACATCACAAGTTTCAATACTTAAAGCAGCACTAGGTAGGATTTCCTTGATTTTTGATCTTTTTAAAGAAGTAAAATTACAGCTTGAAACTCACTGCAGCGCTGCATTATGGTGTAGTAGGAGGAATAGTGGTGCTCTCGTGTCTGTGCCGGAGCTCCTCTGAGCTTAAACCAGACTCTGTAAGTTTTCCGAGGCGGCCGCGACCAACGCTCGCGAGAACTGCGACCTGCTTTCCGACCTTTAGTTCTAACAGTTCTACAAGGACTACTGGTTCATTCTTTACAAACTAACATACATACACTCTGGCAGAAGCTGGAAAGAGACTGAATATGTCTGTGAAAGAGAAAGAGAAACTAATCCGCCTGAAACATTTATTACACTCTGCAACTGTAGGGGGAGCCCACGAGCACAAAATCTCAATCCTACCTAGTGGAGCTTTAATTTCAGGGAGGTATCACTTTTACAAACTGTACAGCGGGCAAGACTTTAATTGTTTTTTACTTTTATCAGACATGCATATACTTTAGAGTAGTCAGAGGTGAAATGTGTTTAATGGGATCCATGATGCTCCTTCTCTCACTGAAAGCATCCCGTCCAGAAGGGAAAAAAAAACACTGCCCGCCCAAGCTAAAAACTGATTGGCCTGTTCTCTGCAAAGAGTCTGAGTCAGCCAATCAGAATCCTCTCAGTTTTACATACGCTTCAAGAATATGTTCAAGAGGGGATCAACTTTTCCTCCCTCTCACTTTCTTTCCCACAAGCGACTGGAGAAAAAGTCTGTGTTGCCTATTGTTATTATAGTCGTATAGTCGTTGAATTAAGTCACTTTTGTAGATAACATTATGTGTTAAACAATATACCAGAATTAGAAAATACACCAGAATGCAGGCAAATGGCATCTAATTAATTCAAAATGTTCTTGGGAACGACCCCCAGACCCCTACCCACATTAAAATGTTTCTGATAGCCCTGCACAAAAGTACAAATTATGCTTTGATGTACCGTATTTTTCGGACTATAAGGCGCACTTAAAAACTTTTAATTTTCACAAAAATTGACAGTGCGTCTTATAATACGGTGCGCCTTTTGTATGGATTTTACTCGTCAGGTTGTAAGGAGCAGTAAACACACACTCCGTGCAGCGTTATAGAGAGTTTCAGTGCTATACAGAGTCCAGAGCCGTGCAGCTCCGAGGCTGAGCAGCAATAGCATTAGCTAGATGCTAACCGCTAAGCTAGCTAGCTTATTCACTGAGATCAGTATTATCTAAATTTTACTCGTCAGGTTGTAAGGAGCAGTAAACACACACTCCGTGCAGCGTTATACAGAGTTTCAGTGCTATACAGAGTCCAGAGCCGTGCAGCTCCGAGGCTGGAGCAGCAAATAGCATTAGCTAGCTTATTCACTGTTCAGAGATCAGTATTATCTAAATTTTACCCGTCAGGTGTAAGGAGCAGTAAACACACACTCCGTGCAGAGCAGCAATAGCATTAGCTAGATGCTAACCGCTTAGCTAGCTAGCTTTTTCACTGTTCAGAGATCAGTATTTTCTAAATTTAGCACTTTTAATACTGCTGGAGCAGTATTATTAGAGTTAGATGCTAATCGCTAAGCGTTCACCATTCAGAGGTGAGTTATCGGCCTGTAAGTCTGTGCTGCTTTGCCTGGCTAGCATTAGCTAGATGCTAAGCGCTAACTCTCTCAGAGGTGAGTTTTATCAGCCTGTAATCTGCTTGTTTACAGTGTTAAAACAAGCTACGGGGGAGGAATCGCTAGCTAATATCTCACTGTCTTACCAGAAGACGCAGGATTACTCAGTGTAACGCTGTCGTTTAAGTTTGGGTTAACTTTACTAGTTTAGGTGACTAGCTAGCGTGCTAGCGGATAGCTATGCTAACGATGGTGCAGCAAGCCTTAGTGGACATCTGGAAATCTAAGCTTACTGTAAATAAACTGAAGCACGTTACTCACCCAAATAAACAGTTTTCAGGAGAGGAATCTGTGTAGATTAATATCCAGCACTCGTTTGACTTTGAAAGAGCTAACGTTAGATTTGTATACTGAGACGCTCCAAGCGACCACCCCCGGTGGGGGAAGGGAAACATGGCGCCACCCCTGTTCACTTTTCTAGTGTCACTTAACGCGCCTTATAATGCGATGCGCCCTATGTATGGAAAAATAGCAGAAAATAGGCGTTCTTTGATAGTGCGTCTTATAATACGGTGCGCCTTATAGTCCGAAAAATACGGTATCAGTGCTACTGAAGTTATATAAGAAATATAACCCAGTAACACCATTGCGCAACATAACCCCAGGAAAATACACAAACTTCCAGTTAGTTCCGACCTTGCAATGTGATTGGATGAGAGGCGTTCTGTGAGTGCCATTACACAGCCAGTAATGCACTGTAACTGAAGCGCTCCATGTATTACGCCACATACAGGTAACCTTGCAACGATGCAGCGCTTACAAGCCAAACAGTGCCACTACAAACACAGCAGCAACATTGTCAAAATGAATTACTGCGAGTTTATTAAATCAGTTTGCTTCAAAAGCCTTTGTTTTGATCTGAAACTGGAGGATGAAGCTATAAGGTTTCTCAAGGTTTCTCACGGTTACAAACAAAGATTTGAATGAGCTGGAAATGCAGAGAAACAAAGTTAATACAGTACAACTAATACAGTACAATGTCCTGGGCTCTTAATGTATTTACATTTTGGGTAAAGAGCAACAACATTCAAGTCGATATTAGTATTATCAACAAAAATAAAATGAATCAACTTCTAAAACGTTTTTACAGATCCGTCAGAAACGTGAAGAGAGAGTTATATAGTATGAGCAGCTTGGTTGAGATATGAGCTGTAGTTTTAGCATGGGCCACTGAATGGAGCTATTTTAACTTGCAGAGTGTTTATAACCAAACAGATTTTGTATTTTCTTATCCTCTTTAACTTAAAACCTTTTAATAAACAGCGATAACGGAACTGTGGTTTTAACAGCAATAATACGGAACTAATATTAATACGGCCTATGGCTTCCTGCCTGCAACCGCGACACAGCAGTGCCAATATTACACATTATAGCACAAACCTCGAGTGTATTATTGCTTAATTATCAGCTATTGGATTCGTATCATCAGAAAGGGACCTCTGATTAACAGGGTTGTGGGGGTTTTAACGGCTCTCTTTCTACAATGAACAATCAGTCACACACAATCAGCCAGGTGTCCTATTAGTTTTGGCACTTCTACAGCTGGACAACTGTTTAAGCATCAGATCTGCATGTTTATATTTTACGTTCATCGTGCTGAATTTCAGCACCAGAGCAACAGAAAGGATGTCACTGTCCAATTACTTCATTGTAACTAAAACAATAACTACAGATTCAAAAATAAACAAATTAACTGATTATGCTGATGATTAATTTTCATAACTGACAGAAAATGGCTTGAATGTACAGAACAATAAGCAATCAGTCCAAATCAGTCAGTGTACAAACATGGCCAAATTCACCTGCCTAGTTGGCAGAATGCCCTCTTCCTCTCAGAGTAAGCAGTAAGCATGTCTCAGACTGCCTTCATTGAGCTAACATTGCAGAATCAACTAAAAAACCCAGTTTGTTCAGTAAGTATATTTTGTCGATGTTTAATTAAAAACACTTATCTCCATTTTTGTCGATTTTTAGTTTACTACATAATTTAAACAGACAAACTGTTTCTTACACTGTGCCAAAATTTCTTGATGAGTGGACGAATAAAAACTATTCAGAATGACCTGAAATAAACTCGTTTTACATTGACTTCCATTGAAAGTTTACAAGGTTTTTCCTCTCTCCTGTAAAGTTGCTGTTTTGGAGATAAGTGTTTTTATATTGGACAGCGACGATTTACACTAGCAGAGGGCTGATCATCTACAAATCAGTTACTTACTTTAATGAGTAATGAAGTGCATAAGGGAAAAAAAAGCATTTTTTTTCCTACATTATAAATTAATATTAAAGTCATCCAGACTATAAAGGAACACATAAGGAATCATGTATTCAACTTAAACGTGTTAAACAAATCAAAACACTCTGTAAAGAAGCTTTTAGATGCTCTCATCTGGGGTGATGTTAGGTTTCTGAGACTGTTAACTGTGAAAAGGTGAACCTGTGCTACAGAGGTAGCTCTTGCTCTTCCTTTCCTGGGACGGTCCTGATGAGAGCCAGTTTCATCACCATGTTTGATGGACAGTGCGCACTCATGCACTTATGTAGAATTATGCAGTTATAAAAGGTGGCATCTGTTAATGTTTGAGTCTGAGAGTTTAGCTGGTTCTATCTTTAAAAATAAACAGTAAGAAACTGTAAATATTAAAGTAAACACTACTGTCAGTATTTTGCTGTATTTATTACACACTAGTACAAGTGTATGTGCTTTATGATTAGTTGATGACACATGTGTCGTATTACTAGCTACCAGTAGATATAAGTTCTTTAATGGATTCAACATCGCCTAACAGGTAACTTAGCAACCAGTGACAAAATTTATTCACCAACAGTAACAGTGCAGTCAATTGTTTTCTCAGCACCTCTGGTCGTGAGTGAGTTATGAAATGCAACCTTTAATATAATCCCTCATATCTGGCTGTAATGCATTAGCCTAAACATTCATGCAATTCTCCTTCATTTGCGCAGCGACAGAGCTATAGCGATAGAGCCGAAGCCGGTTATGAAATGGGATTTATAATTAAAGGCATTTGTTTACGTATGGGGAGCATCATTATGTGTTGTTGAGGAATCTGTATCTATAATTGAAAAAAACTTATCTATGTCATAGTCTATTCATCACATTCTTAGAAGTGCGGAGGATAAAACAGGAGGGAGTTAGAAAGAGTAATGAGACAGAATGGAAAGAATGATATAATTGTATTGCTTTACTACAATCTGGCCTATTCACGTTCATATAAACTATTTACAGGAAGAAAGTGAAGCAACATGTCCAATTATCTTTACTGTGTTCCTGCCTGTTTTTTTTTTCTAGAATTGGTATATCAGTGCAAGCTGTACTCCGTGAACTCCTGTAAAGTTTACAGCAGCAAGTAGAATGCTCCCACCACCAAGGTCTCATTCCATTGTTTTTAAATTTATTTTAAAATGTCTAGTTGTGGTCTCTATGAATGAATGAATGTCAATGAGCCATTTTTTGTAAGAAAAAAAAAAGTGCTCAGGTGTTTCTGTTTAGCCCTGCTTTAGATCGCTGAATCAGTGGTTTCTGATGAAAGACCAAATTTGGCTGTTGCTAATTAATATTCATACATGTAAACATATCGCCTCTGATTGGCTAACAGCACTGCAGCAGAGAACGCCTACCTGCCTTCCCCCCACAATTAATATTACAGCTCTAAAACTCAATGACAAAATATTTTCAGAGATACAGCCTTAGTTATAAAGATATAGCACTGATTGCTAGATAAAGTTAACCCTTAAACTTCACTTAACATCAGACGGTCAGCGCTACTAGGCGAGGCGAGCGGCCCCGCGGCCGAAAAAAAACGTTATCCAGACGTAGGCTACCCACCGGCGAAAAACCTTGTCGACTTGTGCTACCTTGTCAAACCGTGCTTCCCTAGAGTATATTTAAGGTCTCAGTAAAATGCAGAATCAACCGGAGATCCGATTTAAACCTACAGTTACTTACACAAGATAGCTAACTCTAACTAGCTGTGTAAACAGAAGCTGCGGGCATGCATATACAACTCAGAGAGACCTATAGTATTTCCCAAACAACAAGAAAAAATGGATTTTAGTGGAAGGAGACCTTTGGTCTCAACAGTTGGTAGAGTGTTCTTGAGTCTGAATGCCTCAACTTTACTCCTCCAAAAATACCTCTGTCATTATGGCCAACTAACAATAAAAAAAAAAAAAACTTTTCTCCAGAAGCCTTAACTGCATCAGAGTTGGTCATCAGTGACAGTGGATGTCTGGACCATGGCCTCTTACTTGATATTAATTAATATAAAATTAATATAAAAACAATATGCTGTTCTCCACATATTTTATTGCCTTGAAAAAGCTATTTCAGAGGCTTTCTCTATAAGTTGATGGTGAATAGACTAAAATAAGTTGGTATTGAGTGAGAAAGTATGAAAGAGAGAGAAAGAGAAATAGAGAGAGAGAGTAATATAATCTGCATTAGCCACTTTTCACGATTGGCACTCTGACTGAACTCTTCTGTTTAACCTTAACCACGGACTAAACCATTCCTGACCCTGAAACTCACAATCCAGCTATGCCGTGGGGGTGGGCGCATCATGGGGCTGGACCAGCATTCTCTCTTCTACCTCTCCATACTGCAGCATGCATTAAAGTCACTGTGGCCCTCTAATCTCTCACTGGCCTCGGCCAGCTGTTCCATTAGAATCTACAGCCTTTTAGAGGTCAGTTTCATCATGGCAGAGTTTGCCAGAAAGCGGTGGGTCAACTGCATCTACAGCCAGTTTAACCCATACTTTAATAACGCTGAAATGTTAGCAAATAGCACTGCAAGTCATTCAAAGCTAAAGTACTTACTTCGACATGCTGTAGGATGGGGATTAGGACCACAGTCAATTACATTTTTGCCCTAGTTTGAGTGGAATGCTCTTCACAACAGCACAACAATCGCTGGTAGAAATGTGTGATGCGAGGGTTCGTTTGGGATAATCCAGTAATCAGTAGTCAACATCTGTAAAACATGGCAAAAGGAACTAAATAAAAACAGGAAAAGTAACTAATAGAAAAACATGATTAAATACAGTACCCTGAAGAAAAACTGTTGAAATTTTGGGGCTCCAAGTACTGCAACTATGATCGGAGATCGCTGGTTCGAATCCCAGTTGTGCACCTTGCCACCAGCTGCCGGAGCTGCCTAAGAGAGCCTGAGAGAGAACACAATTGGTCTTGCTCTCTCTGGGTGGGTAGATAAGACTTTTTTTTTTTTCATCACTCGTAGGGTGATGCCATTCAGCTCAAGGCATCTGTATCCGTCGCTGTGCTTTTCTCTAAGCATCAGCAGCAGTTTAGAGGCGGTGGCTGACTTCACATGTGTTGGAGAAGTGCTAGTGCTAGTTTTCAACCCTCAATAACAAATAAACAAACCCTTTCTCCTCAACAGTGCCTGAAAACTCTCAGAAAAAACTGCTCAGACTATTTATTTAGCTCTGTCAGTTCTATCAGTTTTATCCTCCAAACATGAGTGTTTAGAGCCTCAGTTAGCTGAAACACAGCTATCTGTGACGTGGTGTTTAGGCTGCTAGCTAGTCAGCTTGTCAAAACTTGTGCCAGAAGCAGTTAGTCATCAGCAGCTGCTAATACTATTTATTCAACTCTGTGCTCTCAAATATTATCCTCTAAACATGAGTTTTTAGAGCCTCGGTTAGCTGTATTGTGGTGTTAGCCTGTTAGCTAGTTAGCTTGTCAACACTCATGTCAGTAGCAGTTAGCCATTAGCAGCTGCACCTAGCTTCTGCTAGCTAAGCAAAGACTACCTTTGTGAAAAGTGTAAGGGTAAGTAGTAGACTTAAAAGCACTAGAAATATGTTCAAATTACGTAAAGAATTCTAAAAGTACATTTTCTGTTTCATACACTTTATGAAAATACACATTTTTCTCTGTATTATATAAAATGTATTTTTCAGCAATATGCATTAAATTATACTTTAGAAAATATATGTAAAATATATAACAAACTAAAACCTGTTTCAACAATGTGAATTAATATAATAAAATATCATTTAAAAGTAATGCACTTTAAAGTGGGATTTACAACAGAGAAAATGCACCTGAAAGAATAGATTTCTTCACTTTCTTAAGAAGCACATTTAATGAATTATTGATTTAATTATTATGTCAAACAAAGTGCATTATTTTATTTGTTTTTAAATACACTTCAAAATATTTTTTTGTCAATTTTTCATTTTAAACCTTTATTTTACCAGGCAAATCATTAAGAACAACTTCTTATTTACAATAATATAAAATAAAATATGCTTAAGTAGAACTAAGGATACAACCTCCCTTAAAGCCCTGTATATTTGTTGAATTAAAAGTATATTTGATTGTCATGTTTTGTAATATTTAAACAGTTTTTTAAGTATTTTAGTTTTAAATGGTAAAAAAATATTGAATTTACTTGATTTCATGCAAAATAGGGACTACTCTTGTGTGAGTGTATTTTACTCACATATTGAAGCATCCTTCATATGTCAACAAATGCACAATAAATTGACCTATACAATCACATAATTTTTAATATTTTAAGAATAAAAAATGATATCATGACAAGAATTAGTTGTTAGTTGTTTTGGGGTAATATTGGCTTCTGGCACCATCTGTTTGCATACTTGGTGTGTCTTTCTCTCCCAGGCTCCCAAGCTACCTCCTCCTATGTGTGCAGTTGAGCTCTATGTTGCACTGTATTTGCCTGGACTCAGTGTTAAGGGATGTCAGATCAGGTTACTGAATTCTCTGTTGCTAAGTGGGTCATGACTGACGAAGTCAGCAATTGGAAATAGTATTTAGCATTATGTCAGTAAATAGAAGTGCCATTAAATACTGCTTAAGGTGCACTCAAGTGTAGTTTCTTTACAGTAACATTAAGGTGTATACAATATGTGTATTGATGTAGTGCATTTATAATATACGTCAAGTGTATCAACAATTACGTTTTAAAACACATACTGAGATGTTTGGCTACAATGAGCAGGAAAGTAAAAGATAGACAATCAGACACAATAACACTTCATTAGCTGTTAGGCTTGGTGGTGGTAGCATCACACTGTGGAGCTGCACATTACACAAAGCAGATAATCACAGAAACCTTTAGAGAAGAAACACAGAAATGTTGGTTTGCTGAAGGAGGAGAAACCTGTACTTTGTGAAACTGAACTTAGAATTGCACTGTTATTTGTTACTTTCTGGTGTTTATTTCTAGGGAATTGTTGTGTATTTAGTTTAGTTGTGGCAGTTCCACTGCTAAAGCATTGTTCACCTTCCTGGTATTAGTGTGGAGGGTGGTTAAGGGTCTCCACTAACAGGCCATCCTTTTAAGAGAGGTTGTTTCTGTCTCGCTTCCTGTTTAAATGCTTTTAGTTGGACATGGGTCTGGCCTCATTACTCCACCATACTGACTCTGCACTACTCTAGTGAAAAGAAAGTAGATTAAAGTATACTAAGCATCATTATGCCGTAGTGCACTAAAGTGTTCTTGTAGCCACATTATTAATCAGTAGATTTAAAGAGTGCTAAAATGGAACAACTTTTTTGTACTTATTAAACTTTAATTGTATAAAAATAGTACAAAACTGTTATTTAACTTGTTAACTGTTCTTAAATTGTGCTAAATGTCCTGAACTGTACTAAAATAGAATAAAAAAACTTTAATATATGACTTAAAGTATGTAACCCCATATTTTGAATAAGCTTACAGTAAAATTATATTTTACATTACACAAATATGCTTCTTTTTCCTGTCTTTTGTAAGTAGCACACTTTTAGTATACTTTTTTGGTAAAAAAAATATATTTTAATATACTGTACTTCAATTTTTAGCGTGTTACAAATGTACTGAATTGTTTAATTAGTAGTAGTAATTTGATTTTATTAATACAAAGTTACATGATACATTGCACTTTAAGTGAACTACTGTAACAGTTGATTTCAACACACTTTGCTAAAAATGTAAAAAAAAAAGTATATTTGGAAAAAAGTATTTTAGAACTATATTGAATTACATTATACAAAAAGTGTAGTTCATAGTAGTTTATTTATTTTAAAATACAATATATTGTACTTTTTTAAAAAGCGTGATCAAAGTTAAGTTTCAAACATTTGATGAAAGCATAATATTAGTGTACTTTTAATATATTTTAGGTAAGAGCATTAATCTGTTACTTAGACATTTCTCAATATGTTTTAAGTACAATTAAGTATATATATATTTTTTTTTTCGCAAGGGTATTTATCATATTGTGTTAATATTATATAATAGTCTGAAAAACATGTTGTTTTGTGCAGATATGGCAGAATAACACACTTTATAATGCCTCTTTATCTTTATCTCTCTCTCTCTCTCTCTCTCTCTCTCAGTCTAATGTCGGGCTTGGCCGCCCTGGAGCCGAAATGCTCCAGCAGGCTGGGGCTGATCACTGTCTCCTACTACCTGTGGACCACCTTCCTAGCTGTGGTGGTGGGCATTGTCATGGTGCTGATCATCCACCCGGGCGGGATGGCCCAGAAAGAGGACAACGAGGACAGCAGCAAGACCGTCATGAGCTCCGCTGATGCCCTGCTTGACCTCATTAGGTATGCATGCTTCTAAACTGCTGCTGCTGTAAACTGAGCATCTCCATTTCCATTTATTTCTGAAGTCTCTCACAGATTCTCATCTCAGGCAGGTGTGTGCTGCAGCGCTCGGCTACGCCACCTCTCTATTTTCCATCAACAGGCTGTAATAGGATTTGAATGAGTTCAGGGAGTATTAACGGCGAGGACATGCCTGACTGATTGTACGGTCCCTCGTGTCACGTTAGTGGGAGAAGTTCTCCACATTGAGCGTGGCTTTTATTTGTGTAGATGTGGAATTGGGGAATTGAGAATCTGCACTACACTCAATACAAGACTCTTTGTTCTTTGTTGGCCGGTGGTACATACCCTACATGAGTTACATGAGAGTGTGGCTCAATATGAACAGTCAAAATGGGGTCAGAATGCATTCAAGTTGACATACAGAGTGAAAATAAGTATATGATGCACGTATTTGTCAAGTTTTCCCACCTACAAAGAATGAGATTTTTATTGTAGGTGCATTTTAACTGTAAGAGACAGATTCAACATTCACTTTGTACGATTTTTAAATATCTATGTTGCACTTTACTGCATTAAATAAACATTTAATTCAATAGAAAAACAGAACTTAACTTTTGATACGAAAACCTTTGTTTGCAATTACTGAGGTCAGACAGACATTTCTTGTAGTTCTCAAGCAAGTTTGCTCCTAGCACCACCACCTTAAAATGCCTCTTAGAGAGCCACTTCATAGTTGGCCTGGCTGTATGTTTAAGGTCATTGTCATGCTGGAAGACCCAGCCTGATCCATCTTCTTTTTTTATTTGCAGAGTTACACAACATTACATAAAAACAAAAAGACATGATATGATAATGGATAACTTTGAGAATGAAAAGACAGAAAATGAGAGGAGATAGAGAGAGAAAAAAAGGAATAAACAAACAGCAAAAAGTATTTTGCCGTGGTTGGCATATTACTACACAATATCAAAACTCTGTAACAAACATCTCAAGTTGCAAAAATGTATTTCAGGGAGGTACCCTTAGACCTGGACTTGGGGAAAAAAAACACTGCCCGCCCACACTAAAAACTGATTGGCTGACTCAAAGACTCTTTGTAGAGAACAGCGCCTTTCTCTACCTCTCCTTCATTTCCCCACACACAGTGTTGCCTGCATGCGTATTTGTGTTCACTCTTGGGACACTCATTCTAGATTCCGGGAGATTTTATCTGACTTGCGGCATCAGGGAGTTGTTATTGATATGCAACAGACTCCTGTAACTTCCAGAAGACTTGCAGAAAAGCACCCCCAAAGTATGATGTTATCACCACCATGCTTCACGGTTGGAATGTTTTTCTTGGGGTTGTACTTATCTTTCTTCTTTCCCCAAACATTTTTTTTCTTTATCGTTCATTATGGTCCAAACAACCCCTGCTCTAGTGTTTTTTTTTTGTGCAGTTGTTGTCGTATGTGGCTACGGATTGGTCTAATTCTGTGTTGGAACAGTCACATGTTTATATTTACAAAGTTTAGCATTAATATCCACTGCCTTAGTTACTCTAAGAGAAAGAGTCAAGCTGTCTCTTAAATCTCTTAAAAAAAGTGTTTGAGTTGATGATAATACTGATGATATCAGATGAGCAGGGGTCCAGTGAAGAATTCTAACTGAATAAAGACAGAACACATGGGAAGCCAACAGTTTCTCTGATTTTGCTATTTATAGGTATTTGTTTGAGTAAAATTAACATTGTTGTTTTATTCTATAAACTATGGACAACATTTCTCTCAAATTCCCCCCAAAAAATATTGTCATTTAGAGCATTTATTTGCAGAAAATGAGAAATGGCTTAAATAACAAAAAAAGAAGCAAAGCTTTCAGACCTCAAATAATGCAAAGAAAACAAGTTCATATTCATAAGAGTTTAAAGATCAATATTTGGGGGAATAACCCTGGTTTTTAATCACAGTTTTCATGAATCTTGGCATGTTCTCCTCCACCAGTCTTACACACTGCTTTAGGATAACTTTATGCCACTCTTGGCGCACGAGATCTGAAGTCAGCAAATGAATTAAAGTGGATTTGAACAGCTTTTACATGAAATGGATGTATCATTGGGGTTGGCAATTAAGTTTAGGTTGGCAATTAAGTTTGGCTGCAGGCCAGATATTTTCCAAGCCATTATGTGGCGGGCCACAAAAAATATCTGTTTTGGAAAATTAAGTGTAATAGGATGGAGTGCTACAGACTAGTAGCTCTCCAGCCCAGAAGGTTGTTGAACCTAATTGCAGAAAAGTTCATCTCAAAGCAGGTAAAACCAAGAAGAAGGGAAAAACGAAATAAATAAACACACTGCTCCTCACGTGGGATCGAACCTGTGTCATCAGGGTTGTAGTGCAATACACTACCGCTGCCCTGGCTAGTGAATTGAGACGCAGCTGGAAAAAAAACGCCCTTATAAGGAGATAGGTGGATAAGGTCCTGGGTGAAAGGTGGAAAGGCAGCAGGCAAGAATCTACGAGGTGAAAAGTAGATGTCGATTTTGTCAATATGGTTCATTTTTTTGACTGTCCTTGAGGATAAACATGAATTGGTGTGACGTATTTTTGAATGAGACGTAACACCATTTAAAATGAAGTTATAGCAGAGTTTAAAAAGGTGCATTTCTAAGGCTTGCAGCCAAAGTCTTGACTTTTGGAAATTGAAAACAAGATCTGAAGTCACCAACTGGATTGAAGTAGGCAGGTATTTGAACAGCTTTTACATGAAATGTGTGTATTATTACTATGATTATTAAGTGCTAGGGTTTCTGGAGTCACCAAATGTTATATAGATACTGACCCATGTCGGAAGCATTGTGTTTTAAAGTTTCTATTAACTTTTAAATCTGTGCAAGTGAAGGTGAGCTTTCCAGTTGGAATCCTGGATAATGCTGCTTGGCATCAGCAGCAGGAGTCAGAGAGAGCTCAATTGGCGTTGCTGTCTCTGGGTGGGTGGAGGGGCTCTCTACCCATGTCAGGCCTAATTGGATGTTGTTAGCCTGATAAACTGAAGCCGGAGTCGCTGAGTTTGTATTGCACTAGTAATAGGGGAGTCTTAATGCATGGGTGAGGTAATTGGTTTTCCAAATTGGTGAAAAAAAGGGATGGAAATAGATATATGTATATACAGTGGCGTGAAAATATATTTATCCCCTTACAGACTTCTTTTGTTTTTGCATTTTTGTCGCACTTACAATTTTCAGATTACCATACGAACTTCAAAAAGTCATTGATATCTATTAGTCTGGAAAAGGTCACAAAGTCTTTTCTAAGGCAGTGGACAAGAGTTAGAGTGATTATTCACAAACGAAACACTGATGAACCTTCCCAGGAATGGCCAGGCAACTGAAATTATTCCAAAAGGGCATAAATAACTCATCCAGGAGGTCACAAAAGAACCCAGAACAACATTTGAAAAACTGCAGGTCTCCCTCGCCTCAGTTAAGGTCAAGGACTGGTCAAAAATAATATCCATGGAGAGTTCCAGGGCATAAAAACAGAGCTGACCAAAAAAAATCAAGATTTGGTGGAATATCCCTGGTTTTCCAGTCTTACCAGTCTTACACACTGCTTTTGGATAACTTTATGTCACTCCTGGTGCAAAAATTCAAGCAGTTCAGTTTGGTTTGATGGCTTGTGATCATCCACCTTCTTCTTGATTATATTCCAGAGGTTTTTAATTTGGTAAAATCAAAGAAATTCATCATTTTAAGTGCCCCCATTTTTTTTTCAGAGCTGTACATAGGAAAATTGATTTAATAGGACTTAAGTTTACTTTCTTCAGTTCCCGAAGAAATTTACCATTGAACTACAGAACAATTGAAAGTGAAGAATGTTTAGAGCTGCACTTTAGAAAGTCCACGTGTATAAATTAACCAACATTAACTAACTGCAAGGTGTTGCTATGGTAGCAATGAAGGTTGGAAAGTTAAGGTATAAGAATAATTGACTCTGCAGTACAAAAGCAACCCCATGGCACCACACACTGACTTACCTAAGGCTCACAAAAAAAAACATGTACCTTGGCTTTTGTTTTTTTTGTTCAGTAATGTGTGAAAGATTGTTAATTTTACATTGCCAATACTTTGGCCTTGTGTTTGCACCAATGCAGCATTCATGGGAGCATCTCTTGTCTGGTCTATTGCTGCATGTGCCTCACAGTTTTTTAGCAAGGCTACCTTGTTTGGCACTCTGACATATTCTTAAATAGAACACATTTAGTTCATTGAATCATGAAATTGTTATTTGTGTTTTCTTACATTAAGGACGTATAATAGGTGTTGATATTGAGGAACAGATGACCTTCAGTCAGGAGAATCTAATTATTAATAAAATGTTACAGCAATGGGGAGTCAGGGCAGCTCAGCACAGGTGAATTTAGTGTTGTTGCTGTTGTCAAGAAATATTCAGAACCATATATTAGTGAACACATGGTGCACTGCCTAGGCTTGCCACCTTCTCAACTCCTGGAAGCGGATATGATTTTTTTCTACTGAATTTTTTTATTACTTTTTCTTGTTCTTTGTGAAATACAGTAGGCCTCTCTGAGTTGTTTATGATGCTGCACATTAAACTCTTCCTCAACCTCCATTGTCTGCAGTGGTTAATAAAAGAAAATGTTCGCAAAAACGAGTCGATCAGGAAAAGCACTGTGTCTACATCAACCTTTAAATTAGTATTCATGACCTTGCCTTGTCAGATATGAGCTAACAGCTTTAGGAACAGCGTGGCAGTTTGTTCCTGTGTTATTTGTGCGAATAACACATCAGTGTTATATGCTTTACCCATTAATTCAGAGCTAAGGAAAAAAATGGTTTGAATTTGTCTACAGAATACCCCCAGCGAAATACAGTTGAGATAGGTAGATATATGTTAAAAACAGTTCTGTTTACACTAGTAAAAAAAATCCAAACCTCTCTGCTGTGGCTTAGTCAACAAATTTCCGGGGTGAATTTTTACTTTCTGGACCTGGATTACCCACCTCTGTGTGTAAGTAACTATAGGTTTACATAGGATCTCCGGTGGATTTGGCGTTTTACAGAGACTTAGCAGGTGAACTGCACTGTTATTAGTGTAAAAATGTCTTTAGTCTAAACCGTTTTTTAATTATTCGTCTTGTTGCATCACAGTGCTGTTAGCCAATCAGAGGCAATACATTTGCATGTATGAATTTTTCATCAGCAAGAGCCGAAATCCTAAACCCCACCCCCACCCCCCCCCCCCCCCCCCACACACACACACACTCTTCCATGGGACTAAAGTGCCGCTATAAAAGATCACCGGACCACTTTTTTTCACAAAAAACGCTCAAACGGCATTCATTTATACTGGAGACCACAACTAGACTTTTTAAAATGATTGAAAAAACGATGGAATGAGACAAAAGCCCAGACGGCCAAAGAATATTTGAATAATTGAAGGTTAGAAAGATAAAGAAAATTAGTAGATCCATCTAGAGAAGCAAACACATCTACATATTGTGCAATTTCACGGCGCAGTAAACCCAGGCACCCTGGCAGAACCCAGTACTTAAAGGTTTGTCAATATGCTTCAGGATTGGTGTGTGTGATGTGTGAACGATATGGTCTCTGACTTAATAAAAAATGAGATCAATTTGTCATATAAATATTATCAAAGTGTATCTAATGACTCTTTATATATGAATCTAAATATAACATCCTAACTAAAGGGAGAGAGCCAGAAGGTAGCATAGACACTGAGGCTTCCTGAAACACCGGCATCCACCCACTCCACCCTCCACAAACTTAAGTGCAGCCTTATCTAAGAGGAAAACACTGAATAACATTACAAAAATACAAAAAATAAGCAGATCCATCCAGAGAAGCCAACAGATCTACATCTACATATTGTGCAATTTCACGGTGCAGTAAACCCAGGCACCCTTGCAGAACCCAGCACATACGGATTTGTCAATATGCTTCAGGATAAAAGACTTGAGAACATCATGTCCCATAGGAGAGACCAATTGTTATGCAGCCTTGAACTGAATCCAAATAACCATAGAACATCAGGCGCCATAGTGCAGTATTGGGTCATGAAGTGTGATTGACTCTAGGTTCTTAGAAAAAGGTGTTCTTGGACTGGAACCCTTTATGATTTGGCTTGGCTTGATTTGAATTTTTATCAGGTTCTTAGGGTGTACTCACACTAGGTACGCTTTGCTGGTATCGATTTTAAATGTGAGACCAACACAACATAGCACATACTTGTGAACTGCAACAAAATAATAGATCGTTTTCAAAATTGTAAATAAAAATCTAAAAAATGTCACATGTAAAAGTATTCAGTCCTCTTTACTCTAATCCCTGTGTGTAATTTAGTCTCAGGGAAAACCTCAGTGGTTTGTTAAAAAACTCTAATAAACAAACTGCATCATGAAGACCAAGGAACTCAGCAGACAGGTCAGAGATAACGTTGAGGAGAAGTTTAAAGCAGGGTTAGGTTATGAACACATATCTCAAGCTTTAAGCATAACAAGGAGCACTGTTTAATCCATCATCCAAAATTGGAAACAATATTCTACATGGCCGTTCACCCAAACTGACAGATCGAGCAAAGAAAGTCAAGTGGTCCATGGTCACTCTGGAGGAGCTGCAGAAATCCACAACTCAGATGTGATCCTCACTGTGAAACATGGTGGTGGCAGCATCATGCTGTGGGGAGGCTTTTCTTTAGCAGGGACAGGAAAGCTGGTCAGACTTGATGGGAAGATGGATGCAGCCAAATACACAGTTAAATCCTGGAAGTTTTACCTTCCAGCAAGACAATGACCCTAAACATGATGGTTTAGATCAAATAATATTCATGTGTAAGAATGGCCCAAACAAAATCCTGACCTAAATATCACTGAGCATAATAATAATAATATGTAATATATGATAATAATAATATCATGAGACGAGACACGATACTGGGTTCACGATAACGAGACGAGATTATAAAAATAAAATTGTAAAGAAAACGTCAAAAATGAAAAATGGCTTGAAAAGTCATGAAAAGAGTTTTATTTGACAAAATCATATTACGCAAACTTAACCCTTGTGTGGTGTTCGGGTCTGTGGGACCCGTTTTCATTTTCATCAAACGATACTAAAAAAATATTTTTTCTAACTCAAACTCATTGGCATTGGCTCATTTTTTGTGAAAAACATATATCAAAACACATTTTCGATAAACACACACTGTACACCCCCCCCCCCCTACACATTTATATTACATACAGTATGTTTGGCCAAGGGCTAATAAACATTGCTTCATTTGTAAATTTGAAACTAAACAAATTTTCTACTCATATCTTGAGTTTAATTCATTTTCTTTTACATTTTATTAAAAAACTAATAAAAAAAAGAGTAGCACTTTTTGAAAGAAATGTAACATAAGAAAGGTAAAGGGCAAATATTAACCATGTAAGCTGTTTATATTACTTGAAATTTAGGTGAAGCAAGCATGTGTAAAGCGTTTTAATGTAGAATTGCTTAATTTTGCTGAATTAAATACAAGTAACAAAGTAAACGAGTAACAAAAATATGAACACCACACAAGGGTTAACAGACTGGTTTCTCTCACACATTGATTTTTATAAGAAATAAGAATAAAAAATAAAAATAACAATAAAACTTTTCTAGGTCTTATATTGTGCAAACAATAAGTGCAAACCACAACCAGTCATATTAAGCCTATGGTTTGTGTTTTTTCCTCCTAAATATCTTGTAATTTAATTATGCATAACCATAACCAGTCATATTAAGACTATGCTTGAAGTATGACAACTGCCTATGAAACAGTCATGTGTAGGATTTACTTACAGTATTTACATATGGTTTGAGTCTTGTTGGTCACTCTGTTACCGTTTATTGTTTCCACTGGAGCCAAAATGCAGCCAGACATACAACTTAAAAAGGGGGTATGCAGCCTACGCGATGCATAGGGGCGCTGCACTAAGGGGGGCGCCAAATGAAAGCCCCAAATACATTTTCTCTCAGGAGAAACAGCCAATCAGCTTGCTGGTTTTGCGGAGCGCGGTGGGCTAGTAATGACAGAACGTATCTCCTCCACCCGCCCACCCCCGTGCGTGTTGCCAGATCCCGCTTAAAAAGTCTACAGGTTAAAGCTTGACGAGAAATCTCATCACACCTCTAGTTGATGAGTTGTAAGATAGCAAAGAGCATTGTGACGCACCTTGTGAAGGGTGTACAATCGCACCCCATGTTTATCTCGTGTTCTGTCAGCTATTGTTGAATAAATGTTCAGAGGTTCAGAGATCATGTGTGTTCAGTTCACGCTGTTTCATTTCATGTGCAGAATTCCACAGTATTTTATTAATACGTCTTTTCATTCAGCTCAAATATTTCCACTTCACAGGAGGTCCATTTACACTCAACCTTTAAAAACAACTTCTGACAGCAGCAGGTCATCTCAGGTTCAATAGCTGATGTTAGCTTCTGACCCATCACAAAGGCTAAAGAGTCTTAATGTCTACAGATGCTAAGAAAAACACATTTTTGCTATGCTGCCACAAAATCTATTAGCTTATTTAGCATATGAAAGCTGATTTACTGAGCCCAGAGTCTGGAGAAAGAGAGAAACAAAGCTCTGGGAGGCTGTTATGTGTGGGAGACAATTAGCTATTTGTGTGTAGCATCAGCAATAATGATAGCAGTATAGTGGGCTCAGGGTCAGGGGTCAGGTTTCAGTGTCAGTGTGTGGTATTCCACTCCATAATCTGCTGAGGAGGTCATCTTGAAAATTCACTGAAAGGTCCAAAGTGGAGTCAGTTAGCAGTTAGCTTGAAAGGATGATTAGCTTTTATGGCTAATGATTTCAGGAGATGAGGGGATGAATCATCAGCAGATCATTTGAAGAGACAGTAACACTTTCTTATGATTGTCATGTCTAGTAGACTCTATTAACATACTTATGAACATAATCATAATCATAATTAAACAGATCTCACACGCAGATGCAAATCAAAATATACTTTATTGTTTAAAGTATTACATTTATTTGATAAAGTATTATCAAAAACAAGAGCGTGAACACAGGCAATGGAAAACACATTGTGCAAAGATAAATCCGTCAAAAAGCTGGAGTGTGTCCCTTTAATAGGGCCTAGCCCAGGTGTGTTCAGTATTCAGGTGAAAGACTTCCTGGAGGTGCTGGGTGCAGATGTGTCACGTGATTGAGAACAGGTGTGATGTCAGTATGTGGTGCATTGTGGGCAATGTATTCCACTGACTTAAGTTCTCAGCAGGCAGAGCTAAGTATGGGAGAGACAGGGGTGCACTCAGCATCAGGCGTGACACATAACGCATTATAATGCATCCATAAAGCATTTTAAACATGGTTATAAATATTTATAAAAATGTAGAACGAACACATTATAGCCATGTTTGTTATTTATTATGAATTGTGATCATAATGCATCATCATCTGCGTTAAAAGGTGTAATGTGAGAACACCTTAACGAAGCATGCTATAATAACTTTTACGGTAACACTTTCTATGAATGTCATCTTTATTAGACACTATAACCACATTCATAACATATTATAATGCATTCATAAGGCATTAAAAACATGGCTATAAATATTTATAAAAATACATAACCCATTATAGCCATGTTTATTAAGCATTATGACCTGTTATCATAATACATTATAAGCTGTGCTTATAATATATATGTTAAAATTATTAAAGTATATCTCTATCATTAATAATCTAGTCCTACAATGAAAGCCTGGCACTTCACTTAGAGCGCACAAAGACCTGTTATAATACATTATAATTGACTATAACTAATTATATTCAAGTATAAACTTATATATATATATATATATATATATATATATATATATATATATATATATATATATATGTACTTATTATATTCAAGACAAGAATAATTTATGAGTGGTTAAAGCTATATTGGTAACACTTTCTTTGAATGTCATCTCTATAAGACTCCATAAACATACTCATAACACATTATAATGCATTCATAAGGCATTATAAACGAGGCTATACATATTTATAAAAATTAATAATTCTTTATAGCAATGTTTATTATGCATTACGAACTGTGATTATAATGCATTAATAGCTGTGTTTATAACATGTTGTACATCAATAACAAGAAACTCAATCCCTGCTTGCAGACTTTATCATGACTAAAAAAGCTTCCAACTTATAAACACACCCTCAGTAATCCTATAAATATATATTTTAACCACTCATAAATTATTCTTGTCTTAAATATAATATTAATTATAGTTAATTATAATGTATTATAACAGGTCTTTGTGCGCTCTAAGTAAAGTGCCAGACTTTTGTCTGGCCTATGCGACACACACACACCACTCAGCGACACAAACAAATCCATGGAGGCAGGCGAGAGAAGCGCGTTTTGTAGCAGAGGTTTGAGAAGCTTCTGTTAATGAGGTACAACCACTCCACTGTTTCACTCTTAACATGTGATTACAAAACAAAGTACACATGATGTCAGCCTAGACCATAGACACGGTTTTGTTTTATAAAACTACTCCTTGCTGCCCTGCAGAGAACAACAGGTTCAATGTTCAGTTTTACAGTGTTAAATATTTTAGGTCAAGAAAGACTTTCTTTATTTTATATTTTTTATAAAAAGTATTTATGTTAAGTGAAATTAAGAAAGACCATATTTTATTTTTTTTAAAACAATTATTTATGTTAAGTTAATTTATGAAAAAAAATATTTTTTCAGGAAATAGTAAAACTTTAAATTGCTAGAGATACATTGTTGCTGTTAAAAATGCATTTTCCAATAAAGGTAGTATTGGCAAAACAGGTTATAATGTTTATGTTAAGGTGGCGGGAGGTGGTGTCTGCAGCTGCTGAAAGTAACTAATAAAGTAACTTGCAAAGTAACTTAGTTACTTTTAAAATCAAGTAACTTAGTTACTTTTTAAAGGAGTAATCAGTAATCGGATTACTTTCTCAAAGTAACTATACCATCACTGACAGCGGTAGATCGTTCGTCCGCTCTGTTATAGTGTGCACCAAAATACTGCTGCTCACCCGAGTGTATCGAACCAAACAGTCCGAACCAAACGGTTCGATAAAAAACAGAGAACCGTTGCATTCCTAATAGATGATATAAACATGATATTCAAAGAAAAGTGTTATAAACAAACCCACATTGCCATATTGTAAATATAGCATGGAAAACAGACTGCTGTTTACAAAACAACAATAATAAATCTCTACAAAAACTGCATAGCCCGTTCATTTCTATGCTTAGTCTACTCTTGCACGTTGTGTACTTTGTGTCCCAAATGCAATATTTAGCCTGGCCTGAAAAAGGATGAATGGAGGTCTGACGTCACAGAGCCAAAGAGCTCTTAGCCAAAGGGACTTATTTTGAGGAGCACTTTACTAAATGCAGGGTATGGACCTGTTGTTAGCCCCTGTCTGCATTGTGGCATCAAGGTTGTCTTTTTTTTTTTTTTTTTGAGTTTCTGGCTACCATGGAGACAGTCCAGACATAGGTTGTATTTGCACAGGAACTTCCATTAAGTCTCAAAGACTGCTTTCATCTAATGCTGCCTCCCAGAAGGTCAGTGTCTACACCAGCCTGTTCTGTTCTTCTTAAAACCAAGAACAATGAAACTCTTTTTGCTTTCCTCTTTGAGCTTCCCAGTAGATGGGGAACCTTTTAAAATGTGGTAGGCGGGAGGTAGTGAAGAAAAACGGAGAACATGTCGCTTTGTAACTTTGTTTCAGGACACATTCTTCCCACATTCTGCTCCTTTTAATGAAACATCCATTTGGACCGTCAGTTCCTGTTCTACAAATGTGCATTACATACAGCTAGCATTGTTAGCAGTGTTGCTAAACTTCATGCAGGATAAATGGTTAACACAATTCTGGTAAATCAAAGTAAAAGAATGAGCCAATTCTGTACAAGTCACCTCTTGCCACTAATGACTGCACTATAATAACTAATAACTGCATTAAAGAGTAACAGTAAAGAATTGTTTAATGAGATTATGGTGTAAAACTGTAAAACAATGGCAATGCATTCTGGGATACCCTATAAAAACATCTGCTTCCTCTATATATAACAGTAACATTGGAGCAAAAAAAAAAATAAACAGGTGATTATATTCAAGTCATTTCCAAGTTCTGCTTTGTTTCGAAACTAAACACCAGAAAAACACATAAATCTACAGTGAAATGAAAAAGTTTGGGCACTGCTGAAACTTTTCATGATTTTTATTTAGAAATCATTGGTTCAACAATTTCAGTTAAATATATCATATATCAGAAAACCACAATGAAGTTTATAGGGTTTACAGAAAGTGTGTAATAATTCTTGAAACAAAATTAGGCAGGTGTATAAATTTGGGCACCCTTGTAATTTTATTGTTAAGTGGGTTTGGGAAGTTCATTCATGACCCTTGACCTACATACACAGGTAAATCCAACTATAAGAAAGGGTCTCTTGCAAGTTTTTCTCCTCTTTGCATCTTTTCTGAAGAGTGGCAATATGGGAGCCTCAAAACACAACTCTCAAATGACCTGAAAACAAAGATTGTTCAACATCATGGTTTAGGGGAAGGATATAAAAAGTTCAAATCTCAGAGATTTCAGCTGTCAGTTTCCACTGTGAAAAACCTAGTGAGGAAATATAAGAAAACAGGCCCAGTTCTAGTTAAGACCCGAAGTGGCAGAAAAAAGAAAAATCTCAGATAAGCAGAGGAGAAGGATGATGAGAACAGTCATAGTCAACCCTTAGACCTCCAGAGCTCCAACATCATCATTTTGCTGCAGAGAGGCTGAGAGGCTGTATGGGAGAGTAATGCAGAATAAGCCTTTTCTGAGCACACACCACAAACAGAGTCGCTTCAGGTATGCTAAAGCACATTTGGACAAGCCAGCTTCATTTTGGAATAAGGTGCTGTGGACGGATAAAAATAAAATTGAGTTATTTAGAGGGCGGTATGCACGGTGGAAAAAGAACACAGCATTCCAAGACAGAAACTAGCAAACACAGTAAAATGTGGTGGTGGTCCATCATGCTGTGGGGCTGTGTGATCAGTACAGGTACTGGAAATCTTGTTAAAGTTGAGGGTCACAAAGATTCCAGTTAATATCAGCAGATTCTTGAGAACAATGTTTAAGAAGCAGTGACAAAGTTGAAGTTGAAGCACCAGGGCTGGATACCTCAACAAGACAACGACCCTAAACACTGCTAAATAAAGATCTACTGAAGCATTCCTGCAGAGGAACAAGTACAACGTTCTGAAATGATCATCTCAGTCCTCAGACCTGAATATTATTGAAGATCTGTGGTGTGATTTAAAGCAGGCTGTTCATGATCAAAACTGAATTAGAGATGTTTTTAAAGAAGAATGGTCCGAAATACCTTCAACAATGAACATCTGGCTGCTGATGTTTGCCTGGCTAATTTTAAGTCAGTGGCCCACCTGTGTTTTTCGTTGCCAAGATAGCAATACTCCAGAAATTTACCTGAACACACCTCACTTCCAGACCACAATGCCCATCAGCTTAGATACATTTCGAAGCTCCTTTGCAATGTAAACGAAGCAGCCGAACGACACGAAAATAGACTGTTGGCGGGGTGTAAGGTAGCAATGAGCCTTAACTCTAGACAGTGGCATATTTAAATGAATCAGCATAAAACATTTAAGCATTTAATTCAAATGTAAACCAGCATTATTCAGTGTGGGCTCCTACACTCTTACACTGCTGCATGCAATTCCTTAATTAACACAAGTTACTGTTAATGATAGTTTTGTTTTCGTTTGTTTGGTTTACTTCAAATGAATATGTAAATATATCTGTAAATATACAGTTGTGTGTTTATGCATGTACTTTCCTTCTAATGCTACTAATGGCTTCTTAATGACTGTACCACCCACAATAATTAGTATTAAGCACTGTTTATGATATTGTGTCTCCATCAAGGATGTTTCAATAACACACTGTGTGTTGATCATATATTTATTGACTCAATTAATGCCATCGTGTTTCCCACAGAAGAGAATAATGAAATTAACAGGTATACAAATAACACTTGATTACAGGCCTGTTGAGAACGTTTCCATGTAATAAATGGACAATCATTCCTGTCTGAGTCGTTATTGGGATCTAGCTGAATGCAGTAAATGAAAGGATTTTAATATGATGGGATTTGAAAAGATTTTACCTTCACAAAATAATAATAAATGAAAGGTTACTGCAGGTCTGCTTTGTATTGAGAGTTACACACTAATCCCCCCAGCACAATCCCTTCATATCAAACTCCTCATTGCTGTGTTTTGATGAAAACAGGAAATGATCAGTTCTTAGACTAAATGGTTAATCACGACTCCCTCAGCTTGACGTTCCCCTGATTTTGCATTGGATTTATACCTGGCCACTTTATTAGAAACACCTACTTTGTGCTTCCACTCCCTGGCCACTTTATTGGAAACAATTCCTTAGTACTTCCACTAACTGGCCACTATATTGAAAACTTTTACTTTGTGCTTCAACTGACTGATCACTTTACTAGAAACATTTACCTTATTCTTTCACAAACTGGCCACTTTATTAGAAACACCTACCTTTTACTTCCACTTTCTGGCTACTTTCTTAGAAACCCCTCCTTTCTGCTTCCACTCACTGGCCACTTTATTAGAAACCCCTCCTTTCTGCTTCCACTCACTGGCCACTTTATTAGAAACCCCTCCTTTCTCCTTCCACTCACTGGCCACTTTATTAGAAATCCTTGCTTTCTGCTTTCCCTGACTGGCCACTTTATTAGAAACACTTACCTTGTGTCTTCAATAACTGGCCATTTTATAAGAAACATTTACTTTTTACTTCCACTTTCTGGCCACTTTATTAGAACCCCCTAACTTGTCCTTTCACTAACTGGCCACTTTATTAGAAACATTACCGTGTGCTTCCACGCACTGGCCACTTTATTAGAAACACTTACCTTGTGCTTTCACTCACTGGCCACTTTACCAGAAACACTTACCTTGTGCTTCCACTCACTGGCCACTTTATCAGAAACACTTACCTTGTGCTTTCACTCACTGGCCACTTTATTAGAAACACTTACCTTGTGCTTTCACTCACTGGCCACTTTATTAGAAACACTTACCTTGTACTTTCACTTACTGGCCACTTTATTAGAAACATTACCTTGTGCTTCCACTCACTGGCCACTTTATTAGAAACACTTACCTTGTACTTTCACTTACTGGCCACTTTATTAGAAACATTACCTTGTGCTTCCACTCACTGGCCACTTTATTAGAAACACTTACCTTGTGCTTCCACTCACTGGCCACTTTATTAGAAACCCTTCCTTTCTACTGTCGCAAACTGGCCACTTTATTAGGTACGTTCTTTGCTCCACTTTCTGGCCACTTTATTAGAAACCCCCAGCGTGTGTTTCCACTCACTGGTCACTTTGTTAATAATGTTTCACACAGAAAAGAAAGCTCTGCAGTACATAAAACATATTTGATCATATTTATACATTTTAAATGCATTTTATAACTACGTTGCACATAAGGGGTATTAATGTATTGTTTTTTTATTTGTTTTCCCCAATAGAAACATGTTTCCTGCCAATTTGGTTCAAGCTACGTTTCAGCAGGTGAGTCATATCAGCTAAAAACAAGTTTTTTTTTTCTCAGTGTATCCTGTGGCTCTGTAATAATTGTAGTGATATAATCCTTGAGGATGCTGAGAGACATTTTTGGAGTGCTCGAGTTCATGTTCCAAAACAGTCAAGAGGTCTGTTCAGGACAGAACCAGAAATCTTTGTCCTTACAGAAAGTTAACAAAGTGTTCAGATTCAAGAAGATGACTCATGCCTCTACTCACTGGCCACTTTATTAGAAACTCCTACATAAAGGTAATTAGTTTTCAAAGGTTAAATCGTTTTGCCAAATTGACTTGGAATTAAATCTCAAGTTACATGCACAATAATTCAAAATTCAAAGAGAAGAACCTTCATGCACTCACTGTCTCTGTAGTGTGTGTGTGTGTGTGTGGGTGTTTGTGAGTTAAACACACAAGTGGATGTCAGTTTCTATGTGTGCAACACAAATTGTAAAGAGCAATAACCCAGCTAATATTTGATTAGTAGAACCTTTTTCTGAACGTTACAATTAATCTTCAATCTGTCAATGTTGTTAAAATGTTCTTACAACATTTTTATTTAACATTAATTTTTAGTGTTGGGAATGTTACTTTTAACATTTCCATAATGTTAGTATTCGCCTAGCTTGTAATGTTCTTATACTTTTGTGATGCAACTCATTTTTATGTTACACCGCATAACCTTCCTGGAACCTTTTTAAAATATTGATAAACATCCTTGTGATATTCTCTGTTAAGTTGGAAAATAGGTTAACATATGTGTTGCCTATTAAAAAGGAACAGTGAAATTAAACAACAAAAAGCTCAAAAACAGCTTTTTTTGCCTGTTTACATTACAGATCTTAAACTGAATTCACTTAAACATTCTGTATCTGTCATTTTTAATACATTTGTCTTAAACTCAATGTTCTCAGACAGATGGTTTTACAATCCTTTAATATACATTTATTTCTAACACAAGGAGGATGAAGACTAGCACATGCCTCCGACGATACATTTGAAGTCAGACTCCGCCTCTTTTCCAACTGTTGCTGATGTAGCATTGCTGAGTAGCATCACAGCGCGCTTGGAGCAAAGCAAAGCGACTCAGTTTCAATACATCAGCTCACAGATGCCTTGTGCTGATAATCATCACCCTAAAAGGGATGAAGGGAAAGAGTGCCCTCTACCCACCCAGAGAGAGCATAGCCAATTGTGCTTTCTCAGGGCTCTGGCAGCTGATGGCAAGCTGCATGACCGGGAATCGAACCAGCGATCTCCTGATCATAGTGGTAGCACAACTCTGTGTCCTATTGTTTTACAATCCTAATGGAAACATTGTGAACTAAACTGAGAACTTGTAAAAACTGATTCTTTCTGTTTATTCAGTACCGCACCAATAGCGTCCCCATCATGAAGACACCCAAGACGACGGTCAGCAGCCTGACGGAGACCACCACACGCCGGCCACTCATCTACGACGTGCAGGACGACAACGGCTCTGACGTCCAGAACTTCCAGTTAGACCTCACGCCTCCGCCAGACGTGGTGTTCCGCACTCTGCCTGGAACTAGTGAGGGCATGAACGTCCTGGGCATCGTCATCTTCTCCGCAACCATGGGTATGTTCTCTGTTATACTGCAGACCTTCAACAGTGGCTTAGCTAGCAATTGATGGTCAGTGTTTGCTGTTGATGTACCTCTGTTACAAACTTTTATATGGAATCAAATATATATATATAAATATAATATTTTTACTATTTCCAATCCAGTAATCAGATTAAAGTTACCTATCCAAGTCACTGTGCGTTACTCTCTCTCTCCACCTCACTCACACACACACATACACACACACACACACACACACACACACACACCGCTCCCTTCCACATCCCCCCTCCGCTCCCCCCCAATCACACGCGTCTCGCTTGCTCCACTGTCTCTCTCTTGCACTCGGCGTGTCTTTAGTTTCCGCCCATTCTCGTTTTTCCACCAGTTCTCGGGCTCCCTATCTCTTTATAAAGGCGTTTTTTTCCCGGCCGTGTCCCAATTCACTAGCCAGGGCAGCGGTCTGCGCAGATCTGATTGGCAGAGGAGAGCGTTTGAAGATTTTACACCACACGTGATTGGTCTGCAAGAGCTCGTTTACCGTAAAGACAAGAAAAGTTCTGACGCTTTAAATGAACACTGTCAAAATTAAATTATATTTTTTTATAAAACAAGTATTCATGTTTAGTGAAATCAAGAAAGACCATATTTTATTTTTTATTAAAAAAATATTTATTTTAAGTTAATTTAAGAGAAATGGTCTTTTACAGTTTTTCTGGATTGGTTACACACATTTTCTGAAAACATGCCTCATATTCTCCGAACTCTACACACAAATCCAACAAACACACACACAATGGGCAAAACCCTTCAATTCTCCTGCAAAATGAAACTTTACATTCAAAACAGTTTTATCTCTTCACAAAAGGCCATTTTGTGTTCAGATGACACACACAAACTATCATATGAACAGACAATTAAAAAAAGCATTTAAACACTGATGTGCTCAGTGTAAAACACCATTCTCCATTCATCATAATGACTTTTTGTTCAGTGTTACACTTACTACAGACATTAAATACATAAGTGCGTTGTAAAATATTTTAGAATATTGTTTTTATACTCAGAACACACAAATATACTGTAACAAACATGTTTTATTTTTCCCACAAAACAATGTACACAGTGTACATCCCAACCAACACAAAGTTGCACATACAGTGCAGAAGATTTTACTGTATACAGTTACAGTTTTTCCCAAATGTTTAAACGCATTTCTATAAAATTGGCTCAATTTCTCAAAACTCTAAACACAAACTGCAAATTATTAACTGCTTTGTTAAAACTCTACAAATCTCCAGCAAAACTGATTCCTTCCACCAAAACAACACACACAGCTATTTTATGCTTATCTCTTACAGAGCATCAAATAAACACTGACACAATCAATTCAAAGCACTGTTATCAGAAGTATTTGGTTCTGTTTTTGACTTCATGAGGCCACTGTACAAATTCAAATGCACACAAGTCCATGGAAATATATTGTCTTTCTGTTGTTTTTATTTATTTAGTGTGGTGTAGGACCCCCCATTTACAGTACTACACAAATGTAAGCTATATTTACTGTATGTAAAATGGTGCAAAACTGTAATTTTCACCTATTTTCACAATGAGAAACATGATAAGGAAAATTCACATACAAAGAGGACACAAAAATGTATTTATTGCAAAATGCAAAGAAACAGATCACTGTTCATCAGACCCCTGATCTCGGTCAGACCAGAGGACTCATCTACATCAGCTGCAATATTCTCCCTCGCCAAACAGCGGGGGAAAAATGCCTTGCATGGCAAATCCATCTTTGGCAATCATCTGCGTGGATGTCATCACATGCCTCCCCCATTACATGAAGTAGAGCCACACTCTCGTGGGGTCTGCGTTTGTACACTTTCCACCTCCATGCAGAAAAGAATTATATTAGATTGAGAAATGGGGAATATGGTGGAAGATGCAGCACAACAAACTGTGGATTTAGAGAACCAATAATTGACCAGAGCTGCCCAGTGGAAACTTACATTATCCCAGATGACAACATAGGAGGGCTGTATCAGTCACTTGAGGCCTCTTTTATACTCTGACAAATGATTGAAACGTTCTGCTAATGAAGTTTACATAGCTGCAACTTGTGTGAGACTACTTGGTAATTAGAGTTTTGTATTTGAAGGTCAGTGATTATTAGGTGACCAAGGTTTTCTAAATGATGCAGTTTGTGTTTAGCGATTTGCAAAGCTGTGATTTAGAATGATATTTGAGTGAGAACATGTGGAATTGTGTTTAGAGTTTAGCAGTTTGGAGTCACAATGTCGACACATGAGCTTCATGTTTTTGGATTTGTGTGCATAGTTCCAAATTTTTTGTGTAAACATTTGGGAAAAACTGTAATAAAGTAACTTGTAAAGTAACTTAGTTACTTTTAAAATCAAGTAATCCATTAAGTAACTAAGTTACTAAAGGAGTAATCAGTAATCAGTAATCGGATTACTTTTTCAAAGTAACTATACCATCACTGCTGCAGGTCCAATTGATTCTTGCAGCTGTGCCAGTGTGAACCCAGTTCCAGTTTCTGTGTACTTTGGCTGCATTAATTAATTTTGACCAGGAAGATCACAGAACACAGCAAACTAGCAAAATAGAGAACTGTGTGTCTTCACGGAGCTACAGCCTCATCCAATTTCAATCCAGAGAACATTTATTTCGCATCAGGATATAAAAGGAAAAAAAATCACTCTAATTATATATATTAAAGGCTGGCACAGATACAGTCGACTACATGCTTTTTTACAGTTCTAGGATTCTTACACTTAGAGTGTTTTCAAACTGGCCTTTTTCTGGACTCGGGTAAGTTTACTCCAGGGTTTTGGTACATTTGGTTCAGCATGAACGCTACTTTTGAACCCAGAAACGTTCAGTCTAGAATACCGATCTCTGTTGGGTTGTCTGGGGTTCGCTGGTGCGGACTGCGCCAGGTGTGGAAGCTATCTGAGTCCAGGTCCGTGAGGGCTGGTGTGGGAGTGTTTCCCCTTATTGATTTTACTCTGACTGTTTCTCAGCCCTGTCCTAAGTTCAGTGGTGTGTTCTGATTGGACAGTGATTACATTTCATTTTGGCGCACTGCTCCTAGACTAAATGCAATCCTGTGCATTATAATTTGCTTTTAAACATTCACAGCACCACACAGTGGAATACAATGCAGTTGAGCTGAATGCATGAAAGTCACTTAGTTCGAAACAAATCAGGAACTTTAAAAGTGTCCTCAAGTGTAGCCGCAAAGACCATCAAAAACATCATGATGAAACTGACTCTCATTAGGACCGCCCCAGGAAAGGAGGACCAAGAGTTTGTTGCACCTTTATTGCACAGGACAAGTTACCAGATAACCGTGTTCATAAGTTGGCCAACTGACCTACAGGGGTTGGACAATGAAACTTAAAAACACCTGTCATTTTAGTGTGGGAGGTTTCATGGCTAAATTAAAGAAGCCTGGTGGCCAATCTTCATTAATTGCACATTGCATCAGTAAGAGCAGTGTGTGAAGGTTTAATTAGCAGGGTAAGAGCACAGTTTTGCTCAAAATATTGCAATGCACACAACATTATGGGTGAAATACCGGAGTTTAAAAGAGGACAAATTGTTGGTGCATGTCTTGCTGGTGCATCTGTGACCAAGACAGCAAGTCTTTGTGATGTATCAAGAGCCACGGTATCCAGGGTAATGTCAGCATACCACCAAGAAGAACCAACCACATCCAACAGGATTAACTGTGGATGCAGGAGGAAGCTGTCTGAAAGGGATGTTCAGGTGCTAACACAGATTGTATCCAAAAAACATAAAACCATGGCTGCCCAAATCACGGCAGAATTCAATGTACACCTCAACTCAACTGTTTCATTACATTTACATTTACATTTATGGTATTTAGCAGACGCCCTTATCCAGAGCGACTTACAACAGTGCTTCAAAGTTACTTAAGATATCCAAAGCTAGTTTGTAGACTAGGATCAAGAGATACATAGAACTTAATAATGTTAAGAACCCTAGGAACCTTTTTTTTTTTTTTATTAGTTTAGGAACTCTTTGAAAAGATGTGTCTTCAGTCGACGTTTGAAGACCGTGAGTGACTCTGCTGTTCTGACATCCAGTGGAAGTTCATTCCACCACCTTGGTGCCAGCACAGAGAAGAGTCTGGATGTCTGTTTTCTGTGTGTTTTGAGTGATGGAGGTTCGAGCCGAGCCGTACTGGAAGCTCTAAGAGCTCTTGGTGCAGATCTGGCTTTGACCATCGCCATCAGGTATGAAGGTGCTGGTCCGTTTTTTGCCTTGTAGGCCAGCGTCAGGGTTTTGAATCTGATGCGGGCGGCAACAGGAAGCCAGTGGAGGGAACGCATCAAAGGAGTCACATGACTGAACTTCGGAAGATTGAAGACGAGTCGTGCTGCCGCGTTCTGAATTAACTGTAGTGGTTTGATGGCTCGCAGTGGAAGACCAGCCAGTAGAGAGTTGCAGTAGTCAAGTCTTGAGATGACAAGAGACTGCACAAGCACCTGAGTGGCATCCTGAGACAGAAACGGTCGAATTCTTCGGATGTTGTACAGGAGAAATCTGTTTCCACCAGAACTGTCCGTCGGGAAAGTAAGTTATTGTGGTCTAAAACATGGTGTTTTAAGTTTTATTGTCCAACCCATGAACTTTACTGTAGCTAAATTCTTAGAAGCCCTAGTATTAACCATATTGAAACAAGGTTTAATGCTCAACACACTATTGCTGTCTACTCTAATCTTTAACTGCCTAATTTTAGGACCTAAAACTACTAAATCTCTAGATTTATTCCAGCAAGCGAGCACTGGAAACTAGACTAAACTTATTTCTGTTTTCAGGCATCATGCTGGGTCGAATGGGGCCTAATGGCAGTGCGCTTGTCAACTTCTGCCAGAGCCTGAATGAAGCTGTGCTGAAAATAGTGGCCATCGTCATCTGGTGAGTCCTCCCTCCACTGCACTTTTAACCCTTTTTACAACCCCAATTCCAATAACATTGGTACTTTGTGTAAAACATACATTAAAAAAACAGATAATGATGATTCGCAAATATTTTTAAACCTATAGTCAGTTGAATACATTGAATAATAATAATAACAATGTTCAAATGGATAAACTTTACACAGCTTTCCTTTAAACAACACTCAATAAATGTTTGGGAACTGAGGGCACTAACTGCTGAAGCTATGTAGGTGGAATTCTTTGCTCCCATTCTTGCTAGATGTAGAACTTTAGTCCGAGGTCTCTGTCGTCATATTTTGCACTTCATATTGCGCTACACGTTCTTAATGGGGGACAGATCTTTAATAAGCAGGACATCCCTAAAAAAATACGTTGCTTGGGCGGCAGTATATGCTGCTTCAAAACCTGTATGTATCTTTCAGTCTTAATGGAGCTTCACAGATGTGCAAGTTAAATGTCAATGGACTCGCTAACATCTACACACCCCAAACCATCAGAGATGCTGCTTTTGAACTTTCGCACTGATAACAATCCGGACGGTCCATTTTCTCTTTTGGCTCGAAGGACACAAAGTCCATGATTTCCCAAATACGATGTAAAATATGGACTCGTCAGACCACAGGATATTTTTGCACTGTGCGTCAGCCCATCTCAGATGACCAGCAGTGTTTTCTGGGTGATGTTGATATCTGACTTTAGCTCTGCATGGCTTTAGAGTTTTAACTTGCACTTGTAGATGGAGCGATGAACTGTGTTCACTGATGATGGTTTCTGAAGTGTTCCTGAGCCCATGTGGTAAATAAATACAGGATTACAGGATTAATTACAGGATGATGTGGGTTTTAAATGCAGTGCCTCCTAAAAGAGATTGAAGATCACGGGCGTGTTCTGCCGTCTGCCGCTTACTTGCACAGATTTCTCCAGCTTTTCTGAACCTTTTGATAATATTATGGACTGTAGATAATGAAATCCCTACATTCCTTGCAATTTCACGTTGAGAAATGTTGCTCTTAAACTGTTGCACTATTTTCTCATGCAGTTATTCATAAAGTCCTTGCTTGTAAACGACTGAGCCTTTCAGGGATGCTACCCTTTGGCCCAGACATGACCTTCAGTTAAATATATGTTGAAAAGGATCTGCAAATCACTGTATTCTGCTTTTCCCAACTTCATTGGAATTGGGGTTGTAAGGTTGTAATCAATGAAATGTTATCCTTCTAAGTTTCCCCAGTTGCTCCACATGTTCTCCACAGGTTCACACTCACAACATTTGGAACTCGGTCAGCTGACCAGCACTGCACTGGTCAGAAAAAATCATAAATTGGACTTTTACCCATTACAGTCAGAAAACAAACAAATGTCTTTTCTGTTTAAATGCATTTAATTTAAATACACTTTCCTTCCCAGGTTGAAAAGCTTTTAACATATTCAGAATGTGGCTTGGCATTGTCTTGCTGAAATAGTGCATGTACCTTTTAGCTGAATGGTGCTTCACGAATGTGCAAGTTACCCAGGCCACGGGCTCTGTAACATACACACTCCCATACCATCAGAGATGCTGCTTTTGAACTTTGCACTGATAACAATCTGGATAGTCTTTTTCCTCTTTGGCTTGTAGGACACGAACGTCCACGATTTCCAAAAACAATGTGAAACATGGACTCCTCACAGGACACTTTTCCTCTTTATGTCAGTCTATTTCAGATGATCTCTGGCACACTCACACCATTTAGAACTAGGTCAGTCTGACCTGCTGTCAGACTGACAGCAGGTCAGACTGCCAGATCAGGAGAATCTCTACCAGATCAGGAGAATCTCTCACTATCTTTAATAAACTCCTGAAGACAGAGCTCTTCAAAGAGCACTTACTCTCCTAAAACCTCTAACAAACTACAGTAACTACTTCTAACCTCATTTCCTCCTTCCCCTCCCTTCCTCATCTATCCCATTATTTCCCTTTGACCTCCTTTAGACCCTGTATAAAAATGTTTTTCTACATTAAACTTTTATTACTCTATGTACTTCACTATTGTAAGTGCAGTTGCACTGGGCAGAAAAAGTCGCTTCTTCTTAGGCTTTTACCCATTCCAGTCAGAAGACAAACAAATGTCTTTTCTTTTTTATTTAATCTAATTTAATTACATGTTCCATCCCAGGTCGAAAAGCTTTCAACACTGGTCTATTTTCATCTTTCCTGTTTCTGTGAATTAGCCTGAAACCCACCATTACCTGACTGTAAAAATGCTGATTGGTTACAAAATGTCTAGAGAAATGACTCATTATTGACCTGACCTCTTAATATCCAGTCCTGTTATGCAGTTCTTATTATTACTGTTATTAAAGCATATTATTCAGAAGCAATTTTTTTTTTATTAAAAGGCCATGGAGGCAGGATGAACTCTTAATTTCTGCTAATGCTAATTCAGTGCTAAATGCTACAGCGCATTTAACTCAGTTTAACCCTATTAACAGACTTGATGTTCCAACCTGTGGCAGTTGTCAACAGGCCTCCGCTTCACTTATTTTCCAAACATTCACACAAAATCATCCAGACTGTTCTCATACAGAGTTCCCCAATGGTGGAACAAACTACCTTCCACTACCAGATCAGGAGAATCTCTCGCTATCTTTAATACACTCCTGAAGACAGAGCTCTTCAAAGAGCACTTACTCTCCTAACGCCTCTAACTAACTACCTTCCACTACCAGATCAGGAGAATCTCTCACTATCTTTAATAAACTCCTGAAGACAGAGCTCTTCAAAGAGCACTTACTCTCCTAAAACCTCTAACAAACTACAGTAACTACTTCTAACCTCATTTCCTCCTTCCCCTCCCTTCCTCATCTATCCCATTATTTCCCTTTGACCTCCTTTAGACCCTGTATAAAAATGTTTTTCTACATTAAACTTTTATTACTCTATGTACTTCACTATTGTAAGTCGCTTTGGACAAAAGCATATGCCAAATGTAATGTAATTTAATGTAATGTAATATAATGTTCCATAAAGTTAAATAATCATAATAATCGCTGTCAGACCTTCAGACCTGCTCTCACTAGACTTTAAGTAGCCGCCATAGAGCTTGTGTCATGCACAGTTAGACACTGCATCCGTATTTAATGGAAGCCATCCATTCAATGCTAGGTAAAGTGATTAACATGAATGACCTGCTTACAACGGCACAAATCATACAGCAGAAGGTGATCAGTCGGTGTGAAGTTGATGTGTTATTAATGAGAATGCTCCATCCAATGTCCATTCAAGGATAAAACCCTTACACTGTGAGTGGAGGGGGGGTCAGTGTAAGCCTGCTCAGTGTAGAGTCAAAAATTTATGCCACTCCTGGTGCAAAAAATATATTTTATATAGATTATATTCCAGAGGTTTTCAATTTGGTAGAAACGCAAAGAAACTTATCATTTTTATGTGGTCTCTTATTTTTTGTCCAGAGCTGTATGGGTAAATATAGATTTTTTTAGATGCCAATACTTCAGTAATTGGTATCCGAAAATCAGCTGTCTCACAGCCTGTTGTTCGGAGTCAGCTTACTGCTTAAAATAGCTCATATTTACTGTTAAAATATGTTTAACAAACAATTTTTTAAAATAATAACAACAATAATCTACCACTCCAACTCAGCTTCAGCTAGAGCCTAGATCAGCTCAAATCTAGCTAAATTGCTCTTGCATACTGACTGGCTGAACTGTAGAGAGCGGTATTATCTGGTTAGTGGGATTAAAACCTTTATTTTCTTTTCACTACAAAGCGTACATTGATCCTACATATATGAACTGCAGAAACTGTAAAAATGCTCCTGCTGAACTGAACTGAGCCTGTAGCCTGTAGCTGGGCTGTAGCAGTGAGTGGATTAAGAAAACGGGGTTTCTCTATTGAGTTTTTAGAGTTGTGCTCTAGCGCCAGAGTTCATCTAATGCTTTACTGCTTAAGCCTAAACTCCTGATTCGGATCGGTTAAATCAGAGGAATACCTAGCCAATCAACCGTTCAATCTCTAACAGAAAGTATTTCCACGTGTCTCCATCACTGGAGTCCCTACCTCAAACAGCTGAATTTGTTACAAAAAATTTAATTTAAAATACATAAAAATAAATGTACTCTATTTTGTTATACCTGAATTTATTTTGTTTTCTCAAACTTAAATTATTATTTAATTATAATCTTACATTTTGCTTTTTAATAAGTCAAAAATATTACTTACAAAAAATTATATTCCAACAAAGAAACAATATTTTTGTTATAAACTTCTTTTTTTTCACTTTAATTCACTTTTTTGCTTTATTTTGGAAAAAATATCGTTTTATATTACTCTCAATTGTAGTTGTCATTTTTTTATAAACTAATTAAATTACTCAAATTTTATTAGTTAACCTTAGTGAGTCAGAACAAACTAAAATGTGTAATAATACCTTAATATATTAGTCATGAGTATAAAACTTCAAAAATACTTAATCCTTTAAATAAACCCTTAGTCAATTTTCCTTAATTGACTAAACAATGACAGTGTAATTGTGAGTAAATGTAAGTGTACATTACTCAAGACAGCATGTCTCAACATGACACAAAAAAGGCAACTTGCTATTACAGCCTATAACAGGGAGGCCAGGTAGCTAAAATATACACCAGTGGCTAAAAGAGAAGGGGAACAACCCCACACTGGCGAATACACCAGTGGGGAGGTGCCAGGAACCAATGGGAAGAGTGTGAGAATGGAAGGTGACAGTAAAATTCCGGGAGGTGTGATCTGATGTGATATCATGATTGGTGGGTTTGATCCAGAAATTTTTCAATAGACCAACATAAAAATGCCCTTAAAATCAATAACATGGTGGTGTCACTTTTTTTTATTCAGGGCTCAGGATGCTTTTTTGTCTATATTGTATCCAGCAACATCATCATCATAGGTGGAGAAACAGAGTAATTCTAGACCATGACAGTGACTCTGCTTCTGCTGCTGCAGGTACTTCCCTTTCGGAATTGTGTTCCTGGTTGCAGGAAAGATCCTGGAAATGAGCGACCCATCAGACATGGGAAAGAAGCTGGGCTTTTACGCCATCACCGTGGTAATGGGCCTTATTCTCCATGGCCTGTTCATCCTGCCCAGCATGTACTTCTTCATCACCAAGAAGAGTCCCATCGTCTACATCAGGGGAATCCTACAGGCCCTGCTCATCTCTCTGGCAACCTCTTCAAGGTACAGCATGTGTACACACATCTACACAGTGTTTGAGAAACTGTATGGACATATCAAAACTACATATAAAGACTTCAGCTACTGAGGCTGAAGCGCTGCCACTATGATCAGGAGATCGCTGGTTCGAATCCTGTTCATGTAGCTTGCCTTCGGCCTTGCTCTCTCTGGGTGGGTAGATGGTAGATCTCTCTCCCCACATCACTCCAAAGGGTGATGTCGATCAGCACAAGGCATCTGTGAGCTGATGTATGTGAACTGAGTCGCTGCGCTTTCCTCCGAAAGGCAGTGGCTGACTTCACATGTGTCGGAGGAAGCATGTGCTAGTCTTCACCCTCCTGGTGTTGGGGCATCACTAGTGATAAGGGGAGTCCTAATGAGTGGGTTGGGGTAATTGGCTCTGTTAAATTGGGGTGAAAATGGGATAAAAAATTGAAATAAAATTATTAGACTTCAGCTACTTTAGGTGAGCCATCAGCTAAATGTAAGAAGAGTCCCATCGTCTACAGCACTGCTAAGTAGCATCACAATGCGCTCAGAGGAAAGCGTAGCTACTCAGTTCCCATACATCAGCTCACAGATGCCTTGTGCTGATCGACATCACCCTTTGGAGTGATGTGGGAAGAGAGCACCATCTACCCACCCAGAGAGAGTAAGATGGTAGGTGTTTCTAATAAAATGTCCAGTGAGTGCAGTGTGAATAAGCAGATCGAAATACTTATTTTTCAACTGACACCGGAGAAGAAAATAAAATAAAAATGGACTTAAAATAGAGTCTTTTCTGGTGGTGAGATTTGCATATAAATAATGGTCTGCAGGATATACTGAAATAAAAATATCTTCAGCAACAGCAGCAGAGAATCGAAATGACAGAGGCTTTATTTACTGCTGAAAAACATCTAAAAGGCCCTTTTTTGAGGGGTAGATAGAAAAATGCTGGTGGCTGGTGTTGATTTTGAATGTTTAATGGCGTATCCTCTGAGTATTAAAGCACACGGTGCTGGAGCATATACTGCAACACTGAGCTGTGAATAAAAACTGTATCAGTGAATTAATTAACCATTGAATTAATGAATGTTTGATGAGGATTTTCTAAGAACAAGACTTTTGTACATTCAGCACATTCTACCTTTTGGAATAAACTCACTATTTGCCCTATTTTAGCTCTTTAATTTAGGTTATATTTACCCAAATATGGGGTGAAAGATGGAGTTAGATAAGAAATATAGTTAAGTAAACACACACTTACACACTTACAAACACACTTAGGAACACACACACACACACACCCAGAGTGGTGAGCAGCCATTGGTGCTCTACCTGGAAAGCAATAAGGGTTAAGGGTCTTTCTCAAGGGACTCAACAATGGCTTACCAAACCCAGTTATCAGATTTAAAACTTAACCCACAATCTGTTTAATGGCCAGTATTTCAGACCCTTACCAGTCCTGACTTTTTATTTTTATTTTGTTGTTTGTTGTTGTAGTTCTGCTACGCTGCCTATCACCTTTAAGTGCCTGCTGGAGAACAACCACATCGACCGCCGCATCATCCGCTTCGTGCTGCCCGTGGGAGCCACCATTAACATGGACGGTACAGCGCTCTACGAGGCTGTAGCAGCCATCTTCATCGCTCAGGTCAACAACTACGAGCTGGACTTCGGCCAGATCATTACCATCAGGTAACAGCTGTGCTTTTACTGAGCTTCCTTCATTATTTACAGGTTAATAAAATGCTACATTTGAATATTATAATGTACTGTTTATATGTAATTAGGTTGTTGTGCTGTGGCTGTAGTTATTATTTAGTATTACTTATTTATTTTTGTCAGATTTTCACTGGGAATTATCAGGAGTGCCCAATTTTTTCATACCACTGTAGACGATAGATGTGACAAAACTGGTCACCCAAAAGCAGTATGAAAGACTGGCGGAGGGCATGCCAAATCTCATGAAAGCATTCATTACAAAATCAGTGTTATTCCACCAAGTGATGATTCCTAAATTCTTAAAATGGTTTACTAAGCTTCAGAATCAGACTTTCATTATGAATGGACCAATAGAAAAATTCAGGGTTCATACGTTCATTAAAAACCTGGGAAAGTCATGGAATTTCAAAATGGCAATTTCCAGGCCTGGATAAGTTTTGGAAAAATAAAAATACCCAGAAAGTTTTGGGAAAAGTCATGGAAATTTGCAATCCACAAATCTTAATTTTTTTTTTTTTGGATGGAGAAAAGCTATTTTGAGGTACTTAATACATCAGCTTAGAGTTTGTTCAGTAATTTAGCTCTACACGATGGATCCCTCATAATTTTACACATTTTATTATTGAAGATTGTGTGTCAACATTGCTTAAAGAAATGTTTATATATATCCAGGCCTTCAACACAAATTTTCATGACGATATGATTGTTAAAATATCAGTGCAGACACGGATAATGCAACCAAAAATAAACTAAAACTATAAACAAAATTGATTATAATAGGTCTAAAATTAATATAATATATATATATATATATATATATATATATATATATATATATATATAAATCTAAAATCTAGAAATCTAAAATTTCTAAAGAATTTCTAAAATTAATATTATATATATAAAAAGGTTTAGGGGGCAAACACTTTTTCACACAGGGCTAGATTGGTTCGGATAGTTTTTTTTCCTGTAATAAAAAAAAAAAACATTTACAAAGTGCTTTTTATAGAACGTTTCAATGAGGAAAACAATAACAAAGCTACTGCGCATGTCTGTTGCTTCGACGCTTCAAGTATACAGCTGTCAAAATGAGAGCGCATATTTCGCTCCCAAACACAGAACAAACACGCTATAGTGTTAGTAAAAAGTGATCAAACCTCTTCTCCTGATCCTTTTGATAAGGATTTAAGAGGGAAGTTTTTCCTCTGATTTAAAACGCGTGCCAGAGGTGACCTACCCAGATGTGATCACTACCTTGTTGAAACGGAGGCAGTGAAAGCGCACCGCAGTTTGGGCGCATATAATTACTTTCTCAGTGGAAAAGTTGGGAATATTTGTTCCTGTAGTAGAGAAGCATCACTATAGTGTATTTTGAGGTTGGAGCAAGTCAAACACTATCCAACACATACTCTGCATGATTTATAGATAAGAAGGAGGGAGGAGTTGTGAGCAGATGGCAGGTCAGCAGTGTGAAAAACGAAAGCAGGCGTGTTTACTATGGAGGACCAAAAATGACATAAGTATAAATAAATAAATAAATAAATGTTAAAATAAATAAATAAATAAATAAATAAATAAATAAATGTTGACATAAATAAATGCACATATAAATGCATAAATAAATATATAAATAAGAAATGTATTTATTTATTTATTTATTTACCTATACAATTATTTGTGCATGTTTTTATTTATTTATATATTTATTTATTTATTCATTTATATGTGCATTTATTTTATATATTTACTCATTTCAACATTCATTTATTTATTCATTTATTTATTTATATATTTATACATTTATATGTGTATTAATTAAACTTATGTCATTTCAGGTCCTCCATAGTTTACTTGTTTAAAGAACAATTTGACCTGATTTTCAATGTTTGTGACTCTCAGATTAGGTCACTTCCTACGCTCATGAATATTCCTCTGAAACGGTCTATATTTACTTAGGTTATCTTTGTCTGATATATTGAAGTTTGTTGATAATCACACACACACACACACACACACACACTGAAAAAAAATGCGTAAAATTAAAAAAAAAAAGTTTTGCAACTTTCTGCATTAAGTAGTAAATGTAAATGTAAATTTAATTTCAGATTTTAGAATTTAATTAACTTCAACTCGGTTTTCAAGACTTTCATGTTACACAGAGTAAATAAGTGAACAGACCTTCAGTAACATTACTTATAAATGAAGTAATTGTAATTAGGTAATATTGTATGCAGAAATTAAGTAATGGTTACTAAAAGAAAGGATTAATTCAGCTAAAATAAATTTAGGAAAGTTTACTAAAAGAAAGGATTGACTGAAGTTCAGTTCACTTATTTACTCTGTGTAACATTTAAGTCTTGAAACCGATTTGAAGTTACTTAAATTTATCCTAAATTAAATGTTCTTTTTACTCGTCATTTTTTCAGTGCATACAAAAGCACAGCCAAACTCTCCCGCATCCAAACACAAACCCTGTTGCTAGACTGTGCCAGACTTACTGTAACACATGATGCCAGCTGGGAGCACTTGCTCGTCGTGCTTTGAGGGTTTTTTTTTTTTACACTATAAAAGAGTTCTCTACAATTCACACTGACTGACCCTGACCTTCACAAACAGAACAGGTGTTTTAATGTGTGAATAACAGCTTTAGGTTGTTGTTGTGTAATGGAGGTGCAGACTTTCACTAAAGCGAGAGAGGTTAGTTCTGAAGTGCTTTGAGTGAATAACGCCTCTCGCGGTTTTAATAGCCTCTCTCTAATGGCTAAAAAAGGCCGGCCCCTGGATGCGAGAGCAATAATTACAGCGGAGAGTGTGTGTGAGGTTTGATGTGGCTAGTTATTTAGAGGCTCCTGTTGATTGAGGTTAAAATGCAGCGTAGCAGAATTTCAATGAGAGAGAGAAAGAGAGAGAAGAGTGAAAACTGTAATCCTCTGATAAGACCGTCATGTGACCAGGAGGCAAATCACTAGCGGCTTCCACCCGTGCCACCATTTGTCTCTTTCTCTCTCTCTCTCTCTCTCTCTCTCTCTCTCTCTCTCTCTCTCTCTCACTCTCTGGTTTTTATCCCTAATACACTTCAGTCATAGGCCTCACATTTCCATCTGTCTTTATTCTCTCTCTCTCTCTCTCTCTCTCGCTCTCTCGCTCTTTCTCTCTCCTCATCTGACCCCGATAAAGATATGTCACACATGCAGTTAATGGCATTTTGACGACATGCATTAAAACATGTATTAACGGTAATCTTAAAATGCTATTAAAGCCTTATAAGCTATAAACATCTACAGTTATTACTGTTTTCAATACCAATATACATGTACTCAAAACTGTACACTGATATACCACATGGACGTGATGAGATTGGATGTACAGTGGCTTTAACTTTAAAAAATGTATTTTATTGAGATTTAGAACTGAGATTTTAAGTGATACGTGGCTGTATGTTTAGGGTCATTGTCTTGCTGGAAGGTGAAAGTGAATCTCCTTCCCAGTCTCAAGTCTTTTTGGAGACTCCAACAGGTTTTTTTTTTTCATAATTGCACTGTATTTAGCTCCATCTGCTCTTCCCTTGATCATCCTCATCAATTTCCCTGTCCCTACTGTAGAAAAGCATCTCCACAGCATGATGCTGCCACCACCATGTTTCATAGTTTGGGTTAGTGTGTTCAGTGTTCATTGTCTGCCACACATAGCACTTTGCATTTAGACAATGGTTTTCTTCCTGCTACTTTTCGCAGAGGCCAGATTTGTGGAGGGCAGGACTTATAGTTGTCTTGTGGCAGGTTCTCTCACCTTAGCTGTGAATTGATTTCTGCAGCTCCTCCAGAGTGACCATAGGTCTCTTGGCTGCTTTTCTGACAAGTTTTCTCTCATTCTGTAGCATCAGAATGGAGGCAATACAAAACAATACTAAGCCGTCCTAGAACAGTCCATACATATAGCAGTGGACATTCAACCTGACTCTTCTCTCAAAGGGCTTTGATCTGATTGGTTGATTTCTGTACCACATGTGGATTTGAGCAGCTACTGGGGTCAGAAAAAGCCGAGTGGCTTGTTTTTTTATTTGCTAGATGCCTATTTGCCTGATTAATAATGTTTTCTGACAGGCATTGGGGCTTTACATCTGCTGAACAGCAGCTGGACAGTAAATGCACCTCCCCCCCTAACACACACACACACACACACACAAACACAACAAACACTCAGAGCGTAGAGGGACAAATCAAATAGATGACAGTTGAGAGTTCATCTGGAGCCTCTGCAGATGGGAGAAACAGCAAATCAGGAAAAAAAAGTGTAAGTGGGGTGAGTGTGAGAGTGTGTGTGTGTGTGTGTGTGTGTAGAGGGGGGATTTGTGAGGTAAACTGAACTGCACATGTGACAGTCAAGGTGAAAAGATGTTTTGAGTGTGTGTTCCATTAAGAGGTGGGATTAGCCGCTGTATAACCCTACAGCCTGCTGTTTGCATTTCAGCCACCTGCAACTGAGCTGCAATCACTGTTATTACTACACACACACACACACACACACACACACACACAGACACACACACACACACACACACACAGAACGAGTGAATCTGATTGTGGTTGGATGAGATGTATAAACATATATACCGTTCTGACTCCCTATTGGTTTATACATGATCCATGATCCATCACACCTGCACATCACTTCACACTCCAGCAAGAACATACAGACGTATGCAGTATTCATTTCCAATGGGCAAAATACAGCTCTGAAAAAAAAAATAAGAGACCACTTGAATGAATTGAAACCCTCTGGAATATAATCAAGAGGAAGATGGATGATCACAAGCCATCAAACCAAGCTGAACTGCTTGATTTTTTGCACCAGGAGTAAAGGCATAAAGTTATCTAAAAGCAGTGTGTAAGACTCGTGGAGGAGAACATGCCAAGATGCATAAAAATTGTGATTAAAAAACAGGAATATTTCACCAAATATTGATTTTGGAAATCTTAAAACTTTATGAATATGAACTTGTTTTCTTTGCATGATTTGAGGTCTGAAAGCTCTGCATATTTTTTGTTATTTTAGCTATTTTTAAATTTTCTCCAAACACAAGCTCTAAATGATAATATTTTTATTTGAAATTTGGGTGAATTTTTTTTTTGTAGTTTATAGAATAAAACAGCACTGTTCATTTTACTCAAACATATACCTATAAATAGCAAAATCAGACAAACTGATTCAGAAACTGAAGTGGTCTCTTTAATTGTCCAGAGCTGTATGTTGTATTATATAAAACTAGAGCACTTGTATACCTAATAACCACCAGGACAGTGGCAAAACCGAGAAGTATTTAACGAAAATAATGTTTTTTGATAAAATTTCATATATTTTCAAAACAGCTTGCTCCAGTCCTGTTCTTCAGGGTTACTGAGGTAGTAGGAACTGAAAAAGTGCTGAAATCATTAGTGGAAAATTTAGAATTCCCGTTCTTTAGCCAAGTTGTGTAACTGTACTTTGGAATCCCGCAGCATGAATGAGTCACGGAGAACGGCATCTTCCATTACGTTCAAACAGCGCACAGCATTTCTGCTTTCGCCCTGCTGTTTTCTTTTCACATCTGAAAAACATCTGGAATGTTCAGCGGAGGTCCGGGGTCTGTCAGCGCTGCTCTGCGTTCCGTCCAGCAGCTGGGACACTTTTATCATTAGGATGTTTTCATCACGCCGCTGGGTCATCTCTCTAATTTAAGGTCATTTTGCTGTTTCTTATTTTTTCCAGTATCACAGCAACGGCAGCCAGCATCGGTGCTGCTGGGATTCCACAGGCTGGTCTGGTTACCATGGTGATAGTTCTGACATCTGTAGGCCTGCCCACCGACGACATCACGCTCATCATCGCTGTGGACTGGGCCTTGTAAGTAAACATCCAAACTCAGTCTGTTTTAATTAAAGTCTTTTTCTTACAAATAAAAATTTCAGTAATGATAAACAGAAACTGGTATTCAGCATTTCATGAATACTATTCAGAAAGGTACAGGTTTCTTGAGGGTATACTGTAGGTTCCTAAATGTATAGAACACGAGAGGGAGTGTGCCGTACGTAGATCGCTACATTTGCGATAACACACAACCTCAAATGTTCTATTGCTTTTATACAACAGTTTTTTTTTTTACTAAATTAATCAAGTAAATAAAAGACCCTAAAAATATATATATAATGAATATGCTTTATGCCAAAAAGTAGTTTCACAACAAGTAAACAGTAACACAACAGTTTACTTGAATTTTACAAAATGGCGTATGGTTTATACGTTAGCTTGAAATCAAAATTGGGGATTAAGGGGTTTAGTAAATGTTAGGACCATAAAATAACGCTTAAACTCTCCTCTCCTGCTCAGAGGAGTCGTCATCATGTGAAAGCTGCACGTTTACGAGCATTTCAGCTAGCCAGCTGGACTGTGGTCAGGTTAGCGTAGCTTGCTTTAGCTTAGCATTAGATTAGCTTAGGCTAACCTGGCTGGTTACCGTTCCGTCTATCAGACTGCAGGCGAGGTGACTGCTGATGGATTTTCTTTCTCTTTTTTCCACAAAAGACGAGTCAGCACAGTGGGCTGCGGGTGAGAGTGCCTTGGCTGGGTGCTAGCCTCTGCTAAGCTGCTGCTGCTGTTGGTGCTGGTGATGATTAAAAATGTCTTGTGTGTGTATATGCCGTTACTCGGCAACGTGTCCACAGATTTAGTGTGAGAAGGCCGTGCTGTTATCACAAATATCAGCAAGGTTAGAACTTTCTCAACTAATCAGATTTTGAGGTCGGAACTAACTGTTGTATAAACTGTAGTATTAAAGCACACAGTAAAATGTATAGTGTTCAATTATTTTTTTTTTACTCACTGGGAATTGAGGATAACCCCAGCATTCCGAAATACAGTGCTTTTAGCTGATGCTCCCAACAGGCTAGCAGTATGGGAATAGCATTGCCCATGCAAAGAAATGCAAAGCTATTTTTACACCATTAACAAGCTCAAAGTAGCTCCACACTTGCAATATATTCATGCATTTTCACTGAATTATTTTTTTGCAATGAGTTTTTATATTTGTATCTATCTATCTATCTATCTATCTATCTATCTATCTATCTATCTATCTATCTATCTATCTATCTATCTATCTATCTATCTACAGGAGTGCGAAAAAATGTTTGGTGCTTCATGATTTCTTACTTTTGTTGCATGTTTGCCACTCATCAAACAGATTTAAATATTAGTCAAAGACAACACAAGTAAACACAAAATGCAGTTTTTGAAATCAGGTTAAAAAAAGAAGAAAAAAAGCCAAAGCTACATGGCCCAGTGTAAAAAAGTGTTTGCCCCCCAGTAAAGGTTATGAAGCCGTTTGGAAAGTTTTTGGACTACAGTAAACCACAGTGGGAACCAATATCCACAGATATCTAAAACGTGGAACAGTGGTAAACCTTTCCAGGAGTGATAGGCTAATCAAAATTACCCCAAGAGTGCAGTGACAGCTCATCCAAGAGGTTATATAAAGGCCCCACAACAACATCGAAAGCATTCAACTGCAGGTCTTACCTGCTTCAGTTAAGGTCAGCCTTCATGACTCCATCATAAGAAATAAACTGGGCAAAAATGGCCTACATGGCAGAGTGCCAATACAAAAACCACTGCTGAGCAAAAAGAACATTAGGGCAAGTCTCAATTTTGCCAGAAAATATATTGATGATCCACAAGACTTTAGGGAAAATTCTCTGTGGACCGATGAGAAAAAAAAAACTTTTTGCAAACTGTGTGTGCCATACATTTGTTGTAAAAGTAACACCCAACCAGTTATTAAGTCTATCTATGTGTATAAACCCTCGCTGGCAAAATTGCTGCAAAACTTGTGATACAGTCAATACAGCACAGTAAATAATTGTGTGGTCTCTTTAGACACTGCCTCTTGCCACAAGAGGGCTTAGAAGTGCTTCCCCATTTCCCAAATAAAGGGTTCTCAGAGGTTACTTTTGGGTAGTGTACCTCTTGGTGAGAGAAAGGTGACTGCTGGATATGTTCCTGTGATGCCATCAAAACCATGAAAAAATATAATAACTTAAACATTACATTCAAAAAGATAGTAAATCAGTTTTATTTGATTTGATTTATTGAATGCTTAATGACAACAGTAGAATAGAGAGACACAGGTTCCAGCATTATGCTGTGGAGCTGCAAAAATGTACTAACTGGATACTTTTTGAATTATGCTGGTGATAATCAACAATCTGACCTAAGTAATGCTTTTGTGTAACTGAATGGAATTAATATACAGTATAACTGACAACAAATCATAATTCTGCGTATAAATATACACATCATCATGTGTATAAATAAAAATGAATCACTTAAATTTTACAGCGGTTCAGCCTGAGCAGAAGATTGGTACTTTTTCTGACTGTTGACGATTGTCCTCTTTGTCCTGTGTTTAGGGACAGGTTTCGCACGATGGTGAACGTGATGGGAGATGCCCTCGCTACAGGAATCATGGCACATATCTGCAGAAAGGACTTCATGCAGGAAGGAGATGGGGTGAGTCTTCAGAAACATAGAAAGATTTGTGGGGGTCTTATTTTAATGAAAATAAATATGTTTTTATAGAAGTTCATCCTGGTCTAATGTTTTGTACAGAACCCGAATTTTGCTAAAAAAGTTTCTGGCTAAGACTGACCCATCAAGGCCAAGTGATCAAGTTTTAAGGTTGGACCTCCCCTAAACAAGGACCAAACCACAGCATTTGCTTACTAAGCCCAAGCTCATTATAAAGATTAGTAGGTTTGTGAGGAAGAAGGTTTGGGCCAATTGGGTGAAAACTGGTCAATACTAAAGATTAATATCTTCACTACAGTGTTCCTCAGTGCATTTGGTGGCTAGCAATGCTAAAAGGTAACATACTATATAAGCAGCCAGTATGTTACGGTTGTTACAGTGAAGAAACCATAGCTGGAGGTGATTTAAACTTTTTTTTTGTATTTATCATTGCTTTTTATCTCAAAAATAACGAATCGAGTACACATAACAAAGTGCTGGGCGGTATATTACAGAATTTTTCATATATTTATATCACGTTATTTATTATTATTATTATTATTATTATTATTATTCAATTATATTTTTTGCACGACTGGGTATAAATATAGGTTTTTGACTTAATGTACTGTTATGAGTACATATAATATCAAACACTAAGGCTTTAATTTAAGGCTCTGATTACTATTTGTGTACTTTGTTCCACAAAATTACACAATATATGAAGAAATCAGACTTAGTTTGTGTTGTTGTTTTTAGTTTAGAAGCCCTAATAGTTTGCTGCTAAATTTGTGCCATTTACTCCCACTGGATTACGTACCATTTAAATCTATTCACTGGACCTGAAGAGCTTAAATGACATTTTTTTTCTAAATCTTTTGACTGGTAGTGTATACAGTATATGGTTCAGAACTATAAATGTGTTGTATTTGAAATTCTGTCCCTCTGCTGCTTTTCTAAGAACCATGTATTTTTGATTACCAGTCAAATCCATCCAAATTTGTGGAAAATGTGATTTTCACTCTGTTGCGTCTGCAGTTTCCAAACCAGGTTCAGCAAAGTGTCAGAGCTCTGGGTCACTCGTCAGACCTCCAGCCACGACACGCTAGTTAAGAACAAATGGACAGAATGGAAAAAAGAAAACAACTTGTTGCTAACTTTATGACCATGAGAATTAAAACTTGTGAATGTTTTATTGATCACGCTCGACTCTTATTGAGCTTTGAAAGCTTCAGTCTGTGCAGAATTAGAGCTCTAATGTTCACCATGTGTGCAGGACAAGCTCTTTATCATTTATCTGCCAAAGTATGTGGGAGAGCTGCCTCTGGACAGCTTGACTAGGCTTGGTTTTCCCGGCTTTAAAGCATGAACTGGAGAAAAAGTTGGACTAAAATAGAGTGGAAGAAAGAGACGTGGAGACTCTGGAGCCTTACTGAAGTGACTTCCAGTGATGTCCAGCTCTTAAAAACACAGTTTAAACCTTTTCTGACCCCCTGGGTGTTAACCTGACATAAGTGTTAAAAAATCCAGAGACTAGTTGTTAAAACACTTTGTCAATTAAAGCATTTAAGTGTTTACAAAGAAGCTGGTGTTGTTTTAGTTAAATCTTTAGTGATCCTAGGGTGTGGTTTGGAGTAAAACTCAAACATTTCCCATTGGCTACTGGCATCGTCTGTTTGCATACTAGGCGTGTCCTCCTGTCACTGACGCTTATTGTCAGTGACTATACTAACTATAGTTACTGTACTAATAAAAACAATGCAACGCCTATAGTTGGGTAAACTTCATCTGTGAAAGACAGTCTAAAAAACTCAAAATAATTAATTAGTATTTAGAACTAGATATATAGAACTTAATATTTGGTACAGAAACTTTGGTTTTGCGATTACAGAGTTCAAACATTCCCTGTAGTTATTGAGCAAGTTTACAAAAACTGTTGCAGGGATTTTGTCCCATTCTTCCATACAGATTTCGGGCTGTCACTGGGCAACATTGATTTTCATCTCCCTTAAAAGATTTTTTTTTTAATCTGGAGGTCTGGAGACTATATAGGACACTCCAGGACCTTAAAATGTTTCTTATGGAGCCACTTCTTAGTTGTCCTGGCTGTTTGTTTCAGGTTATTGTCATGCTGGATGCTCTTACTGAGGGAAGGAGGTGTATATCTCCTGTAATCAATGACCATTGAGACAGATCAGTACCCTGGAGCAAAGAAGGCTAGTAGAAGTAACTAATTATGTCCAATTATTGCCATTAAATAGCCCATTAGTGACAGTTTAGCAGACTTAATCATTGACCATACATTCAATAACTCAAAGATTTAACCGTTAAGCCCAAATCAACCCACCCAAAGGACTGGAATCTGGAACTAGTCCAAACGTCAAAGTGTCGGTTAACCTTTTTTACACAGAGGATCAATTGAAGTTATTGAAGTCTAATATCATTTCCCTAACCTTCTTGTCTCTGTGGTCTGTCCTCCTGCAGGTTCCTCTAATCTGCGAGACCAAACCTCTCAACGTCCAGCAGCTGATGAACTGTCAGCAGAACAACGGCAACTTCCAGCCTCTTCCACCAGGAGGCAAACCCGAGCACATCCCCCCAGACGTGGCCCGCCTCATGCAGCTGGAGGAGGGAGTGCGACCTCCTCCTCCAGAGCGCAAGAAACCCCCCATTCCTCCTCGGCACCTCAAGCACAAAGACAAGGACCACTGCGCCATCGACATGAACGGCCTGGAGACCAACGTATAGCGGCCATCCACGGGCGAGATATAGCATGCTGGTCTTTTCTCATCATTTGCTTGACTTGTTTGATCTTAATTCGTCTCGTTTCTGCGCTCTTCTACGATTTCTACTGACTGAACCACCATGGGTCACCTCCCTGGTCTGGAAAGAGACGATCTCGCTCAGCTTGTCTGACCACTGACCCTTAAAGGACGAATCAAACCGAGACAAGGCCTTCTGGCTGGAATGAGCAGAGACACTTGGGTTTTGCCAGGTTCCTGGAACACACTGCATCGTTTCCAAGACCCTGAAAGGAAGGAAACTGTAAAGCCTGAAAGCCTGAAAGCTGAGGAGGAGGTTTTTAAATCCCAGTCTGGGAGCCTGAACTTCTTCAGTCCTTTAGTGTGGACTGGCCAAACAATGTGATATATATTTCAAGTGTAAATATTAATTATTAATCTATGTACTCTTGCATTTGTTTTGTTTTCTCTCATTTTTCAGTTTTTATATAACGTATGTACGATTGATTTGTGTCCTTCTGAGCATTACATGGGAAAACAATTCTATATATTATATATTTATCCCATTTCTCTCGACACAACGGAAAGCAACAAACAAAAGGAATTTGACTTCAGCTTTATACTGTATACTGATATTTCATTAAACATAGCACACTATACATTTGAAGGCTACATACCTATATAGGGATTTCATAACACATTAACACGTTAAATAAGTGTTAAATGACTGAAATAGGTCCTCAAACTAAAGTTAATGGCATTTAGTTTCATGTATACAATTAAAATTTATTAGATTTTTTTCAAACATAACAAAACTATTTTGAGTTGGCTGAACATTTTATGCCAAATGTTTATTCAAATGAATCATGAAACCTTCTGCTATACAATAAACTTGTAGTTCATAAATAATGATTATGATAATGAACTGTCTGGCCTGTCTATGTTGTAGGCTGTAAGAGCAAGCATCATTTTCTAAGCTACTATGATGCTTAGATGCTTAACTCTATAGCATTATATTTCTATATTTTACTTAAATCAAGTAAAAAAGAAGAAGTTCAAAGTAGAACTATTGTGCAAAGCAATTGATATAACAATAAAAAACATCAGTGAAGTTAAAGTTTAGGAATATCTCATTGGGCTCTATTGTACACCCTGCACAATGGGCGTTGTGATGCTCGTTAAAATAACGCTAAAAAGTTTAAAAAGACAGCATCTGAGTTATTTTAGAACTGGAATATATCTGCGCTGATGGGTGTGGTGGTGTGGAAGTGAGGTGTGTTCAGGTACATTTCTGCCGTGTTTCTATCTTGGCAGCAAAAAAAACAAAAAAAACAAAGCGCCACTCTGCGCCACTGACCGATTTAAACCCTGACAACACTCAACAGTCACCCGTCCATATCTATCTTTCTCGCTTCGCAAGTGCGCCGTGCACTCTCCAGCTTTTACGTCAACAATAAACAAAATAAAATAACATTACTGTTCACAGCATGCACAAGCAGGTCAGTATCCTCTGCTATCCTTTGCTGCGCAAAAGCACAGCGATGTTAAGATGCAAATGCGCCAAAGTCAGAGGGCAGCTGCCTTTTAAAGGGAATGACAACTGGCACACTGATTGGTTTATTTCACGTAACGCACCCAAAATACACCAATGATTAGAGAATTAGTACATGCTTTTTGTGCGTTTTGAGCTGCGCAAGTCATATTTTTTGTGCCCTCACGATACCAAAGACACTGACATGCCCCTAAATCCAGTGTCGTCTCGCATTTAGGTCCAACATAGGACCCATTGTCTTCATGCTTAATTCAACTCAAGTTGTCAGTAATAACAAAAAACTTTACTGACTTACTGAAAAGACTTACTGTGTACAACTTAAATAACTTATTAAATAACATAGTTTAACTTTTTTTTAACTCAAAAATAGATTTAAACAATTGTTATAAGATGTTGTAATAAGTTATCTGATACATAACAGTTATAAATACAGTTATGTAGTGTAATTATTTTCATAACAGTGTTACATTATAATTTGAACCTATATATCGTCACTTTAGTTGATAATATCAATGAAGGGCAATATACCTCTGTTATAACAATTGATATTAACCTACATAAACTTTTATAAATGGTTGTTCTAACAATTGTCACTTGTCTTAAGTTTTACCTCAGAAAATGTAGATATGAATAAATGCACAGTACCAGTCAAAAGTTTGGAAACACATTTACATCTGCATTGTAGATTAATATACTAAAGTCATTCAATCTATGAATAAAAGCATATAGAACTATTAAGCAAACATAAAAAGTGTTAAACAAACCAGAATATGTTTTATATTTTGTCAAAGGTGTGTCAAAGCTTTTGACATTTGTACTGTTCGTTGACATCAGGTCATGTGAAGGGTTTATATGGGTGCATTAAGTCTTATGAACACTCCTTTCAATAAACATTTTAACCTAAGCTGTTACTTAAGTAGATGTGTTATGAAGTCCTTATGTAAGTCGCCTTCAAATACATTTTTAAAAGGTGTTATTGCTTCAGCTTTATGCTACCTGACTATTTGTGGTTTACAAAACATCTCTCTTTCAGCTTTGATGGAATCGTTTAGAGGGTTTATCTGGAAAATACAGATTTTCTGCTGGTAAAAGGTGAGTGAATGAGTTCAGAAATCTTCACACAGGCCTTATCAGTAGAGGAGCAGACCCACCCCTGTCAGATCTCTGTTTAAGGGGAACAAGAATTTTTGACCATGCATAACAGCATAAATTATGAATCCTTTGGCATCATATATCATTTATAAAATGAGTCTTTTTTGTTAAATAACTCTCAGTGATTTAATAATGTTAATAAACATCTTATTACCACACAAATATGAAATAAACATGTTATTACTGCACGTAATTGCATTTTTTTTCCACAGCGAGATTAACCATGGTCTTATTGTATCATTTTTTAATTCATTTTACAATGTCTAGTTGTGTCTCTCTCAAGTATGAATGAATGGCATGTGAGCCATTTTTAGTGAAAAAAAGTGTTCAGGTGTTTCTATTTAGCCCTACTTTAGTTCACTGAATTACAGCTCTCTGAAGGTTTTGGCTCTTGCTCATGAATATTCATGCATTCAAATATATAGACTCTGATTGGCAGACAGCACTGCAGCAGAGAACGCCTACAAGCATAACCCCAGTCAATTTTACAGCTCTAAAACTCAATGTACAAAATGTTTTTTCAGAGCTTCAGACTTAGTTAAAGATACAGCACTGATTGCTACATAAAGTTAACCCTTAAACTTCACTTAACATCAGACTCGAGCGGCCCCGTGGCTGAGAAATCAAAGCCACGGTGCGAGTGCATTGCTCCTTGTGGCGTCGGTCGTGGCGTCGGCCGAGATGCCAGCCACCCTCCAGGCCATGGACAACTCATCCAGAAGGTCAACTCATCCAGGATGTTTTTTTCACTTATTCAGTTTTTCTGTATAATCACCTAACACATTTATTCCTCTACTACATACATTCTGATGGTACATGATAAGAATATCTGAGAAAACAAAGTCTAGGATAAGATGAGAAAACAGAAATCATTAACTTCTCTCATTCTAGAAAAGGTTACAATGTCGTTTCTAAAGCTTTGAGACTCCAGAGGACCACAGTAATAGCTATTATTCACAAGTGCTGCTAACATGGAACAGCAGTGAACCTTACAGGAGTAACCAACCTACCAAAATTACTCCAAAAGGGTATGGAGAACTCATCTAGGAGGTCACAAAAGAACACAGAACAAAATCTAAAGAACTCCAGGTCTTAGTTGCCTCACTTAAGGTCAGTGTTAATGTTTTAATAATATGAAAGAGAACCAAGAATAATTACATCAGTAAAACTGTAATCAATCTGTAACAATGTGTACTTCACCAGTAGTGACAGTAGTTATGGAGTGTTTGTGTAACAACACAGTTATTAGAAACTCTAATTTTCTGAAAAGCTAAAAGCAGCTAAGCAGCTAAAAAAGGTTTTTTTCTCTTATTTAGAGTTTTTCTGTCAAATCTCTTAACACATTTAATCCTTTGCTACATACATTCTAATGGTACATGATAAAAATGTCTGAGAAAACAAAGTCATTGACATCTATCAGACTGAAAAAGGTTACAAAAGGTCATTTCTAAGGCTCACAAATGGTGATACATGGAACACTGGTGAACCTTCCCAGGAGAGTCAGAGTCAGTGTTAATGATTAAATAATAATAATAAAAAACACAAGTAATTACATAACCTGTACAAAAATAATCAGTCTGTAACAATGTGTACTTCACCAGTAATTACAGTAGTTGTTGCATGGGCTGTTAATGTGTAACTACGCTGTTATTAGAGACCCAATAGAACATTTTTGGGGCATCCTCAAGCGTATAAGGTGGAGGAGCACAAAGTCTCGAATATCCTCCAGCTCTGTGATGTCATCATGGAGGAGTGGAAAAGCGTTCCAGTGGCAACCTGTGAAGCTCTGCTAAACTCCATGCCTAGGAGAGTTCTGGATAATAATGGTGATACACTGTATTCACGTCTAGTCCAATGCTTTGTTATTTTGTTATTTTTAAGTTATGAAATCTGAAAATATTTCACAGAAAACACACACAAAGAATATTTTTCATTCAAAAATAATTTATTTCCCATGTAAGAAATTGCAGTTTGCCATATACGTCATTTAATACACATAGGAGATTTTGTAGATACTATGAGACCAGATCGCCCATTAAGTATTTCCAGATAAAATATTAGAAAAATAAGTTCTGTTCTGTGAATGTTGTTCAGAGTGTGGCAGGTGTTGTTAGCGCAGTACGGACTGTAGCCTAAATCCTCCTGACAGCTCGGAAACAGAGGTGGCGGAGGGTTTTCTCAGCTGGAGAGAAGCAGGTGGGTGGCTAGGTGTTCTGACAGGCTTGTCAAAGAAACATTCACACTTCTTTCTGTTAACCTCCTGTTTTCTTCAGCTGCTTTGAGTGGTGCGTCATATTCCTGTACGTAACCTTGAAGATTAATGGCAATTAAAGCTCTCAGCTAAATATGATTATACCAGAACTGCTGGAAATGAGATTTTAAGTGATGGACTAACTCAAAGTAGAACACAACTGTGAAGTGGAACGAAAATGATACATGGTTTTTTAAAGTTTAATTCAAATAAAAAATCCAAATACAGAGTCCAGCTGTGTGTAATTAATTTTAGTTTAAATACACCTGTCCTGTGAGGGTTTAAAGATTTGTTAGAGAACACTAGTGAACAAACAGCAACATGAAAACCAAGGAAGGTCAGAGATAAAGTTTTGGAGAAGTTTAAAGCAGGGTTAGGTTATAAAAACATGTCCCAAGCTATGAGCATCTCAAGGAGCACTGTTCAATCCATCATCCAAAAAACTAAAAACCTAACAAGACATGGCAGTCCACCTAAACTGACAGATCATGCAAGGAAAGCACTGATCAGAGAAGCAGCCAACAGGCCAATGGTCACTCTGGAGGAGCTGCAGAAATCCACAGCTGAGGTGGAAGAATCTGTCCACAGGACAACTGTAAGTCTACACTCCAAAAATCTGCCCTTTATGGAAGAGTGGCAAGCCAGAGCTACAGTGGAATGGTTTACCTCCAAGAATATTCACGTGTTAGAACGGTACAGTCAAAGTTCTGACCTAAATACCACTGAGTTTCTGTGGCAAGACGTGAAAACTGCTGATCACAGATGCTCTGCATCCAACCTGGCTGAGATTTAGCTATTTTGCAAAGGAGAATGGGCAAAAATCTTAGTCTCTACATGCGCAAAGCTGGTAGAGACATACCCTAAAAAACGTGCAGCTGTAATTGCAGTGAAAGGTGGCTCTACTTATATTATTAATATTAAGTATTGATATAGGGGAATGAATACTTTTCAGTTTTTTATTTGATTAAAAGTTTGATAACCATGTCCATGATCATTTTCCTTCCACTTCTCTCTACAGCTTGAAGATCATTTTCATTGCTGGTAAGTGTGTTTGCAAACTGAGTTATGATCACAGATTCACTCCTATTGATTCATGTGATTTGTGACTGAGCACTGTTTTAAAGCAGATCAACAACTGTGGGACAGTGGGAGCTAACCAGACTGAAGTACCAAACCAAGCTTCCAAACATGGTGGAGGTAGTTTTACAAAATGAAACAAGCCCTGTTGAATTAAACAATAAGATAATATTACGCTCCCTATTATACTTCTGAAACTGTAATTATTTGGACTTTTTAATTCTGTTGGATTTGTTCACAGACAGTGAACCATTACATAAAATATAACTAACTACCCAAAGGAGGGTAGCCCTGGTGGGTAAGCCTACACACTAATGAAAAATGGGAAAACTGGCAGTGACATCAATCCAAAATCCAAAGAACTGTTTTTATTGCTGTATAAAAGAGGCACTTAGTCTTGTTGGATGCGCTATGTTTTTTATGTTTTATGTTAAGAGATTATTCAGATTGCTGTTTGTTTTGGGAATCATTTCTTGATTTCTAAAATCAGAGAAAATATGAACTAGAATGATGTGCGGCTTTTATTCTTATTGATGTGTTTTTTTTGGTGCAGAATGAGAGGTCATTGTATGATTGTGGGCCTGCAGAAAAGAGCTGTAAGTGCATTAAAAAGTTCTCAGCCAGCATTAAGTCACATTTTGAAGTGAAGTAAATGGTAACTCGCTCTTATGGTCTACAAAACTGTGGCCAGACAGTCAACCATTACATAAAAGACAATTAACTACCCAAACTACTCATGGGTAAGTCTACACACTTTTGAGAAATCTGAAACAAAAAAGTGACATCTGGAAGTGACATCAATCCAAAGAACTATCTTTGTCTTTGAGCTAACGTGTTTTCATTGCTGTATAAAAGAGGCACTTAGTCTTGTTGGATGCGCTATGTTTTTATGTTTTACGTTGCTGTTTGTTTTGGAAATCATTTCTTGATTTCTAAGATCAGAGAAAATATGAAATAGAATGATGTGTGGCTTTTATTCTTATTAATGTGTTTTCTTGTGCAGAATGAGAGTTTACTGTATGATTGTGGGCCTGCAGAAAAGGGTTTGATAGATAGATAGATAGATAGATAGATAGATAGATAGATAGATAGATAGATAGATAGATAGATAGATAGATAGATAGATAGATAGATAGATAGATAGATAGATAGATAGATAGATAGATAGATAGATAGATAGATACTTTATTGATCCCCGGGGGGAAATTCTTGAAATTTGAGTTTGAGTGCATTAGGAACCCTGTAGGTCTCCTTGCAGCTTGATTCCTAATTTAATCTTACCTTACACAACGTTTTCTATCAATCAATGAGATTCTACCACCAGTTTCATAATGGCAAAATGTACCTACAGTAAAACGACTGTATCTCATTTGGACAAAGTCGTGTCAGCTGAAGGCTGAATCAGTTCTGGGGAAAATGTCACTGCTTTCTAGAAGCTTCATTAAATCTAAAGCCTGTCTCGGCGTGAGGAGGATGTGGATCAGCAGGGCTTGGCAGGTTTATTGTCTAGATTTCTTGAAAAAGAATAAGAGCTAATCAGTGAGTTTTCATGTTTTTTTCTTATCCTTTCTCACCCCAAAGGCCAGGAAATCCAATTCTTCTTTGTTCCTTAACTGTATTCATAATAGTAGAGCTAGGGCATGAACTAACATAGGGTAAAATGTAACATTGGGTATTTAAAATAGTTACACACATAGTAATCTTCTCATCTTCCCATAGACATGTTTTAACATCAATCTGATTAGATATTTCTCCAGATTCAAACTCAAAACTCTGTGTGCAACTAAAATAAAAGCATTATTTGCTGTTAAGTGTGTTTGATAACGGAGTTATGTTATGAGTTTTAAGCATCGAAATGACAGAGATCACTCACTTTTTGTGGCTGTAATTAAGCACTGATTAAAGCAAATCAAATCAAAGGGAGCTAGCCAGACTGAAGTACCAACCCAAGCTTCCAAACATGGTGGAGGTAGTTTCACACAATGAAACAACTAAACCCTGTAGAATTAAACAATGAGAGGAGATTATACACCCTGTTGTCATTTGACTTGAAGATGTCCACTTCAAAAACTCTGAATGGGGCACATCATATCACTGGACTGAGAAAAGACAGATGGTCATTTTGATAAATTGGGCAAAGTCTAGGCCTCATATTACTTTTCACTGAGTTTTTTATATAATTCCAGTCCTATACCCTACTGTATAACACCAAATTAAAAAATAGATACAAAATCTGAAGACCAGCTTTATAAAGTGGTGTAAAAAGAGTTTGCCCCTTCATGATTTCTTATTTTTTTGCATATTTGTCTTTATTAACTGCTTCAAATCCTAATACAAATTTAAATATTAGTCAAAGACAACACATGTTAACACAAAATGAAAGTTTTTATTATTATAAGGGAGAAAAAATCCAAACCTTGGTTATTATCACAATGTTTTCCGGCAAAATTGAAACTTCGCTAGTCTCTTACTTATGGTGGAGTCATGAACGCTGACATTAATTGAGGCAAGTGAGGCCTGCAGTTCTTCAGATGTTGTTGTGGGGTCTTTTGGGGTCTTTTGTGACCTCTTGGATGAGTCGTCACTGCGCTCTTGGGGTAATTTTGGGCGGTCAGACACTCCTGGGAAGGTTCACCACTGTTCCACGTTTTTGGCATTTTTTTGGATAATGGCTCTCACTGTGCTTTGTTGAAATCCCAAAACTTTAGAAACGTCTTCATAACCTTTTCCAGACTGATAGATCCCAACTATATTCTTTCTTATTTATTACTAAATTTCTTTGGATCTCGACATTATGTATAGCTTCTGAGTATCTTTTGGTGGACTTCACTTTGTCAGGCAGGTCTTATTTAAGTGATTTCTTGATTGAAAACAGATGTGGCTGTAATCAGGCCTGGGTGTGGCTAGAGAAATTGAACTCAGGTGTGATAAACCACAGTTACAGGTTTAAAAACTGCATTTTGTGTTTACTTGTGTTGTCTTTGACTATTATTTAAATTAATATTAATTGATAATCTGAAACATTTAGTGTGACAAAGTGACAAAGCTGCAAAAAAAATGAAGAAATCATAAAGGAGGCAAACATTTTTCACACCACTGTTTTAGTGTGATTTCCACCTCTCCACCTCCTCTGCCAGAGGGAATTCTTTCCTGGAACTATCCTTCACCAGGCCAAACTCTCCCACTCTAAAGCCGTCACTCTCGCTGCTTTACTGCCTTCTACTTCCAAAGCGACAGCAGCTGAAGTCTCAGACCCTGGTGTGTATTAGTGTGTTTATATAACCCTTGCGTTTCTTCAACACCTGCTTAACCAAATTAGGTACGTTTTACTTTGCCAACAAGCAAGAAATAAAAGAATCAAAGCAAAAAGATAAAAAGAGCAATCTGGTATCCGGCACCAGAGACACAAATCAAACAACGTGGTTCCATACTTCTGCTTTCAGTTATCGCAAAAAGGCAAACGTCCAGAAGAAAGCCATCTGTTCAAAGGGTGGAAAAAAGAAAGAAAAATAGACACAATAACAGCAGTCTAACATTAGAACTTCCTTCTTTAGCCCGTCTGGAATATTTTTCTTGTGCTTTGGATCAAATGTCAGGTTCTCGTCAATTTTAAAGAGGGAGCAGAGCGGGCAGAGCTGAAGTTAAAGTGGTTTCTAAGTTTAAGTGATAAAAAAAGGCTGTTAGTACTGAGGTTTCTGACTGCATGGCTCAAAAAAGGAAAAAAAAGGGAATGCAACTTTAGCATGAAGATAAGAGTCTACATACTTGGTGCTGAATTGTTGAATTGAGTCTTATATTTTCTCTGTTATTCAATCCCTTAGGAGTTTAGAGTTATTGCTATAATTTTTTATATACTATATAATTGTAATTACTAAGGGTGTAACCCCTGCATTTGTGATAAACTATAATTAAGGAATGTGGTAAAAAAAAAAAAATCACAAGTGTGAGAGCTATCTGAAAATGCTAAGCTATAAAATGTGATGAAGTAGAGAATAGAGAAATAGAGAATCACAAACTGTAACTGGTTGTTCCTGTTGCTCCTCCCTGTCATCTTTTTCTTCATCTCTCTGTCCCTGGCACAATTTCTTGATGAATAGACCAATAGAAATTCTCCACAATTACCTGAAATAAACTCTTTTTACACTGATTTCATTAAAAGTTACGTTTTTTTTCTCTCTCTCCTGTAAAGTCACTGTTCTAAAGATACCTGTTTGTCATTGGACAGAGATGATGTGTTGTTTGTACTTAGGGTTAAGGTTCTTTATCCATATGGAAATCTGATATATTGGCATATATTCACACACAGCTCTGGAATAAAATAAAACACTTAAAAAGTTTCCTTAATTTTACCAAATTGAAAAACTCTGGAATATAATCAAAAGAAAGATGCTGCTCTTTTGCATCAGGAGTGGCAAAAAGTTATTCAAAAGCAGTGTGTAAGACTGGTGGAGGAGAACATGCCACGATGCATGAAACTCTGAACTCTTAAAACTTTATGAATATGAACTTTTTTTTTTTGCATTATTTGTGGTCTGAAAGCTCTGCATCTTTTTGTTATTTCAGCCATTTCTCATTTTCTGCAAATAAATGCTTTAAATGACAATATTTTTATTTGGAATTTGGGAGAAATGTTGTTCGCCAAATCAGAGAAACTGATACAGAAACTGAATCCATCTGTTTTTTTCTCCAGAGTTGTATATAAAAAAATAGTGCTTCAAAATACGCTCACTGACAAAAATATCATGCACCCTGGATTGGTACACTGGCCAACTACTGGTGTGATAATCTGGCATTTTCAGCAGGACAGGATTTTCCCCTGTAAAGGTCTATATATTTACTCTGATATTGGACCCATATGCAAAATAAATGGATTAAACATGTATACAATATAAAAAAATTATATATGTACAAAAATGTAGTAAACATATTAGTAAATATTAATTATTTGTACTTTTTTTTTTATTTTTTTGTACATATATGTCCCATATTTACAAAAAAGTCAAATTTGGCAAATATAGTACATACAGTATGTGGCAAATGCAAGCTGGATATGAGAGAACATATCAGATTTCCATATTATTTTAAGGTGTATTATTTTAATATGCACCGTTCTGTTCAATGTTACTGGCAATAACTCTTAACTTCTAGGGGTTAAAATAGGAGAAATCTCTTTTAAACTGTGACTTGCTTTATTTCAGCAGCACCTGTTTTTATTTTTCTTGACCTTCCTCATTTTACTCTTCCTCTTCCTCTTGTTCTACGTAGTCCTCGTCCAGCTCCTCCGCCCGGCTGCGGATGGGCGTGATGTTGCCGTGACCGATGTCCAACACCTGCAGCTTAGAGAGGTGAGCGAAGGACTCCTCCGCTACCGAGACAGCCGAGAGACGGTTAAACCTGAGAGAGAGAGAGAGAGAGAGAGACAGAGAGAGAGAGAGACAGAGAGAGACACTGTCAATCCATTTGTCCTGCCCATGGTTCCCGGTGCCTAGCATTGCTTACATTGAGTGATGGGGAGAGGAGGAACAATAATTCTACCAACCAAAAGAGAGAGGGGAAAGTTCCTCAGCAATTTCCCTTAAACGCAGCCCCACAATATGATGCTGCCACCACCATGCTTTACTGTTTGGGATGTAGTCCTTAAAATACTTAAATACCACAAATACTTTAATACTTCAGCAAACATTATTTTACAGTTCGTTTTTTTTTTGTGTCAGAGGTGTCAAATATTTAGGTATACAAATATTTTGTTGCCTTACTTAAGTAGCAATATTGGTTTAAATCTAGATTTTAGGTTTAGGTTAAGGTTTGGGTTAAGGCCAGGTGTAGGGTTAGATTTAAGGTTTAGGTTACGGTTTGGGTTAAGGCCAGGTTTAAAGACAGATTTAAGGTTTAGGGTAAGGTTTGGGTTAAGGCCAGGTTAAAGTTAGATTTAAGGTTTAGGTTACGGTTTGGGTTAAGGCCAGGTTTAGGGTTAGATTTTTGGTTTAGGGTAAGATTTAAGGTTTAGGTTAAGGTTTGGGGTAAGGCCACGTTTAAAGATAGATTCAAGGGGTAGGTTAAGGTTTGGGTTAAGGCCAAGTGTAGGGTTAGATTTAAGGTTTAGGGTAAGGTTTGGGTTAAGGCCAGGTTAAAGTTAGATTTAAGGTTTAGGTTACGGTTTGGGTTAAGGCCAGGTTTAGGGTTAGATTTTTGGTTTAGGGTAAGATTTAAGGTTTAGGTTAAGGTTTGGGGTAAGGCCACGTTTAAAGATAGATTCAAGGGGTAGGTTAAGGTTTGGGTTAAGGCCAAGTGTAGGGTTAGATTTAAGGTTTAGGGTAAGGTTTGGCTTAGGGCCAGGTTTAAAGACAGATTTAAGGTTTAGGGTAAGGTTTGGGTTAAGGCCAGTTTAAAGTTAGATTTAAGGTTTAGGGTTAGATTTTTGGTTTAGGGTAAGATTTAGGGTTTGGGTTAAGACCAGGTTTAGGGTAAGCTTTAAGGTTAGATTTAGGGTTAGCTTTAAGGCCTGGCTTGGGGTTAGATTTAAGGTTTAGTTTAACATTTGGGTTAAGGTCAGATTTAGGGTTAGATTTAAGGCCTGGCTTAGGGTTAGATTTAGGGTTTAAGTTAAGGTTTGGGTTAAGGCCGGATTTAGGGCTAGCTTTAAGGCCTGGCTTAGGGTTATATTTAAGTGTTAGGTTTAGGTTTGGGTTATGTCCAAGTTTTAGGTTTAGGCTAAGGGTGGGGTTAAGTCCAGGTTTAGGGTTAGATTTAAGGGCATGTTTAGGGTAAGATTTAAGGTTTAGGTTTGGGTTGAGGCCAGGTTTAGGGTTAGATTTTGAGTTTAGGTTAAGGTTTGGGTTAAGGCCAGGTTTAGGGTTAGATTTTGAGTTTAGGTTTAGGTTTGGGTTGAGGCCAGGTTTAGGGTTAGATTTTGAGTTTAGGTTTAGGTTTGGGTTGAGGCCAGGTTTAGGGTTAGATTTTGAGTTTAGGTTAAGGTTTGGGTTAAGGCCAGGTTTAGGGTTAGATTTCAGGTTTAGGGTAAGGTTTTAGGGTTGATTAATGGTTGAGGTTAGGCTCAAGTATGAGGTTAGAATCTGTAGAGAATAATTTACATTTAACTTAAGGATAAGCTGCACTCAATAGATATTCAGTGAAATGTTAGTTGAGCATTTATGAGGCATCTATAATAGACCATCCAAATAAAGTGTTACACAAAGTTGTTACAAAAAATAGAGTTTTAACAAATATATTACTATACAGATAATAAATAAAAAATAAATGTCATTCCAGCTAGCAGAACGTTGCTGTTTTTAGAGGCATTTTCTATAATATTTACTCATTTTTAATTATTTCCATGCTTTGAGGTTTGTTCATGATTTGTATTTAATTAGAAAGACTGGCAGTTTTGTTAATCATTGTAATTGAATGTTCTTTAATATTCTAAAAGAAGTTTTGACGTGATTGGCTAGATGTTTTTGGGCACTTTTCATAAAGTAATCACCATCCTGATGGAAACTAAGCTGAGGCTAACTTTTGCGTGCGTCAGTATGATTTAAAAGCTTTAAAAGCTGCTATGTTTAGTTCTTTTCTGCTCCCACTGAGCAACGAACATGCGCAGGAGCTCTGCTGCTGCCTCAAACTGTAGAGGTCAATCAGTCCATTTCCTATTAGACTGAATTGAAGCACTGTGACTGTGTGCATGTCTGAACCGAGCGGAGATGGAGGCAGTCGGAAGCGCTCCCGACACTTTCAAGGACACAGAGTTAGAAAGCCCTCTGTGCCCTCACAGATCCAGCAGATACACTATATGTACACATGTATCAAACACTGTTTCCTGCAATAATCAAGGCTATTAAAAAAGTTTGTCCTGCATTTGTTGAAATAACTGCCTCTATTGTCCACGGACAGCATTTTGATTGTGGAGATTGTGGAGCACTGTTGTGAAGATTTTAATTGCATTCAATGACAAGACAATTAGTGAGTTCAGGACATTGGATGATCCACAACTCATCCCAAAAGTATTGTTCCGCTGCTTTAAGACTTATGCTGGCTATTGGCTGGCATTAGACATGATGCCAAAAGGTTTGTGTTTATCTGCTGCCATAAAGCAGAAACGCTCTTTTATATTCACACCCTTACTGTCAAACATCTATCAAACACTGCAAAAGACAGATATCGTAAACAAAGGCAATATATAGGATGATATGGTTTGGTCTGTATGGTTTAACCCTTGTGTGGTTTTCATTTTTCATCAAATGATATAAAAAAAAAAAAATTTTCTAACTCAAACTCATTGGCATTGGCTCAACACATTTTCAATAAACACACACTGTACACCCCCCCCCCCCCCTACACATTTATATTACATACAGTATGTTTGGCCAAGGGCTAATAAACATTGCTTCATTTGTAAATTTGAAACTAAACTAATTTTCTACTCATATCTTGAGTTTAATTCATTTTCTTTTACATTTTATTAAAAAACTAATAAAAAAAAGAGTAGCACTTTTTGAAAGAAATGTAACATAAGAAAGATAAAGGGCAAATATTAACCATGTAAACTGTTTATATTGCTTGCAATTTAGGTGAAGCAAGCATGTGTAAAGCGTTTTAATGTAAAATTGCTTAATTTTGCTGAATTAAATACAAGTAACAAAGTAAACGAGTAACAAAAATATGAACACCACACAAGGGTCCAAGCAAATTTTGTGAAGAAAAAAAAATGCCATAATATAAAATAAATTAAATCTATTCAAATTTAATTATATAGCGCTTTTTACAAAAAGCTGAAGCCTTGTCGCCAGAGAACCAGAGAAAACATTGAAAATACAATACAGAACCTCCAGTGAACAACAGAGGCAAGAAAAAACTCCCTCAGAGCTGGAGAAGGAAGAAACCTTGTGAGGAACCAGGGCTCAGGTAGTACCTTATACTATCAAATGTACTATCAATACATTAATTAATACAGTATAAGGGGGGACCCATCCTCCGCTGGTCAGACAACTTAAAAATGAATGTTAATATGTCATTATACATCTTTTTTCTTCTTTTTTTTGTAAATCAGGCAAATTTTCTGGTCTATTTTCATACATAAGTTGCACTAGATTATACGGTGCATATTAAAAGACACTATAAGGAACTTCTATTTCAGCAGGTTTCAGGATCGCCAACATGGAGGAAGATTTTGGCTTTATTTTTATTGAATGAATGGGAACGGCGACACGGCGTCCATCTTTTTTACAGTCTCTGGTTGATATAAACGTTGGATTTGTGCACTGCTGCACATCCTTTTATGTGTATAAAGAGTGGGGGAGTTGTGGCATCACTAGTGGTAGGGGATATACAGCTGAGTGGCAGCTGAATGGGCGGGACAATCAGCCTAGCTAAATCAGAAAAAAATTAAAGCAATCCAAATTTGCTGTTGTCTCATTTTGAACAGACTGAGACAAAATGCAAAACTGTTTTGTGGTTCGATCAAAATCTAATGTGAAAAATCTATTTTTTTTTCTCATTTGGGGCTGTAATTTTAAACCCTAATGTGTAGTTATAGTAAATATGATAGGACAGATTTGGATGTGACCTAGAAAAAGTGCTGTTTTACTGCATCATCACTTTAAGATTGGGTACAGCTTCTCTAGCCTGAGAAAGAGAGAAAAAGAGAAAGGATGCAAACAGATGTTCCAGTGCGTGATCACAAGCCTGCAAACCAAGCTGAACTGCTTGAATTTTTGCACCAGGAGTGCAGACATAAAGTTATCCAAAAGCAGTGTGTAAGACTGGTGGAGGAGAACATGCCAAGATGCATAAAAACTGTGATTAAAAAAACAGAGTTGTTCCACCAAATTTTGATTTCTGAACTCTTAAAACTTCATGAATATGAACTTGTTTTATTTGCATCTTTTGTGTTATTTCAGCCAGTTCTCATTTTCTGCAAATAAATGCTCTAAATGACAATATTTGTATATAGAATTTGGGAGAAATGTTGTCCATAGTTTATAGAATGAAACAACAATGTTCGTTTTACTCAAACATAAAACTATTAATAGCAAAATCAGAGAAATATGATAGGACAGATTTGGATGTGACCTAGAAAATGTGCTGTTTTACTGCATCATCACTTTAAGATTGGGTACAGCTTCTCTAGCCTGAGAAAGAGAGAAAAAGATTCAGTTCAATAAACAGGGACACAACTGGCTGTACAGTCAAACAACTGAGTCAGACAAGTCATTACAGCCAAGCCGCAGAAAAATAACACATCTCATCTCTCCCACTGCACAGCTTACATAACACAACTTCATTAGCGTGTGTGTGTGTGTGTGTGTGTGTGTTTGTGTGAGACAGAGAGAGGGAAAGAGAAAGAGAGAGAGAGAGAGAGAGAGAGAGAGCGTGAGCGAGTGAATATGAGAGATATCAGGATGGAAAACAATGGTATTATATAAGGATGAGTGAGCTATCAGCTAAATGATGCCTTAATGCTCAGAGGATCATGTAGTACTCAGAGGAGGAGATATCATCCAAAAGCCATTTATCAGCACACACACACAAACACACACACACACACACACACACACAAACATATTTTTTTATCTCAGCAGTGTGTTCGATCACATAACACACACGCTATGAATTGTACCCACTCAGGTCCATAAGTATGTGGACACTGACAAGCACTTTCTGTAACTTTTCCATTTTACCCAGCCAACATTTTCACGTGGGGCTCACACGGGTCACATGGGTGACATGTGGGCTTGCTGGGTTGCAGGTTGACATGGGTTTTACATCTACAGTACCAGTCAAAAGTTTGGACACGCTTTCTCAATCAATCTGGGAATTAATCTAAAATTGAGCAATTGAGATGTCTGATTTAGCAGCTATACAGTACAAGCTATGCAGAGATGGGCACTCTAGTTAGCAACTCGAGAACAAGAAACTTAAGTTGCATACAAAGTTACATAAGGCTTGAAATAAAATTCTTCACATTTACTCCTGAGTCGACTTTCACTTGTCCAGAAAGATACGTGAACAATACATGTCTTTCCACTATCCAGACACAGTGTGTAAAGGTTGCATAACGTTACTTTTTTCATTTTTAGATTATTATCATATATATTATTTATGCATTTTGTAACACATCTAAATGATTGGCTTGAGTAAGAATAATATCAGGGATTGCCGATAGGTGTAACCAAAGCAGCATAGCATAGCCTGCCGTTATTCCAGCTACATAAAATATAGTTCTTTACCCTAAAGTCACCCTAGACTATGGGCCCTATCCCTAGCTCATTGCTATCTTACACCATGCCAACAGCCTGCATTGTTAAAATATCAAAGATGCTTACGAATATATCTACACTGATGGGCGTGGTTGTTTCGAATGAGGTGTATTCATGTAAACTTTTGGTGCATTGCTATGTTGGCAATGGAAAACATAGGAGCACCACATACTAATTACAACCCTGACAATAGTCAACCGTCAGACGTTCATTGCTATCTTGAGAACATTTGTGCGCTATGCACAACTGACTTTTAAAAGAAACGGCAAGTTACTCACCGATTGGTTTATTTCATGTTACACCAAAAAACATCCATAATTAACTAAGACAATTTGTAATTAGTAATTAGTGTTGTGTGTTTTGAACCACGAAAGGCATATTATTTGCATCCTTATGACACGATGTCTCGCAATGGAAAATGTTGCCAATATCAAGGTTACATTAATGTGGTCCTGCTTGAATGCACACTCTGGTGCGGTATTCCAACAAGACAATGCTAACCCACAAACTGCTGCCATCTCAAGAGATGCAGATGTTTTGCCATGGCCAACCACATTGCCTGCACCATCGCCCTTATAATAAGCTATCAACACTACAGCTCCTCACCGCCAGAATATTAGATGGACGGAATGGATTATTGCAAGACACCATTAGGAACCTCTACGTGCATCTACGTTGCATTACATATGCCAGATGTCTTAGAATGGAGAGTGTTGCCAATATTAATCCAATTTTTAAATCATGTATTGCTCCATATAACCTTTATCTGCCTTCTGCATAGTCTTGCAATCCAGCACTTGCTTCTGGATGCAACTATTGTTTTGATGATGAGTGTATATAGATATACAGCTCTGTAAACAAATAAGAGACCACCTAAAAATTATTAGGTGTACCTAATACCTAAATAAAATTAGAGTTTATTGTTTTTTTACCAAATTTGAAAACCTCAGGAATATAATCAAGAGGAAGATGGATGATCACAAGCCATCAAACCAAGCTGAACTGCTCATTTTTTTGCACCAGGAGTGAAATAAAGTTATCCAAAAGCAGTGTGTAAGACTGGTGGAGGAGAAAATGCCAAGATGCATGAAGACTGTGATTAAAAACCAGGGTTATTCCATTAAATATTGATTTCAGAACTCTTAAAACTTTATGAATATGAACTTGTTTTCTTTGCATCTTTTTTTTTGTTATTTCAGCCATTTCTCATTTTCTGCAAATAAATGCTGTAAATGACAATATTTTTATTTAGAATTTGGGAGAAATGTTGTCTGTAGTTTTTTGAATAAAACAACAGTGTTCATTTTACTCAAACATAAACTTATAAATAGCAAAATCACAGAAACTGATTCAGAAACTGAAGTTCTCATATTTTTACCAGAGCTGTATATATATATATATATATATATATATATATATATATATATATATTATATTAGAGCTTTTTATGCCACAACACTTATGTTTAATAAATGGTATACTGAGTCGTGACTTGACTTGGGCTTGTCTTTGTCTGACTTGTGAAATTCTCTGCTGAGTGCTTGTATGAGTGTGTGTACTGTATGTTCTGACCTGAGGAAGATGCCTTTTATGTTAGGAGTGGTGAGGAAGGCCGTGGGTGGGATGCTGCTGATTCTGTTGTGCTGCAGGTGGATGAACTCCAAGGACTCCGGAAGGTCAGCGGGGACGTGCGACAACAGGTTACTGGACAAGTCTAGTGTCTGGCACACACACACACATATACACACACACATACAGAAACACAGAGACACATTACACATTAACACACACCATTTCCTGTATTTATTATGTTCTGCAATTAAGAGGCAAAGCACTTAAATCACCCACTTTCTCTTTTCACTGATGTGGAAAACAAACATGTTTTTTCCACACTAGGTGATTCACAGCGTGCCTGATTATTTCATCTGATTGAATCTAGTTTCTCTCTGTAATCTTCCATTCACAATTGGGTAATGAGTCATGAGCCAATTTGCAAAGCCAAATTAGGGCTGAACTTCAGTCAGGATATAACAGCACTGGGAGCCTTCAAATGCTAAGTAACCGTATCATGAGAAAGTAGACAAAACAATTTAAATGTTTGGGGTTTTTTTGGGGCAATTTGATTAAAGCAATATTTTGAATGAAAAGCAAATCCTTTCAAAATCACAAGCAGTGGTGGCTTGTGACATTTTAGGAAAAACCAAAAAGCTGCAGCTGTTTATATGCACTTTTTATGTGCTTTTTACCTCAAGGTTTTCCGTTCCCAGGTCACATCAACGACTAGCTGCTTTTTATGTTATTCATTTATGACTAAGTGGTACCGTACGTTTTCTAGGACAGTGACTTTTAGCGAAGAGATGCATCCAGGATGCCCCACATTTACATTTCTTCTAGCATGTGGCAGATATTTTATTCTAGAGTGACTGTGTACTGTATATGTGAATGATGTTACATCGGTAGGGAATGTAGAATTAGGGGTCTTTTCCTCATTTTGGATTTTTTTTCATCTTACAGTTAAAGAAAGAATGAAGGAACTGCACCCTGGTCTGCCAAAGTGAAGTCGGAGTTGTTATCCACTATGCTACATCAACCAGAGGTTAAGACTCTTAGAACATACAATTTACCGCCATTACAGCTGATCAACCTGAACATGGGTCTGAAAGAATATTGAGAAGTTTTAGTATATTGAGTACAGTATAGCATACTGTGTTCTATTTTCTATTAAATAAATAATCTGTATTTTATCTCAATTAATATTTAGTATAATCAATATGCTATCCAGTTTAACTTTATGATCCTTGATTAATTATTTTAAAGGGGTTCATAGGTATGGGTAAAACCATGGGTAAAAAAATCATATGTGTCTGTGTTTTATTTTGGCTGACACTGGCTTCAAGGCCTCTTCTCAGAGCTGGTATGAATACTCTACATTTAATCAGTATTCTGTGGACTATCTGACAATATATGCAAAAAATATCTGCAAAATCATTGTCTATACATCTTAACACATAGAGAAATGTATGGTGCCTGTTTTTTTTTATTAGTACAGGTTAATCAAACAAGTTAAGACCTAAAGTCTTTATCTTAGGTCAGGTTGGCCTTAAGGACGTACACCACTCACTCGTGATTGGTGGAACAGCGGGTGCTCAGGTCCATTAGTTAAGACAAAAAGAATTGACCAGATCAGACTGGAGTTTAGACTGGGGGAGGATGAGATATGCTGGTGAAGGGTTTCAAATCACTTAAATCAGCTTTCTGACCAAAGCCAAAGCAGGAAGTTCAGTCGGGTTATCTTGCATAGTCAAAACTTTAAAGCCTCACTGTTTTTTCCTTAAACTTTGATTTATTTTTATTTATTTTTCATTTCATCTATTTCATTTCAAAAACTCTTTTTGTCTGGTAGACAGCTATTTTTGGACTGAGACTTTTTTTTTGCTTATGTTGTATCACACCAGATACAACAAAAATCAGGATCTCATTTGACTAAATCTCTCAGCCCATTTCATTTTCTCATTTGTTTTGTATACCTTCCCCGTGCCTTTTTTACCTTGAAAAAGAAAGAAATGGGACAACACTTCAAGAACCTGATATGTAGTCAAAATTAGATAGGATAGCTGAAGTTAGATATTTGCTATGTAGATTCACCTTATGGTCCACCTTAAATCATGCAACAGCCTCGAGACAGAATGTAACTGCTGCAACATTTAAGGTGGAACGGGAAATTTAGCTAGTTTGCTAGCTAGCTACTGAGATGTACAGGGACTTTTTTAACAGAGTCAAACTTCGCAGGACACATTTTTATATCAGAAACAAAAATATGGCGGCTTTTAAAGGTGGCAACCATGATCCAGACATAACCTAAAAGATAGGGCCAACCACCCATTACTTGCTGTAGCATTCAGATGTGTGTCTTTTTCTTTTTCTGCATTTTGTTTTCCTTTCATTCCTAAAATAAAAGCATGTCCTGTGACTTATTTTTTTTATTTTTGTGTATTATTTCTGTGTATTGGGTAAGAAAATGACTATAATACACTGAAACAGTATAAAACTATGATAATAAAAGATAATGCAATGAATGTTATAAAACAAGTGGGTTCCTTGGTTTGGAGCATCTTACCTGTGATTGTGCATTTCATATAGCCCTAACACTTCCTGCCCCTCTACCCCTATCCCCTAGCTGTGAACGCACAAAATGATGGAGATAGATGAGGGGTGGTAGGGGAGAGGGCAAGGGGTGAAATGAGATTTACCATGCTCTCAAATTTGCCTTTCGTTTCTTTTGTTGTGCAATAGAACTACTAATCTATTGCTGTTATCAAATTCATGCTAAGTTATCAAATACTAACATTAACATTCAAAGGGAAAATGGATAGCTTAGCTATATTTAAGATGTTTCCCAGGAATTTACTGCTTTGTTTTGAGACTAAACACCAAGCAAAATCACATAAATCTACCACATGCAGAAGCTTCCTAAATCTTACCAAATTATAGGCTGTAAAAAGTAACATCTGTAAAATCTGCACAATAAATCTGAAGCAACAGTTTGCACTCACTTTGTTTGGGTTGAGTTTTCTCCGTATTTTGAGTAAATATTACATAAACTGAACAGCCAAGACCCACTAAAAAATCTAAAATTTCTTAGTACTTACCACAAAAGTTTCATATTCTTTGAATTGAAATGTAAATTGAAATGTGATGGTTTACTACTGATCGGGCACTAATCCAACCCCTTTGTCTCACCGTGAGCGAGCTCAGCTCCTGCCACGCCCCCTGGTAGAAGGAGTTGATCTTGAGCTGGTTGTTGGACAGGTAAAACTCTCTTAGCTTGGCCATGCCGGCTAGCGCCCCCTCTGGCACCGCCTCGATCTGATTGTCTTTCACCTTGAGCACCTGCAGGCTCTTGGGCAGCCCCATGGGCAGCGCCTGCAGTTTATTTCCTGACAGATCCATGGTCTCCAGCAGTCGCAGCTTGCGGAAAGCTTCGCGGTGCAGTTTTGCGCTGGTCAGGCGGTTGTAGCTGAGGTTGAGTTCGGTCAGTGTGTGCAGGTTGATCAGGTCATCGCGGCTGATCTCGTTGATCATGTTGTGCAGGATCATGAGGGTCTTGGCGCGACGGGGCAGACCACGGGGGACGCGCTCCAGCAGGTTGTTGTACATGTGGAGTGTGTGCAGGCGCTTCAGGCCGCGGAAGGCGTCGCGGTCGATGGCGCGGGCGCGTAGGCGGTTGTTGTGGAGCAGGAGGTACTGTAGGTTGCGGATGGGCGTCAGGGCGTCGGCTGGAATCCGGTTGATGGAGTTTTTCTCCAGGTGGAGGATCACCAGGCTTCGGGGCAGACCACTGGGGACGTCGGTTAGGTTGTTGTTGGACAGGTCAAGGTACTCCAGACTGGTCAAATGACTGAGAGACATCAAAGCTTAGTTAGTTCATTTAGCTTCATCTTTATCATTTTTATCATCACAGTTATAAGACTCTAATTCTATTCTGAGTATGTAAAAAGTTAAAAGAAGATATCTTGCTTTGATGTCATATTCCTTCGTTCAGACCATCCTAGGGAATAATTACACTTGGAATATTATCAGAATTTGTAAATGTGGCTTTTGGCCATTTTATACTTTTGACTATTTCTTCTACACAGAAATCATATTAAAAGTTAGACCCACTATGAGCGGGAGGTCGCAGGTTCGAACCTCCGCTCATGCAGCTTTGCAATTAAGCAAAGAGCTCAGAGGGAGCAAAATTGGCCCTGCTCCCTCCGGGTGGGTAGATGGCGCTCTCTCCCCACATCACCTAGGGTGATGTCTGCAGCACAGGGCGTCTGTGAGCTGATGTACCGGAACCGAGCCGCTGCGCTTTCCTCCGAGTGCGCTGTGATGCTACTCGGCAATGCTGCATCAGCGGCAGCTCGAAAAGGAGCGGTGGCTGACTTCACATGTATCGGAGGAGGCATGTGTTAGTCTTCACCCTCCTGGTGTGTTGGGGCATCACTAGCCTAAGAGTCCTAAGGAGTGGGTTGGGTAATTGGTCGTGTTAATTGGAGAGAAAATGGGAAAAATTTGAAATAAAAAAGTTAGACCTATTAATATTTGGACAGTGACACATCTTCATTATTTGAATTTATTTGGATTTGAAATTAAACAAATGAGATGAAAATACTAAATACAAAACACAATAAATACAGCCCACAACTCCACAAGGATTTAATTAAACTCCACCCACTTATTTCACTTCTTTGGTTGGAGACAACCATCCTGTTATCCAAACATAGACTAAAAAACTAAGTGTAGAATCTACTCAATACTTTCAAGCAACAAATTGCCCTCAGTTTGTTTGGATGAAGTTAACCCATATTTTCAGTAAATATTACAAAAAACAATTGAACAGCTGAGACACCAAGGTAAAATCCACATATCTTAGCACATTACTGAAAGTGGAATGTTTAGCATCATTTATTTGCATAATGGACGTGCCACACCAGTCCTAACCTTCCATTGGGTATTCCATTATATTTCATATAATGGTTGATTACCTAGCCAAGTGTTGTAGGTTATAAGAGCAAGTTACCATTGTATGTACTGTAAATTGTGCTGGCAATGCACTGAGAACTGCAATGCAGAATTAAAGCTTCCATGTAATGGAAAAATACACTGGCAGGATGTAAGCAGGGATGTTTTAGGATCCTGTATTAGGAACCAAAAACACAAGCTTAACACCCCTAAATAATAATTCAATAATAAACAGTCATATCAATTGACAAATATTTCTCTAATTAATTTTGTAACTCTTTTTATTGCATAACAATTTATGGAGTTAAACAAACACAAATGTGAGTTAAATGGAACTTTGGCAAGGCATTAAATGTGTTAAACATCTGCCATAACAGGCTGTTCTAAAGAGCTATCTTCCCTTTCAGATCTAACTTTAAAACCAGCCTTAATCCACTTCACCTGATCTAACTACTGAGTGTCTTTGGGAGCCTCTGATTGGCTGATGGTGTGTAGAGTTGTGTTAATGCTCATTTGGTGAGCTGCAGCTGGTTTTCTCTGACCTGAAGGTGGTGTTGTCCATGCCGTCACTGCTGAGGAGGTTGTTCTGCAGGTAAAGTTCTCTCAGCTGAGACAGGTTCTCAAACGCACCTGCCGGAATCTTCTCCAGCTTGTTGTTCTAAATGAGCAGAAAAATAAGAATCTTTATCAAAAGTGTTCTTCAATGGTTCATTAGTAAAGGCAATGGTTCTTCATAAAAGGGTTCTATATAGAGGGAATCCTTAGTGAAGGCAATGGTGAACAAAAATGGCAACTGAAGATATTTAGAAAGAAATGGCAAAAAAAAAAAAATCTTTGAGCATTGACTTCTGAGGCGTTTCCTATTATGAGATATTAAGTAATTATTATAAAATATTGAGTCCTCACTTGAGATACTAAATATTAACTATGAGCTACTAAGTCCTTATTTTGAGAAACTGTGTCATAATTATGAAATACTAAGTCATAATTATGAGATACTAAGTCATAATTATGAGATAATACGCCCAGACTTCGTATCTCACAATGATGAGTATTTGTATTGTATTTTATAATGATGACTTAGTATCTCATAAGGATGACTTTTCACCTCATAATTATGAATAAGTATCTCAAATGAATGACTAACCATCTCATAACTATGACTTTGTATCTCATTAACCAGCCATGGAAATGGACGAGCTGGCTATTTTTCTGCTGAACAGGTAATCACTGAGCTTCAGTAAGGGTTGTTAATCATACCTGGATAATGTACCACCACCACTAGCCACTTTTAGTAGTAATAGGCATTTTTGGACACTGAAACGTATATTTTCACTGATCAGCTACAGAGTAACACTTGTCGTCGCTTGCCACTGCCTGCCAATCTGGCAACCTGTATGAGCCTTGTGTCTGGGGAGGAGCAGGTGGGGCAGAAAACTCTATAAACTCTATCCAGTGTTTGTAAATTGGACTCCTGTAGCTTCTTCACACACTCACATTTATTACTGATTCTTCCCTTAAGTATTTTTGTGAGCGGGAGGTCGCAGGTTCGAACCTCCGCTCATGCAGCTTTGCAATTAAGCAAAGAGCTCAGAGGGAGCAAAATTGGCCCTGCTCCCTCCGGGTGGGTAGATGGCGCTCTCTCCCCACATCACCTAGGGTGATGTCTGCAGCACAGGGCGTCTGTGAGCTGATGTACCGGAACCGAGCCGCTGCGCTTTCCTCCGAGTGCGCTGTGATGCTACTCGGCAATGCTGCATCAGCGGCAGCTCGAAAAGAAGCGGTGGATGACTTCACATGTATCGGAGGAGGCATGTGTTAGTCTTCACCCTCCTGGTGTGTTGGGGCATCACTAGCCTAAGAGTCCTAAGGAGTGGGTTGGGTAATTGGTCGTGTTAATTGGGGAGAAAATGGGAAAAATTTGAAATAAAAAAGTTAGACCTATTAATGTTTGGACAGTGACACATCTTCATTATTTGAATTTATTTGGATTTGAAATTAAACAAATGAGATGAAAATACTAAATACAAAACACAATAAATACAGCCCAACTCCACAAGGATTTAATTAAACTCCACCCACTTATAGGCATTTTTGGACACTGAAACGTATATTTTCACTGATCAGCTACAGAGTAACATTCGTCGTCGCCTGCCACTGCGTGCCAATCTGGCATCCTGTATGAGCCTTGTGTCTGGGGAGGAGCAGGTGGGGCAGAAAACTTTATAAACTCTATCCAGTGTTTGTAAATTGGACTCCTGTAGCTTCTTCACACACTCACATTTATTACTGATTCTTCCGTTAAGTATTTTTGTGTTTTTTTCCCAGCTGCCAGAAAAATGTGCAGTTTTTTCAGCTTTTCCATTTCAGCGAAAAGCTAAAATAATTGGACAAATGAGCGTAAGCACCAAGTTACTGCAGCTCTAGGTGGGAGACTAGTTCCGAGAGGTTACCTTCATATGTAGACGGTAGAGAGCAGAGGGCAGGCCCCTGGGGACGAGGCGCAGGAAGTTGCTGGACATGATGAGCACCTCCAGGTTGTCTGAACCATTAAACATTCCCTCAGGTAAACCTGCATCCGTCAGCTTGTTGTTATGGAGATACACTGACCTGAGAACAGACAACAAATTAGGCATGCCTCTATTTACCACACACAAACATCCTTATTAATATACTGTAAATTCACTTTTTAACAGTGTGTAAAAATACTTATGTAAAAGCAGAGATAAATCTAAAACAGTAAAAATTCTTTAATAACTGGAAGGTATTAAGTGATTGTCATACTTCAGCACAGGTTTCTGACCGAAGGTGTAGGGGAAGATCTTGGTGAGTTGATTGGCTGCAAAGTCGGCGCTGACCAGTGCAGGAGGGAGGTGCTTGGGGGCTGCTGTGAGCTGCACAAGAGCAATGTTGCACATAATTAGACAAGTTTCCTCACAGTATCCCAGGAAATAGCTCTCAGTTCCAATAAATGTGAAACTACAGCCACTCTCAACTCTAGCCACTGCCTGACAAAGCAAAGTAGAGCAAAAGATACTCAAAAGCTAGACATCATGCCGATATCAATTCAGGAACAAATGAGAAAGTAAGTAATTGAGATATATCAGTCTGGAAAATCAAACCACAAAAAAGTGGTGAAAAATTTAAACAATGCTGAACCTTTCCAGGAATGGACCAAATTTACCCCAAGAGCGCAGTGACGACTCATCCAAGAGGTCAAACCCACAACAACATCCAAAAATCAGCGTTCATGACTCCACGATAAGAAAGAGTGCCAAGATGAAAACCACTGCTGAGCAAACTTTAAAAAAAAATTAAATTGATAAAGTTTCCAGATTAACTGCATGGGTTAACTTACTCAATTTTGATTATTTTCTCATGTTTAATAATTCACGCTCAAAAAATTAACACAATAAAATTTCCCAGTTATCTGCATGCATTAACTTACTGAATTATTTAGCATGAAAAAAATGAACACACTAAAGTTTTAGATTTACTGCATGTGTTAATTTACTTAATTTTGTTCATTTTGTAACGTGTATAACTTGTGTTCAACTTCATATTAACTGCATGCGTTAACGTACATAATTTTGTTTATGTTGTCATGTGATTAATTCACGTTACAAAAAAAGAGGTGTTAAAGTTTTCACATTAACTGCATGCGTTAACTTACTTAATGTCATTCATTTTGTCATCATAAATTTTTATAATTTTTTTTTTTATATTTGCCTAAAAAAATAAGCATTAATGCATGAAGTTAATCTGGAAACTTTAATGCTTTACATTCTTAGTCACATGACATATTATTATGTGTATTGTTGTAGAGTGTATTGTGTGTATTGTTTAAACTTTAAAGTTACTGTTTATGTACTATATGATACTGTATATCTTATTTTATATTATATTATATTTTGTTCTTCTTCTTGTAAATATTGTTCTCTGCACATTGGTGGGAATTGGAGGGAAAGTTTTTCACTCACATGTACACCTGTACTCTGTGACGTGACAATAAAAATCTTAAATCTTCAATCTTGTTAATTAATGTGAAAAAAAAATATATATATATATATATAATTTTTTTTTTATAAATCTGTAATCTGGCATGATATTTGTGTATATGTATACATAATATAGACATAGACATAAGACAGACATGTGTAAAATCTTTCTGTTCTGATTATCTTTTAAAAGGCAGCACTCTCCTATTTATCAGCCTAGCATATAGCATAGCACATTATGGTATTATAAAAAAAAAAAGCATGATTTTGTATGACGTCACCGTTTACGTCAGTTTAATTGCTGCTATAAGCCCACCCCTTCTTTCCAAGACTACCAGATCCCCTCACTTCTATAACTTCTTTAACTGCTTTTTCCTTATAAACCCTTTCTGATTCCAATGCCCTGATGTTTGCAGAGGCTGTACTGAGAGAGAGAGAGAGAGAGAGTTCTGTAGAAGTATAGACAGTTCTCTTTACTCTATAGCCTTTCCTGTCTACCCTGTTGAGTCTGTCTGTGTGTGGGATTACCCCCTCAGCGGGTGTCTGTGAGGCTTTAGCTAGCACTCTGCAAATCCCCCAAAGATCCTGCGGGATCTTTTTCCCCTCGCTGCTACCCTTTAAAAGTCGGCCAGCCATAAATCTGGCAAGAGGAAACAAGCGTCAGAGCCAGCAGCAGCCTGGCACAAACAGCACAGCGATTAACAGAGAGAGCTGGCATGAGGCATTTTAGCAGCCATAGGGTTTGTGTGTGTGCTGTGTTTGTGGGTGAGTGGGTGTGTGTGTGTGCATGTTAAAGCATTAATTCTGTAAAAAGGAGTTGCCCTTGTCCCAAAAATAGCCATCCCCCTGTTGTTTTTAACTAAAGTTACAGAGATAACATAGCTAGTAAGTAATAGAAGCCAGTAGCCTTTAGTTAGCATCATGCTAACTGCCTGTATGACCTAGTCTAGGTTGCCACCTGTTCCATAAAAATAAGGAAATGTCCTTTATTGACAATTAACTGAATTGTTGCATCCTGTTTGTATTTCCATAAATTTCAAATACATGCAGACAGTTCAACTCTACTGTATATCCAACAATAATGATCAATAATGATTGATTTCCTGTCTGGTTGTGCTTTTGCCATAAGCTATCAGTGCATGGGGTTTAGCTTATTTTGGTAGACTATTCTGGTTTGATTATTCAGGATGTTAAATTTTTAAATTTTTAAAGTCGAATGAATGACTTTGTATTACATTATGTACAGTAGTATTACCAATATAAATATTATATATGGCCATTCAAAGAACAAAAAATACTAATGGATTAAAGTAAAAAATAAACAAAAAATATAAATAATTAAATTTGTTAGGAGAAAACGTTTATTTTTTATAATCTCCTAGATTAAAAATGTTTGTAGAGCTTTTTGTGTATTTTTGTGTTACAAAATGTTTAGATTTTATATATAAATGTATATACATTTATAAAATATAAAATAAAATATAAAAAATACATTAAATATTTATTTTAAATTTATAATTAATAATAAAAGAATTATAGCTATTAATGTGAAATAGCGGGAAAAAAGCAGTAGCAGCCTTTATTAAGTCCTCATTTTGTCCACAGTAAATTCCAGCATGACTGTCCTGAACACACGTCAACCATTAGGGCCAGGATGATATAGGTGGTTGGCCAGTTTTCAGATTTCTAATGCCAGCTAATTCATCTAACCCAAAAGAAAATGTATATTATGCTACCCAAGAGTTAATTTAGTCATCAGTTTGCTTACAAGTGTGACTACACAAATTGCCTAAATAAGATCATTTTGTTGTTCTTTTAAACCATTTAGAGGTGGATTTGCAGGGTTTTTTTTTTGTTGGATCATTGTCCTGCTGCAGAACCCAAGTTCCGTTCAGCTTGAGGTCGAGAACTGATGGCCGGATATTCTCCTTGTTGTTTAGGTCCTGAAACAGCAAAGCAGCCTCAGACCATCACAGTACCACCGCCATGTTTGTCTCATCAATATGATGTTATTTTTCCTTAAATTATATGTTAGTTTTACACCAGACACCCCCCAAAATGTTACCTTTTTGTCCTTTCAGTCCACAAAATATGTTTCCTGTCCTGGAGATCATCAAGTTTTTTTCCATTAATGAATGAAATCATTATTTAAAAGCTGGGTAACACTTCACTTGGATGGTCCATTTGATGGCCTCGTTGATGCTCAACTGACATTTAACTGAGTGTCTATTAACTGCAACTTAACTACATGTTGAATGTAAATGATTCAAAATAGAATCTAACCCTACACCTTACCCTAACCTTAACCCTTAATCAACCCTAAAATCTAACCCTACACCTAACCATAACCTTAACCCTTAATTAACCCTAGAATCTAACCCGACACTTAACCCTAACCCTTAACCATTAATTAACCCTAAAATCTAACCCTACACTTAACCTTAACCCTTAATCATTAATTAACCCTAAATCTAACCCTTCACTTAACCCTAACCTTAACCATTAATTAACCCTAAAATCTAACCCTACACCTAACCCTAACCTTAACCCTTAATCAACCCTAAAATCTAACCCTACACCTAACCCTAACTTTAACCATTAATTAACCCTAAAATCTAACCCTACACTTAACCATAACCTTAACCCTTAATTAACCCTAGAATCTAACCCTTACACTAACCCTAACTCTTAATCATTAATTAACCCTAAAATCTAACCCTACACTTAACCCTAACCCTTAATCATTAATTAACCCTAAAATCTAACCCTTCACTTAACCCTAACCTTAACCATTAATTAACCCTAAAATCTAACCCTACACTTAACCCTAACCTTAACCATTAATTAACCCTAAAATCTAACCCTACACTTAACCCTAACCTTAACCATTAATTAACCCTAAAATCTAACCCTACACCTAACCCTAACCTTAACCATTAATCAACCCTAAAATCTAACCCTACACTTAACCTTAACTCTTAAACAACCCTAAAATCTAACCCTACACTTAACCCTAACCTTAACCATTAATTAACCCTAAAATCTAACCCTACACTTAACCCTAACCTTAACCATTAATTAACCCTAAAATCTAACCCTACACCTAACCCTAACCTTAACCATTAATCAACCCTAAAATCTAACCCTACACTTAACCTTAACCCTTAATCAACCCTAAAATCTAACCCTTACTATTCAGTTCAATTGCATTTAATAGACATGCCATTGAATGTTAGCTGAATGTCAGTTGAGCATCATTAAATGGACCATCCAAGTAAAGTTTTTTGTATTTACTCTTTGTCTTTGTCTAATACTGTTTTAAAGTTTGTTCGATAACCTAAAAATGTAAGTATGACAAAAAAAGAAAAAAAAAAGAAGTACAAAATGTGAGAGTCTATGCTTGGCAATAAGCTTGATTTTTCAGCTGGGATGTTCTAGAACAGTGAGTCACGCTGTGTCAGAAAGCACATGTACGGTATAAAGCAAGTCTATCAGCGATTACTGAACACCTCTACATGGTTTGGGGAGATAAGGTGAAAACCTAAAAGTTAGATTTTTTGGCTGAACAATCGTTTTAAATCCGACCATTATCCTGCCCCTTACAAAAGAGCCTGGATGTGTTTAGAGCTCTGAGAGGAACTGAAGCGATTTGGCTGCAGTACACAGCAGACCTGCTGGCAGATGTGAGCGGGAAGGAAAACTATGCTGTCTAATGCCCAACAAAAACATCAAGCTCCATTTCCCATCAGTCAAATTTAAAACAAACGTGGGAACACGTTCAGAGGTTTAGCGTGCTCTGCAAAGCATTCATCATGTCCTTGTTCGAGCTCCTATTTCAAGGCCGTGACCTTAACGTTTTTTCTTTCACAAACTCACTCAGCGGTACAGCAACTCAGTGTAGTTAAAGCCTTTTGGCACTGCCTTTGTGATGAGCTACAAAGAAATGAGTTTTGCACCTTACGTTACTTCAAACTCTTCAATGCCAAATCTATAAAGTGTTTTTTGGAGCTTTGACTTTAAACAGAGGTGACGTACAGTGCCGTGAAGTATTTTAAATTCAATATTTATTGTCATTTAGCACCACATCAAGATGCATTGCAGAACGAAATTACGTTGCATCGTGAAGTCACGGACATAAAACACAATACAAGGACACTGGATAAATAAATAGACACGAGAGAGAGAGAAGAAGAAGGAGAGTGAGAGAAAACACACACGTACACATCATATTGCACCTTCTTATATGCACTAATATATTGCACCTTAGGTAGTGCTTAAAGTTTAGTGGTGTTCAGCAGCCTAATGACCATAGGATAAAAACTGTCCTGGAATCTTGTGGTTCTACATGTCAGGCTACGGTATCTTCTACCTGAGGGCAGAAGAGAGAACAGTCCGTGGGAGGGGTGGGTTTGGTCTTTAATGATGTTAGTTGCTCTCATCAGGCAGCGCTGTGTTGCCAGGTCTCCAAGGGGTCGCAGCGTGGACCCAATAATCCTCTCTGCTATCATTACCACTCTCCTCAGTGCCTTTTTATCAGAGGTGCTGCTGCTCTAACGCCACAGAGAGATGCCGCTGGTTAGCACCCTCTCAATGGCCCCCTGTAGAAGGTAGAGAGGACTGATGGACTGAGATTAGACCTCTTTAGCCTCCGCAGGAAGTGCAGGCACTGATGTGCCTTTTTGACAATAGAAGAGATGTGTAAGGACCAGGTGAGATTATTTGCCATGTGAACCCCTAAAAATTTCATATCAGGGACAATCTCTACATCGGTGTCCCCAATGTAGACTGGGGTATGCATGGACGTTTTCTTCCTGAAGTCAATCATCAATTCTTTGTTTTTTTTCTTTACATTCGGGATCAAGTTGTTCTTACTGCACCAGTCTGCAAAAATGTTCCTCCTTGCCATCCTGAATGAGACCCACCAATGTTGTATCATCCGCATATTTTATGATGTAATTTTTGCTGGGCTTTGCACAACAGTCATGGGTCATCAGGGTAGTAGGGGGCTGAGAACACATCCCTGTGGGGAGCCTGTGCTTAACACATACATTTTAACATCAGACAGCAATATCCTGAGTACATATAAAAATCAGTTTGTAAATGATAATTTCATTTATTAAGGGTAAAAAAATCTGTTCAAACCAACCTTGCTTTTTAAAAAGTGTTTGCCCCCTAAACCTAATAACTGGTTGGGCCACCCTTGGCGGCAACAACTGCAATTGAGCTGCTGGCGTGCCTTCACAGCATGACTGCACAGGTTAGTTTCCTCTGCTGAGACACACAAAAGCACTGCACTGTTAACATATCAACGTGCCAAAGTCTGAGCACTTCTGGCTCTTAAAAGGAAGAGGAATCTGGCACACTGATTGGCTTATTTTAAATTTCAAAAAAAAAAAAGCTGCATAAGGCGCAATTGACCAATGCACTATAGATTACTAAAATAGGGCCTTTAATATCACTGCTAGACTAAGAATGGTCCACCCGCAGCATCCTGTGCGCAGCGTCCAGTGACCACTGATAAAAAAACTACAGGATGACCAACATCAACTGTGCAGGGTGAAATATCTGTTCCATGTTAAAAAATGTCAGAAGACAGAACACAGATCACATTCATTTCATTATGTATTTCAATATTTGTCATATACGTATTAACATTTTTAAATGGCTATTCTTCAAATTAACACATAGGTTGCATTACAACGAAATGTTTAAAGGTCTCATTCCATCGTTTTTAAATACAATTTAAATAGTCTAGTTCTGGTCTCTAGTATGAATGAATGGAATGTGAGCCGTTTTTTTAAAAAGGAAAAAAAAGGTGCTCAGGTGTTTCTATTTAGCCCTGCTTTAGATCACTGAAATAGGGGTCTTTGAATAAGGACAGGTTTTGACTCTTGCTCGCACATGCAAATATATCGCCTCTGATTGGCTAACAGCACTGCAGCAGAGAACGCCTAGCGGCCTTCCCCCTCCGTCATTTTTACAGCTCCAAAACTCTACAAAATGTTTTCAGAGATTAGTTATAAAGCACATACAGCACGGAGTGCTAGATAAAGTTAACCCTTAAACTAACCTTGAAATTATTGGAATGCGTAAGTGTTTAAGTGCCAGTGGACGCGCACCTTTACCCACGGCCGTGACACCACTATGCCGCCGGCAGCGCGATTCCCCCCGCCACACTTCCCCCTCCCCTCTCCCATTGATAACGTTTCTTTCAGCTAAACTAAGGCTACTAAACTCTTACCTCAGACTTGGAGATTCGGTGCTTGTGCTTGTGCAGTTTCACCACGTCAAAGCCCCAGAGTTCGCTCTTTATCATAAAATCCGATGTGAATGCCGCCTGCTTTGACTGGTGTTCTGTTGAGTTGAGCTGCTTTGTCAAACCGTGCTTCCATAGTGTAAACCTAGAGTTACTTAGACAAGGTAGCTAACGCTAACTTCAGAACAGAAACAGAGCTGTTAGCTCCTCCTTAGCTATAGCTCCTAATGCTGTAGCCCGAGTTTAGCTCTGTCTGTGGGCGGTCCTGAGCCGAGGTGGGCGAGGCCATGAAGTCACTGGTTGACGTAGACACCCTAACATCTCTGATCAACTCGTATTTCTGAGGATTTTATTTTTCTAGCTACTGCAGACAATGAAGGCTGAAGAACAGTTTCATATGCAGCATGAATATACAACTCAGAGAGACCTATAGTATTTCACAAAGAACAAGAAAAAGTGGATTTTAGCAGAATGAGACTTTTAAATGACACAGAACTGCAAATTAAAATTTCAAAAGGGCTGGAAGACTTGACTTCAGCTCAGAGAGTTGAAAACAGCACGAAAACACAATCAAATAGCTGCATGAGTGCATAGAGACATGTACAAAATATGAATAATCTAGCAGCCTCAAATATGCTTATTATTCACAGTAGCACTAAAGGTATGCAAGTCTGCCTTTGAGGTTCAAGGCTTTAGGATGTTGAAAGCCAGACGTAGAGCATTAAGAGATCTTTTTCCTTTTATCCAACTGTGATCTGCATCTAAAATTGGCAGCAGTGATCAGAAGACGGGGATTGCTGTACATCTGAGAGTCAGAGGATCTCCAATTGTATGAATGTAGATATGACTCACCTTGTTATTTGCCAAGTACAAGTAACCCAGCTGCTCCAGAACTTCAAATCCCTCATCTTCAAGGCCTGGGAACACACACACACACACACACACACACACAAAGGTATTACCAGTCATTTCCTCTCTATACCTCTTTAACAAAACAGAAAAATTATTGTTTCTATAATTTCTAATTCTAGTTCAGGAGGTTCAGTGTTCATGTAAGCACTGATCACTGTCCCTTCTGCAAAACACTCTGTAGATAATTCCTCATCCCTTCAGCTGTGAAAAAGCACAGGACACTCTGTTCTCCTTCGAGCAAAATGTGCAGAATTGAGATTGAGAACTGCAGATGGAAACCAATCAGATTTGTCATCACAGGGTTTTATCCACCGCAGGTTGTTCAGGCTGGGATGTCACCACTGCATTTCAGGTTCAGAGATAAATCTGACAGGCTATAGTTGGGCTAGGCCAGAATTTTATGAAGCTACAGTCAGTTCAGAAAAAAAATGGTCAGTCTACAGTTGGCTTTTACCAAATACGATTGGTCAGCAATTGTTTTACACAAAATGTTCTCGGGCTTCAGATGGTTTAAACAGAATTAATTTGGTCTGCGGTGAATTTACACAGAATTATGTTCGTCTGCACTCAATTCAGACATTTTTTTTTACCACTACAGTTACTCTGAACAGAATTTAGTCAGGATACAGTCAATTTAGACAGACTTCTGTTGGTCTACCTTTCGTTTAGACATATTTTTTAGGCCATGGTAAGTTCAGAAGGAATTATGTTGGTCTACAAGTGGTTAAGACATTATTTTTGACTACAAATCAATTTTGACAGAATTGTTTTGGGCCATGGTGAGTTCATATTGACTTCTGTTGGTCTACAATTGGTTCAGACATTATTGTTGGTCTACACGTAAATGTGGTCAGAATTGTGTTGAGCTAGGGTGGTTTAGACAGAATTATGTTGGTCTACAATTGGTTCAGACATTATTTTTGGACTACAAGTCAATTAGCTATAGTGAGTTCAGACTGAATTCTTTTGGGCTAATATCAATTTAGATAGACTTCTGTTGGTCTACCTTTTGTTTAGGGGTAATTTTTAGGCTATGGTAAGTTCAGACGGAATTATGTTGGTCTACAATTGTTTCAGACATTATTTTTGGTCTACAAGTCGATTTGGACAGAATTGTGTTGGGTTATAGTTCAGACAGAATTCTATTGGACTGCTATCAAGTTAGATAGAACTTTGTTGGTCTGCAGCCAGTTAATATAGATTTTCTTTGCGTATGATAAACATAGACAGACTTCTGTTGGTACAAGTAAATTTGGTCAGAATTGATTTGGGCTATGGTGAGTTTAGACATAATTATGTTGGCCTACAATTGGTTCAGACATTATTTTTGGACTACAAGTCAATTAGTTGGGCTATAGTGAGTTCAGACTGAATTCTTTTGGGCTACTATCAATTTAGATAGTACAGTTTTGTTAGTCTGCAGACAGTTTAGACAGATTTTTAAATTTATTTACAATACAATAAATATAGACCCAATCATGTTGGTCAACAATCAGTTCAGGCAGAATTATAAGTCAGCTTAGACATATTGTTTTCACACAGAATAAAACGGTTCAGTCAAAATTGATTTTGCTATGAACAAGTAAGAAAGAATGTTCTGGTCTGCAGTTGGTTCAGACTGAGCTTTGTTGGTCAGTCAGACAGACCTAAATTGGCAATCTTCCAGTCTTTCTCACCTTGTGTTGTGAGACGATTGTTCTGCAGGTTGAGGGTCTCCAGCTGAAGGAGTCCTGAGAGGTCCTCCACAGTCACTTCAGTAATTTGATTATTCTAAAGCAGATACAGAAAAAAATAGAGAGATGGGTTTAAGAGATGGGTGGCATGTGATAACATTAGATGAAGTAAATTTAAAGTTCTTAAAATAAAAAATAGTTACCAGTATCAATCAATGAATCCTTTTACTTGGAAATATGTTGAGGGAATTCCTCATTTTCAGTGCAGCCGAGCATTTACAAATTAAAGAGATTGATAGAGGTTGAAATAAAATGATACTAATAGATACTAATAGAAATACAACTAGTGTCAATTAGGCAGAATTAATAATGAACAAATAAACAAACACAAAACTTTCTGTTGGGGCTCTGATGACAGTTCGGTTCAAGCATGGAGGTCTTCTAGGGGCCACAATTGTCCTTTTTAGTGATACAAGGGACACTAACAGCTTTGCAATATGTAAAGAACATCATGGGGCCACATGTGTTGCCTTTAATGGCAGAGCTTCCAATTGATATTTTTATTCAGCAGGGTAATGCTCGCCCACATATAGAAGGACTAATCTTAGGAATGGCTCCAACAGGAAGCAGTCAAATTTAAAGATTATGAACAAAGGTAATTAATGTAAGTAATTAGATACAAAAAATATAGGTTAAGTTGGTAAAAAAAATGTAAATGAGAAAAAAAGTCAACAAAAACAGTTAGAAACATATATTTTATTCGCTTCTCCAGGAAACTGACAGGTAATAGAGGTAGAGGTAAAGGGGGCCTTAACATAAATAATGGAAGAGATCCAGTATATGCTGGCATGTGGCTGGAGAGTGAGCTATAATTAAGAATAAGCCAGTGTGTAATCTATTGACAGTTTTCTTAATTTTTTAGGTCACGTTGTCATTCCACTGCTTGAGTTTATCTCTTGATCTACACTGTATTGGACTTTATTGACATTAGGATTTAATAAACAGAATGGAGATTCACAGGCATAACAACTTAATTATATCCAGCGTCCTAGATCTCACATCGGATTACGTCCAAGAAAACATGCTTTAAATGTAAAATAGACTAAGGCAGTAACTTATAGACATGATTAAAATATTAATATTCGCTGGTTAAAACTGTGGACAGCTGTTGAGATTTTAGGGATAAGTTTGGAAATCATTTTTCGAATATGGTCAATCTGAAGCAGTCAGCATTAACTGTCTCTGCTGAGAGCAATGCACTCTGAAAGTAATTCATGAAAATAAAGCATGAAATCAGTTTCACTCTCCACTGAATGTTGTGTGAGAAGATGAATAAACCAAAACCAAAAATGATATGTACAGCTCTGGAACATTTTAAGAGACCACTTCAGTTTCTGAATCAGTTTCTCTGATTTAACTATTTATAGGTATATGTTTAAGTAAAATGAACATTGTTGTTTTATTCTATAAACTACAGACAACATTTCCCCCAAATTCCAAATAGAAATATTATCACAGAACATATTTGAAGAAAATAGTGGTCTATTTTTTAATTTAATTTAAGTAAAATATAGCATTCAGAAAATGAAGCTTGCTCTTACAGCCTACAACATACAGACCAGTCTGTTAATCATAATATATTAACCACAAATTTACTGAAGGTAGCCTGGGGAATGACTACACATGGATTGTTAATGTCAGAAACTGGGGATGCAAAAATAGATTAAAAAAGCCAATAAAAAAGAAGTCAATGGCAACAGATTAACTATTATTAATATTATAAGTTAATTAATCTTAGAATTATCTGTTTACATGTATGTTTGGCCACAAATGTCCAACTTACACAAATTAGTTGAGTAATGTTTGGAAATATTTAATTCATATAAAACAGTCTAAATTTATTTATTAAGTTCAAACTAACTGTGGGTTGACAGTGCACAGAAAATAATAAGGGGGTTGAAAAATGCAACATGACACAATGTTCTTATATAAAGTTACTTACACCCAGAATTCATTTTAAACCTCCAGGGGAGAGTGTGAACTACCATCAACCAAGAAGGGACTTTCTCGTAAAAAGTCTGCTTTCTGGTGAAAACCCTTATCCACCCTCCAACCCAACACCAAAAGAGTAAATAACACTCCATCCGCAAAATTACTTATCTAAATAAACAAATATAACACATAAACACACACACCTAAACCCTCACACATCCCTAAAAATCCTAAACTAAAATAAATGATGGAGAAATAAAAAAATTAAGTTTAAAAAAGGGGCGTGGCCTGTGAGACTACAGAGAATACAATGTGAGGAGTGGAAACTGTCCATGATTTGTTAACTCTGACAAATACAGTGGCTTGAAAAAGTGTTCATACCCCTTTAAAATCTTTCACATTTTGTCACCTTACAACCACAAACTTAAATGTATTTTATTGAGATTTTAAGTGATACACCAACACAAAGTAGCACATAATGTGAAGTGGAATGATGTCTTCGTAAGTCTTCTCTTCAGAGTCCAGCTGTGCATAATTTAGTCTGAGTATAACTACACCTGTTCTGTGAAGATCTCAGTGGTTTGTTAGACAACACTAGTGAACAAACAGCATCATGAAAACCAAGAATCTCCAGACAGGTCAGAGATATTGGTGGGGAGAATAATAAAGCAGGGTTAGGTTCTAAAAACATATTCCAAGCTTTGAGCATCTCAAGGAGCACTGTTCAATCCAGCATCCAAAAATGAAAAAAAGGTACCCATGATGCCCATGGCCACTCTGGAGGAGCTGCAGAAATCCACAGCCCAGGTGGGAGAATCCTTCCACAAGACAACTAAAAGTTGTGCACTCCACAAATCAGGTCTTTATGGAAGAGTGGCAAGAAGAAAAACATTGTTGAAAGAAAGAAAGAAAGAAAGAAAGAAAGAAAGACATAAGGAGTGCCATCTGCAGTTTGCCACAAGCCATGCAGGGGACACAGCAAACATGTGGAAGATGAGTGGTCAGATAAGACCAAAGTTTAACTTTCTGTCCTAAATGCATAGCTCTATGTGTGGCAATAAAGTAACACTGCTCAACACTCTGAACACACCATCCAAACTGTGAAACATGGTGGTGGCAGCATCATGGGGATGCTGTGGGGATACTTTTTTTCTAAGCCGGGACAGGGAAGCTGGTCAGAGTTGATGGGAAGATGGATACAGGACAATCCTGGAAAAAAACCTGTTGGAGGCTACAAAAGTATTGAGACTGGGAAGAAGATTCACTTTAATCCTTTAAAACTTTAATCCCATTGTGCTTTTGTGACACGAAAGACACGAAAATTGCTGTTCACCGACACTCTCCATCCAACTTGGTTGACGAGTGGGCAAACATGGGAGGATGAGTTCTTTTGCATGTTACACTTTTGATGTGCAACTTTGTGTTGGTCCATTACTTAAAATCTTAATAAAATACATTTGAGTTTGTGGTTGTAAGGTGACAAAATGTGAAAAAGTTCAAGGGGTATAAATACTTTTTTTAAGCCATTGTAACCCTAGCTCTGTAGATGTTTTAACACTGATGGGTGTTAGGATAATACCCAGGAAGTCTGCTAATAAACACACACCTGCAGAGAAAGTTGGCGTGTGCTCTCCGGTAGATCCTGCGGGAACTCGGTCAGGTCCACTCCAGCGCAGTCCACCACGCCATCGGCCGCACAGCTGCACTGCTCTGGACACGCCCCCTCAGGCTTCGACCCTGAACCTGTGCTCACCTCCCCGTCTGGCTCCTCCTGAACCTCTGCATCCCTGCGTTCAGGCTCAGCCCCTCGCTGCCCGAGAACCAGAGTCCAGCCCAGCAGAGCCACACACAGCAGCAGCCAGCGCCGCCTCATCGCTCACACACTCACACAGTCAGTTTATCTCCTGAGCCTGAAGCTGTCCCACAGATCCACTACTGTCTCTCAGGCCTCTGTAGCTGTGCTTCAGTATTAGGAGGTATGCCTCCACCACAGCTTGGTCTAGCAGCACTTCCAAAACACAGCAGGGCCTCCAGACAAGGAACACACCAGCAAATACCTGCTGGAGACAGGGAGATAAAACAACAGTGAGTTTGTTTGCTGTCTGGCTTTCTTCTGTTTTCTTTTAGCAAGAAATATATTATGGGTTACTGTGTTTGAATAGGACTCTTAGGTGCACTATAGACACCTGACTTATCCTTAAAGGACCATTCAGGATTATATTTTTAGTAGTAAATAATACAAAGATCCGGATGTGCCAGTGTAACCCAGTTCTAATCACTAAAGTATCTGTCAGAGTCTAGAAACCACCACCAGTCAATTGGAGAGCGTCCCAGGTTCAGAGGGGTAGAGAAAAAATATAGTAAACAAAATACATACAGCTTTGCAAAAAAAATAAGAGACCCTTTAAAACAATGAGCAGTGTTGGGAGTTACTAACGCCGTTACTTTTTTTCAGTAATGAGTAATCTAACTAATTACTATGGCTGTAACTATAACGCCGTTACCATTTCCAACACCCCGTTACTGCACGTTACTTTAGCGCTCTATGAACTTTTTTTTTTTAACTTCGCTTTGCCCTGGTTAACCCCTCCTCTGTCCGGTGAACCTGTAGGTTTACGTGGTTTGGCGTGGTGAAGTGAGCCACAATTGTGTCGATTTGCTGCTCTAATCAATTCAGTGATTGCCGTGGACAGGCCAAGTTCCGAATAAAGGACGTTAAGCTCTTTTTAGCTGCTCCGGTTTTTGTGGTGCTGCTGCTTTCTCTTTTAGAGCTTAGATTCTCTGCCCGAACCCGACCAGACCCGAGGACCGACCCGAAATCGGGTTCCTATTTTTATTTTATATAAAGCTCTGATGTGATAATCACAATGTTGCTAAGTAACCAATTATTATTTTCCACTAGCGAACAAATAACGAAAACTTAAAGTGAAAAAAAAAATTGTGTTAACTGAATCTAATAAAAACGGTAATTGTGTTTATAAAACTAACTAAAACGAACTGAAATTACTGATAGAATACCCTAATTTTAGTGTTTAATTTATTTATAAGCGCTGTTTCAGCGGGCGGTGTTGTGCCGATTCTGTTTGCAAAGCGGAGTCAGATATGGCACAGCAGCTGCAGCGCACGGCGCCTCGTGGTCGTGGCATTAGTTCTCCTTTAAAGCGCTCGCGCTAGCCGCAAAATACGACAAAAACACTGAGAAACTGCAGAATTATGTATGGGATTACAATATGAGCCCGAGGCAGATGAAAGAGAAACAGGAGATACAGTGTGTGAGAACATTTACCTGTGAGTAGCTTATACCAGAAATCTCTCTCACCCTCTCTCTCTCTCTCTCGTTTTTTAGATTGATCTCTCTGATGAGATGTGTGAATAATAAAAACTAGCAAGCCCACCCTAAAAACAAATTAAAACTTACTGAACAGAAAAAAACAAAATAAAATTAAACTAGCTCTGGGCGCACGTGAATGTCTCCGCGTTTGACTTGCAGCACTGTGTGTAGCTGTTTTTAAAAATCATTTTAATTAAATAATAGTTCTATGCTTCTATGTTACAGTGTAAATTAACATAATTCTGATTATATTTCGCTCATTGAAACAGCCCGAAAACAGACAGTTTATGGTTCTGGTTGGGTCGGGCTCGGGCAGAACGTGCAAGGGCTGGGGCTGGGTCGGGTTGGATTTTTTGCGCCCGATCTAAGCTCTATTCCCTTTTGGAGAAGCTGTTATATTAATACCATTTTAACGGGCATTAGATTGTTGTTTTTGTCCATTATTTTGTTTTGTTTATATATACATATTTCCTTTGAGTGTGGCTTGGTTTGTTTAATTTCATCCCCAGACGCGTTTTTCCGTTTTTTTCAGTATTACAAGTTTTAGTAATTTTCTTTGGTTGTGTGGAGAATTTCGTTTTGTTTTTTTTTAATTCGTTAGATTATATTCTTGTCAACATTTTGGGTTTATTTTCGTTTGTTATTTTTCTAATAATAATAGTAAATACATAATTGATTTCCTTTTTTTGACGGGCAAATAATAAAAGTAACGCGATAGTTACTTTTACTGGTAACTAATTACTTTTATAGTGGAGTAACTCCGTTAGTAACTCAGTTACTTTTTTGGAGAAGTAACAAGTAACTATATCTGATTACTTTTTCAAAGTAACGTGCCCAACACTGACAATGAGTTGGGAGAGATGGGAAGATGGATGATCAGAAGCCATTAAACCAAGCTTACGGCTTACATTTTTGCACCAGGAGTGGCATAAAGTTATCCAAAAGCAGTGTGTAAGCCTGGTGGAGGAGAACATGCCAAGGTGCATGAAAACTGTGATTAAAAACCAGGGTTATTCCACCAAATATTGATTTCTGAAAACTTTGCATTGTTTGAGGTCTGAAAGCTCTGCTTTTTTGTATTATTTCAGCCATATTTAATTTCTGCAAAGAAATTCTCTAAATGACAATATTTTTATTTGGAATTTGGAGAAATGTTGTCTGTAGTTTATAATTCATTTTACTCAAACATCTACCTATAAATAGCAAAATCAGACAAACTGATTCAGAAACTGAAGTGGTCTCTTAATTTTTAGCTACCATTTGTGATCTAATGTAGGCTGCTTTTGCAAAGATCTAGCTAGCTAACCTAACGCTAGCGAAGTTAGCTTAGCTTAGAATGCTTGCATTGCTCACTGTACAATATATGGTTGGCTTGGCTGAAAGTAGCATCTGTGTTTGGTTTGTGTATGTGTGTGTGTGTGTGTGTGTGTGTGTGTGTGTGTGTGTGTATGGGCCCAAAAGCTTTTTCTACAAAATGATACCTCCTGCCTTGTGCACGTCTAATAAGGTAGCAGGCTATCGTTAGCTCTGGGCTTAAAGCGACCTGTAGCAACCTAGCTAAAACATTCCCCACTAAAATGAAGTAGTTAACATAAAATAGTTACCATTATCTAATCTATAAACATTCCCCACTGAAATAAAGTAGTTAACATTAGCTAACATAGCTCAGACATCCCAAGTTGCAAAAGTTGATTTCAGGGAGGTTAACTCCCCCACGCCAAAAAAAACGAAACAAAAAAAACTTGCACACACACCAAAGGATAACGAAACTTTACTTTCATATTAATTAATTTTACTTTTTACAAAATTAAATTTAGAGTATTCAGACGTGAAATAGGTTTTATCTTTTTTCTTTTTGGAAGGCCCTGCCTCTGCTTTCCTTTTTTTTTTGGAAAAAAAGCCTTTATTTGACAGTTACAATATCACAAAAAATTGCACAACATCAAAAACATTTCATATCATATTACAATAATTATTAATATTGCCTCCCATGATCTGCTTTCTCTCACTCACTGAACAAATCCCGTCCGGGAGGGGGGGGAGGGGGAAACACTGCCCACCCACACTAAAAACTGTCTCACAGACTCTTTGCAGAGAACAGGCCAATCAGAACCCTCTCTGTTTTCTCTCTCTCCTTCCCACACGCGATTATCGTGTTATATGTGACTCGCGGGCATCAGGGAGCCACTACCGAAATGCGGGAGACTCCCGCAGCTTCAGGGAGACTTGGTTTGTCTGATAGCTAACTAGCTAGCTAACAACTTTATTTATCTGTCAGTTAAACTAAAGCTTGCTAGCTGCCATTATCTGGTGCTTGCTACGCTGCTGGTAAGCTGCGCCGCTGGGCTTTTACGCTAGCTATGCTGCAGGGAAGCTATGCCACAGGAATAACCATTATAAAAGCGTTGTTTAAAGGTTATGAAAGGTTTTTTAAAATTTTAAGCAGGTCTGGTATGTTGTATTACTTCAAAGAAACACATTTCAGCTCTTAATGGAAAAAATATGGATTAGGGTTTAGTGGCTCTTTAACAAAAGTGTTTCAGTCCCAGAATAAATGCAGCCAAAGCCTTTTCCCTTTAGAGAAGTCTTAACACGGGTCCAACACTGTGGGAATGCTGAGTTTTAGAAAATTGGCATTCTTTGTCTGCACAGGTCGAGTAGTTCCCTTTTCAGCATGGAACCCAAGTGTTTAAAGACCGAAATTATAACAATTTAGCCTGTCAATCTAAAGCTAGAGGAGGCATTGTTAAAGGTCCAATAACTGGAAACAGGAGTCTCAGGGGAAAAATCGTTCAAATCCTCAAATACAAGTCTAAGTTAAATACTGAGAAAGAATGATACAATTATAATTATAATTATTATAATTTGAATTGTGTAATCACTTACATGGCCAGGTCCTGGCTTTCAGTCCTCCTTCCTATAACTTTATAATGCCTCCTGTAGTGGTTACTACATAATAATTTCACAAATCTGAGCTTTATTAAAAAAAAATTGAATTCAAAATTGGATTAAAAGTTTACTCTAACAAAAAGAAAAAAAGTTATCTAGTAAAACAATGTTACTTGTCACTGTGCTAAAAACAAAGCTAATCCATGCTATGCTATACCATGTCTCTCCTGTGAGCTGTTGCGGTGCTGTAAACTAGCCAATCAGAACAGAGCTCATCATTTTATTTTTACAAGGCCGTTGTAAAAAGAAAATAAATCAGTGTGTCTCGTTCTGATGTGAAGCATCAGGTTGATAGTGCACCTTAGAATCTGGTGCGCCCTGTAGTGGGAAAATACGTAATATGAACTTTCTGAGAATTTCAACACAAATGCAGACAAACAAACTCAAAATAAGGTGGGTAGAACACTCAGAAGCTGTCTATAGATCAGCACACTCTCTGCACATGCCCGGAATTCAGAAATGTCCTGTTCCTTTCATGAAAAAAGATCAGTCGGAATCCAAAAATCCAAAGTTCAAGTGAACAAATAAATGCTGCCAAAGCTTCGTGCCTTAGAAAAGTCTTAAAGTGGATCCAACACTGTGGGAATGCTGAGTTTTAGAAATTCACAATTCTTTGTCTACAGTGGTCAAGCTGTTCACTTCTCAGCATGAAGCCCAAGTGTTGAAAGGTTGTTACTTTAACAATTTAGCTGGCAAGCTATAGCTAGTGGAGCCATTTTAAAAAAGCTTTTTCTTTGGAAAGATTCAAAAACTGGATACTGGATTCACATGAGTGAAAACTGAGACAAATATAAAAAAGTACAAATAAGAGAAAATTATAGTAATCATTATTTGTACTTGTCCTCATAAATTGTGCAATAGCTTGAAATGTTCAGGTCCTAGCTTTCAGAAGTTAATGATGACTTCTGAATGGGTTGCTAAAAAACAATATCCTAGCTATTATACATCAAAAAACAACACAAATACATTATTTTGCACATTCAAACTAAAACAATTCAATTCAGTCTTATTGAAGAGGGCTGCTTAAAAGTTTTGGCAATAGAGATGTACAGATTGTTGACAATAAAAAAAGCATAATACTATTTCTGTTAAGATGTCAAACTTAAAAAAAAATGTTTCATGCAGATCACAAATATAATTTGTCATTGGGTCAACAGTTTAAATTTTTTTAAAGCCAGACAGGGGTGAGACAAGTGCAGATACATTAAAAGGGTATTTTTGTTAAGTAAGGGTAATCCAAAATCTTGGTCAAAAACAGGCAAGGTCAAAACCCGAAAACACAAAGGGCAGAGAATATACCATACATAATGGTGAGACAGTTCAGGTCAATAACAAGGCAGGGCAGTTTAAAGGGCAAAGCAATATTATAGTCAAAATACAAAAATAGTTCAAAAACAGAATGAACACTAAATGGTTAAGGTAAACACTTTGTATAGTCAGATAAAACCAAATCTAATAGTTATAGTAGAGCAGTTGAGTGAGTAAAGTTCAGGGGTATATATAGAGAGGGGAACAGGTGAATTCAATACTCAGGTGATCAGTCGGTATGGGAGTTGACATGTGATCGGTCATGTGAGGCAGTGAATGTGTGATGTGTGTGTGGTGCATTCTGGGGAATGGAGTCCAGAGCTGGGAGATAACTAGTAGACAGGTGCAGGGGAAAGGAAGCATCTTCAGCTACCATGTGTAACAAAAATAACTGAGTAAGCTGAGTAGGCTTCTGGCATCATTTATTTGCATAATCTGTGTGTCCCTCCAGCCCACCAAGTTCCTTTTTCTAGTCAGTTTTTGTTTAAAGCAATGACTGACTGCCTGGCCGCTTTGTTGGTGTTGTAGGCCATTAGTGCAGGTTACTATTTACTTTATTTGTATCACAGAATCGCTGTGTTAAATTTCGTGTGTAATTACCTTGTGTAATTAGTAAATTATATGTCTGGCAGATGGAAACCAAGGCCATTTAGTCTGAATTAAGAAACAAATACCAGAGTAAGAAATGGTTAAGTATATTGAATGACCAATAAAATGTGACATCGCTTTTTACCAACTCTTTTGCAACATAATTTCCACCATGGGAGCACAAGAGGAGGAGGTTGCCCCCCCTTGCCCTCCCAACCCATAGTCCACCAGTGATGTGCTCAACCTCAGCTTCTTATCTCTACATGTCCCTCACATTTTGAGTAAATATTATCTAAATTGAACTGAAACAGTCCACCCAATTCTTATTCACCATCGATGAGTGGAAACACCATCAAGATATTGGATTTTTCTGTTAATAATAATGACTGACTGTCAGGCCACGTTGTTGTTGTTGCTGTAGGCCATAAGAGCAAGCTACTATTTAGTTATTTTTTTCCCCACCATGTGAAAGTCAGTAAATAGGGCACTTTGTCTCCAGAGGACATGGGGGCACAAGATAGGGAGGTTGCCCAACCTACCTCCCTAACCCCCCAACCCCAAAGTCCACCAGTGATGTGCTGTACCTCAGCTGCTTAGCTCTTTAGCTTCAACAATTTCACAACTCTTTGCTTTGTTTATTCTCAGATACATCTTAAAAGTGTCTCATATCTTTTTGTTTGCATAAATCATTTTTATCATGTCCCACCTGCTAAAAGAAGTAAACACATGTTACGGTCTTAAGCCCCAAAGACATGGACTGTACCAAAGGCATATGAGTAAAGTCACAGAGGACTTTAAACAACCTCAGAGAAGTTTGGCATTGAGCAAATGTGAATGTGTGTGTGTGTGTGTGTGTGTTACAGTAACTTCTGGAAAAGGTCTTCTCCAGTATCCAGATGGGAGGTGTGTTTCCAGAGCTCTCTCTCTCTATCCGCAGTGTGGAAACAGCCATTGGATGTTATTCCACTTTCAGTTCTGAACCAGTTATGAATTTCCATATTGACCTCTAGACAGCAGACTACTCCGACACGCAGTGATGTTCCAGCCCGGCCTGCAGGCCTTCCAATGCCCAGAAAAGGAGCTGAACATGAAGGTCAAGTTGGGCTGGATGTGGAAAACATTCTGGAATCAAGGCCAACAACGAAAGCAGCTCTCAACACACAAACACTCTTCAGCTCCTGTTCTTTCAGCATGTGGATGCCTTCAGACAAACAAAAGTCTGGATTAGAGTTATAAAATGCTGGCGTCAGAACAGGGGAATGAGAACACAAGGAAAAATCCTTTCTAAGGCGTCCATATCAAGGCAAGAAGTTCCGCAGCTGCAAGAAAAGCCCCAAATGCTCTGTAAAATCCTTCTTTCCACTGATACGCATCTAAGTTTTTTGGTGTGGGAAGATGTGAAGTGTTGTGTTTCAGGTTCAGCTCAATCAGATCAAAAATAAAAGTGTTTGTCAGTGTTGGAGCAGTGTTGTAACTTGCCATAAGAGCAAGTTACTATTTGATTATTTTTCCTCTTATGTGAAAGTCAGTTAATGGGGCACTTGGTCTTGTTTTTGCCACTTCAAAGGGTATTTTTTCAACATTTTTCGAGCATGGGGCTCAAGAATGGGAGGTGCCATAAAAGCTACAAAATGCTTTGGATGTGAAAGATCAATTGCTCAATCAAATAAAAAAAAATAAAAGTGTTTGTAAATAGTAAATGTTGTTATTGTTGTTGTAGGCCATGAGAGCAAGTTTCCACAATTTAGTTATTTTTCCACTTATGTAAAAGTCAGCTAATAGGCCACTTTGTCTTGTTTGGGCCACACCAAAGAGCACTTTTGCAACATTTTTCCACCATGGGGGCACAAAAGGGGAAGGTCCAAGAAAAGCCCCCAAATTCTCTGTAAAATCCTTTTTTCCACTGATAGGCGTCTAATGTTTGTGGTGTGAAATGTAATTTGTAGTGGAATGTAATGTTTCAGGTCCGACTCAATCAAACAATCAAGTAAGAAATGAACAATTAAAAATGAAACTGTTTGTCAGTGTTGGAGCAAAGTTTTATATCTCCAAAATAGTAACTTTTCTGGAGCTATTTGTAAATGGTACCATGTGTCAATGTGAAGAGTTATTTTGAACCAACTGCTATAGGTTTCTTCATTTTTAAATGTTTATGCAACACTAAGAGACATTAAATTAAATGAAAAATATATGAGCAAGTCTGTTATTATATTATAGCATATTATATTATATTACATAACATAAGGATAGCTAGTGACTGGAAGTTTGCTGGTTTGATTTGGAGGCATGGAAGCAAAAGAATATGGTATTATCCTCTTCTCCACTGCTCCCTAGGCACTGGGTTTTAATAAATAATATTTTTGTCTATATTAAATATTATCTGTCTTGTACCCTGTACATGTCTGTTTTCACATCTTGCTCCTACATTGTGAGTTAATAAATATTTATATGCCGATGGGTGTGGTGGCATAAAAATTAGGTGGTTTTTTTTATAGGAACATTTCTGCCGTGTTCTTATCTTGGCAGCGGAAAACACAGGTGCGTCATTGACTGATTAGAACCCTGACAGTCAACGACGAGTCAGACGATCATTGCTATCTTGGCAATGCAGGTGCACCATGCGTGCACATGGTCAGTTTCCTCTGCTGAGAAGTGCAGAAGTGCTGTGCTGTTAAAATACCAGTCTGCCAAATTCAGAGTGCATCTGGCTCTTAAAGGGAATAGCAAGTGACACACTGATTGGTTTATTTCACGTTACGCCTAAAACACACCCTAATTAGTGGTTAATTAAGATAATTAGTATGTGACTTTTGTGTATGTCGAGTTGCTCAATCTATACATTTCCCATTCTTACAATACCAAACAGACACAATAACATGCCCTTAATCAAGCTGTACGGTGTGTCGTTGATATTTAAAAAATATTACATTAAAATATTGCAAAAGAAGATGTTAGCTCAACTAAATATGTTTTTAGGACTGACACAAAAACATCAGTCAGTCTAACTTATTATTGTAATAATTGGGAAAACGTTTGGAGAAATGTGGTACCAATTTTTTTTTGGCATGACCCAAGTTAAATAATATGTATGACTAGCATCAACAAACTTAAACATCAAATTAAATGCAACATATACTATGTTTACTATGTGAAACGTTAGATAAACAGCTTGCTTAACAATGTGGAATTATTTTTCCATTGGATGAGCAGGTATTATTTTTACCACCATCTAAGGCCAGCTCAGAGCATCGGAAAAAATCTACTAGCAAAACCTGGATTTTATGTTTGTATAGTAGAATTGTAAGTTTAAGGCACTGCTGTGGGCAATCAGTAGAACTGGGAGAATTCTCTGTAGGCTGTTAATGTCTGGGTTGTTACTGTAAGTTAACAGCACTGTATTTATGAAAGCGTGTTAGCATGTTCCTGCAGACAGCTCTCTTTTCTCCCACACATGCAGTATAAACACTACAACTCAACTGTAAAAGATCTGTAGTAAATACTCCTCTGATCACTGACTGTAATTGGGTGTCTGTTGACTCTTGAGTGGGTAGAGATTATCTGATTCAATCTGACACAGCAAAATAGAGCTGCTTGACAGCAATCTTCACAATAGTTGGAGTGTGTTTCTATAAATGGCTCATATGGATGAAAATAAATAAGTCCAGAGAAGCACTTGCACATGATTTATTAGATATATTCCAAGCAAAGGACATGCAGCCCCGGTTGGTCCCAGCTGGGCCTCATTGGACTGATTGAGCATAATTCAAATAAGTAGGAGTACCAGGTCATGGTAGCCACACTCATATTCCCAGGGGTGCCATCACATAAACAATACAAATGTAAGATGAGAAAAAATGAATCTGTGTGAAAGTGCGAGTGCTCAGCTAAACTTTGTTTTACGGTAGCAGCCTACACAGCGGAGCTGGGGGAGAAAGTGTCTGCGCTTCTCAAAAGAGTTTAACAGCCTAATAAACATTTTTAACCAATTTAACCAGGTCTAATCAACAAATATACACCTATAGGAGTTGCTCTTATTAAACATAAAATAGACCTGTTTTGTAGGTTAAGTTCACTATATTTTAAACATTGTGTCATGTACAAAACACAATTAAAAGTATTAATAAATAATAAAATTAAAGTGCAATCAAATGAAACCACTGGTGTATTTAAAAGCACTTTCCATATTATTAATCATGTATGTTTTAAATGCTATTACTGTATACATTTGGAGCAGCAGGATGTAGGTTGTATATAGACCAGAATTTAGACTCCTATAAAATGAAAAAAAAAATCAAAGGATTTTCCATTGACACCACTGAAGTGTTGAAGAACACTTTCACTCATTGTAGTAATAGGATTCATTCTGTATGTTTGATGTAATAATACTGTAAGAATTTGAATTAATGTGATGAGAAATGTAGGAGAATGGCCTATTTAGTTGTATATTGACCAGAATTTAGACTCCTATAAAATGAGAAAATCAAATAGTTTATTAAATGACATCATTAAATCCTTGAAGAACCCTTTCCTGGATTTAATGATATAAATATCAAATGATATTGCTGTAGCATGTTGGAGTCATTGGAGGTCGAGCCAAGGAAAAGGTCTATTCGCATTTGCATAAACCATATTTTGGAGTATTAAACTGCCATATTAAACCAGCAAATCATACTGTTATCAAATGACACTATTAAATTATTAAAGAAGGGGTGGCACCACAAAGCCTTTGCGGTTAGGGCTTCCAAATGGCTAGTGCCGGCCCTGCCTGTCTGGGTCCCCTCTGCATCTAGATAGCATAGTGTTTTTTTTCCTTTTTTTTTAGACACTCCAGAGGTATCTAAGTGCAGTATGAAGGGAATAACAGCAGCTGTGATTTGACTAGCTGCATCCCAATTGCATACAGCACACTAATACTCTTATGCAGTGTTCTCACACGAGTTCACACGCCACACATGGTGTTTCTCACGCTTGCTAATCCATCGGCTGTATATTATAATGTACTCTCGTTGAGCCAATCAGAATATAGATTAACACCGGCCAACACCTGCCGCCCTCCCCCACGTTGAACTACTGAAGAAGAAAAGCATGCATCCGCCCCCCACAAGCCCCCCTCCCCCCCGCCCGCTCCTGTACAACTGAAGAAGAACTGCTCTTATGTATATACTATACATTAATCTTAATAGGGTGGGTTTGGGAAATAGTACACAACATTAAAGCACTTACCTATTTTGTACTAACAGGAAATCATGAAGTATTGCTCTGCTATTATACACCACTGTGAGTTCTCTGGCTAATGTTCCTACTGCTACTTCTAATATTGTTCCAGGCATGAATAGCAGCTCTCTTTTCCGTTCCCACTGTATTGTAGGCTGTATTAAGGCCACAATAGTCACAGCAAGGCCAGCTATTATTTAATAGACAGATTCACTTGAACAACACTTGAGTGTAATTTTAAAAAGCTTACAGAGTACAATCATTACTGTTATTGTTATGCCAAAAGTTTTACACAAAGAAATAAAATCTGCAAACAAAAACTTCAAAAAAATCGGAAGAAAAAAGTGTATGTTGCTAATTGATAACTGGAAAAAATAAAATATAAAGTATATATTTTTAAATATACATGTTTACCTTATTATTCTGTGCAGTGAAAATGATATGTTTGGTTTTTAACAGTCTGTGGGTTTTTTTTTTGTGGATTTTGCAGGTAGCGTCTTCTGGAATCAATTCATTGCTTCTGCTTTGCTTTATGTATTTAAGCTGCGGATTTGCAGATTATTTTTGTTTGTTGCACAAAATTAATTCCATAAAAAAAATCCTTCCCAATTGTACCTACATTTTTACTGTACATAGACTGTACTACTCTCAAACACACACAGCATAAGAGAAAATCCAGCAATTTATATATTTTTGAAACCTTTTTGCATTTTCTCACATAAGCTTTAATAACGCTGGACATTCCTATTTGGCTCATTAGCACCACTAGTGTTATCACATGGAATTGCATCCACCTACATTGGTCCGATCATTGGGCAAAGGACAGATGAGTGACAGGACAGGGGCAGTTCAGGGAGCCTATAAGATTTCAACTAGGGCCAATGAAACTGTTGCACAGCCCCTAGAACCGCCATTGATTTGGGATTGCCCCATTTTGCAGCTCAGTTTTACATACATTGGATCAAGAATATACACTGATGCTGTGCTGAGTAAGGGGTCGGGGAGCACAACTATTATTTAAACAAACGATGCCAGGAACCAGGGAAAAAGATGCACTTTTTGCAGGACATACTAAGAAATAATAGGCTCATCTCAACAAACACTTATTTATCATTTCTCAAGATTTTCAAATTGTTGCATCATTTTGGAGTGAGGATCAGTACAGCTTCCCACATAAAAAAAAATGTTGTTGTGGGAACAGAAAGACAAATTTCAAGTCTCTGAGTAGATGTGTTGTTTATATGAATTGGTTTAGCCAAGTAAACCACAGAGAAACTGAAGGAAAGTCTTTTAACCACACATAGATAATCCACACATCCCTGCTCAGAAACAAAGCCTGGCCAGCTCAAACCAGCTTTACCAGCTTAGCTCTTGACCAGCGCTGTTAGATTTAGAGTTTTATTGGTTTAGTTTTGTGTAAAATCATAAGCAAACTGATGAAGCTAAAATACAAGTATTAACAGCATCACCAAGCTTGTGAACCAGCATAGCTAGCGACACCAAGCGCGACCAAAATGAATTCCCACTGCATTGTGGGATAAAAATGGCTATTGTAACCACACTCAAAAACCAACTGGTTCAGTGCTCAACTTATAAACTTATATCTATGCTACATAACTCATGTTTAAAAACTAATAATAATTAATATTAGAGGTGGGAATCACATTATATTACAATGTTGTAAAATAGTCAAAAACTGCTATAAATTAGTCAGATAAGTTAAACGAGTGCTGGATGTTTATCTACACAGATTTCTCTCCTGAAAACTGTTTATTTGGATGAGTTAAGTGCTTCTGTTTATTTACAGTAAGCTTAGATTTCCTGATTTCTACTGAAGCTGGAGCATTAGCATTAGTGGCTAACCGATAGCGGGTAATGCTAATGCTGCTTTAGCAGTGCTAGCCAGGGTTAGCAGCAGGCTACAGGCTGATACTGCTCACCTCTGAAGAGTGAAGGAGCTAGCGCTTAGCGTGGTTAGCAAGTAATGCTAATGCTGCTTCAGCAGTGCTATCCAGGGTTAGCAGCAGGCTACAGGCCAATAATACTCACCTCTGGATGGGCAAAAAGCTAGCACTTAATTCTAATAATGCTGGAAAACTTAACTAAAACTCCGGTATTATGTTGCACTTTAGTGGAGTGGCTTTACTGTTCCTTTCAACCTGACTGTTAAAATTCATACACAAGGTGCACTGGACTATAAAGGCAAACTGACAATTTTTGGGAAAGTTAAAAGGTTTAAAGTGCGCCTTATAGTGCGAAAAATACATTATTATTACTTGATGCCACATACTGACAATCTATTGTACATAAAAACAATGCAATGTATTCTCACATCAACAATTTGTCACACTTTTATTTAGTATTAGTAATTAATCCACAATTGAGTTGCATCCTTAGTGTCTGATTAGTAATTCTGTTAGCTTGTAGCCTCTGGTCAGCCTCTCAGGGGGCTAATATTAGTGTTCAGGATCTGGGGCCTTATGTACGCCATATTTCACGCTCACGGTCAAATGTACTAAATTTGACTTGAACGTGAGAAAGTGCGTTCCCCCACGGCACTTTTGTTTCGGGCGTACGTCTTTTTTTTTGTGCGTATGTATTGTGTTTTTGTCATTTGGCGACACTTAGAGGCGATGCATTGAAATAACAACTATTAAGATATCCTTTATGCACACATTGTAGTTAATCATTATTGGGTAAAATAAAGTAAATTAATCAGACAATTTAATTGGCTTACAGAAATAATCGTTTAACGTGTTTCCACTTAGCCTAGATTATATAAACATGCATAAAAGTTTGCCCTGGAGTTGTTGGAGATGGCAGAGTTGGCATTATTGGAAAATATTACTAGTGGCCGAATTCATTGAGAGCGCAATTTCTGTGAAAATTATGTTTTTTTGGCCTATGATGATGACTGGCTTATAAGCCTTTTCAGATTTCCAAGAGCATAAGAGGATAAGAAAACAAGATGAGGATAAGAAAACTTGTGACGTGTGGCTTCTTGGTAATCAACTAATTTAAAGCATTTAAATGAAAGCATTTATTATCCATTTAAACATGGGTAATTATTAGTTATTAAGCTACGCGTCTTGCAACACTTTTCCTTCTTGACTTGCATATTATACTCTAGCATATTATTATTATTATTATTATTATTATTATTATTATTATTATTATTATTATTATTATTAATATAACATTATACTCTGCGTAATTGATGGAGGAGACATGGCAGGTGTGATGTTTTCGTGCATTTGCGCTTGATTTCAATTTGATTGCGATGTACTAAGAGAAAGTATGTGGGATTCTGCCTATGCACGTTTTGATAAATCATTTTTTTGGGCGTACGGAACTTTTCACGTCTGAGCGTATGGAACATTTAAGTAGGAAGTTCACGCAAGTCTTAGTATATGAGGCCCCTGGTCTGTAATTCTCCCCTCTGTTCTGTTTAAAAGGCTTTCTTTAGTGGCCTGAGTGTATGTAAATAAAATGAATCAAAAATGTTGCATGACAGTTTTGTGGTTTTAGAATTACCCAATTTGCAGCTCAGTATGCTTTTACATACATTGGGTTTCGCTTCTGAAAGACAACACATTGCTTTGTCACATGCTTTGCAATAAATAAAGTGGTAACTTGCTCTTATTGCCCACTACACTGTAGACAGGCAGTCAAACATAATATAAAATATAACTGAATACCCAAACAAAGGGAGCTCTAGTAGGCAAGAGTCTAAACTGATGATGAGATAAGGGTGACATGGCCATTTTGCAAATAAAGGATGACAGAGGCCAATAGAAAAGATGTAGCTTTTGTGTGACAGTCCTGATTCGAGATGGAGCTTACAGCTCTGTTTACAGAGCTAGTTAATGTTAGCTATGTTGTGTAAGTAACTGTAGGTTTACATCGGATCTCTGGTGGATTTCGCGCTTTACCAAGACCTAATTATACATAAGGCAAGGCAGTACAACTCGGCAGAATTGTATAAAATTTTGTGTTTTGTCTAGTGATTAAAGTTCTGTAAAACATCTAAAATCTAACAACCTTTTTTTCCTTTAAATGTACTGTTAAATATATAGGTGACAGCTATTTTTTTTTTGAATAGGGCACCCCAAGAAGCAATACATTCTACAGTTTTACAATGTAGACCAAAGATGTCAAACGTATCCTAATGAAAACTTTTCATTCCAGCCAATCAGAAGTACACATGATCAGTTGTTTGAACACTTTTTTTTACTATTAATTCTTATTAATTAATACCCCTGATGTAGACTGATAGTTAGGATAATAAGTAGCCTTAAACAGATTCAAAACTGTATACATCTAAAGAACTGTAGAAACTGACATGAAATCCATGCAAAATCTTCCACATTTTACACAATTTAGAAATGCTGACCGGATGCACTTTTTACATCCCAAAAAGAGGGCGTGTCTCTGGAAAAAAAAGGAAATATAAATATGAACTCAAACGGATACTTTCTGCCAGCACTGAGCTGTGACTGATTGTGCAAGTATGTGTGAGTGCTTTTACACTGTAGAAGCATCTATTTCTTGAGTTTTTTTATGTGGTAACATTGAAGGCCATGCACAGTAAAGCAAATGCTCCACAATATATGATTTAATATAGCAGCTATAAACATGTTATTCACAATAAAACACCAACAGCAGCAGCTGGAGGACGTCCACATGCTCTGAGAGAGTGTGTCTGGAAAAGTGAAATGGATACAAGGGAGTAACAGTAAGAGAGAGAGAGAGATAAGAGAGGATGGGTGTATATAAGGAGAGACCTATAGGGCTTCCTTACCTCTTCCTCCAGTGACTGTATGTCCAACCAGCAGACGTCCTGAGATGCAGTGAAAGTCCAACTGCCCCAAACCAGAGACTGCACTCAGCCCTGGCCCATAGCAAGAGCAGCAGCCACAGCTGGAGAGACCATGTCCCTTCTGGTACCTTTCAGATGTGCAGGCTGAGAGTGGGAGTGAGAAAGAGGGATGGAGCAAAGAGAGAAAAAGAGAGAGAGAGAGAGAGAGAGTCCAGCCAAAAGTGAATGTTCCTCTCCTCAGCAGGCCTCAGACTTTCCACTATTGCCTTAAAAATGACAGCTTTGGGGGAAAAAAGGTCTCAAACTGGCTCAAATCATAATTAAACCAATACAATGACACACTTTCAGGTCCAGCATGTGGATCACTGTGTTTGTGAACTCTGGAATACCTAAACCAGTTACCATCACAGATGACTAAAGATCTGATTGTTAAACGTGGGTGGTACTAGGAGGTTTAGATGTTCTGGACACCCTAAGAAACCAGCCCCACCACCCACCTTAAAAAATATAATTGAAATTGAGGAAAATAAATTTATTTAGACTTTTGCACTATTTTCATCAAACATTCCTCCCACAGCTGCATGCTCTGTTATCTGGTCTAGTTTAAACAGCTAAAAGCAGGAAGCTACTCAAAACCCTGTTCAGGACATATCAGGAAGGGGGCATGGCCTGTCTCATCATATCTTAATTTATTCTGTAACAATATTTAGCTGATATGCATACAGACAGTACTAGTCTAGCACCTCACCTTTAATAAAAACACACAAACCGACCAACAGCACCACAGCTTGCCCCTCTCTCACTCCAGTTTAAACTCTGGACAGTGGCTTATCATCAGCCTGCAGCATTAGCTGCAGGTTAGTGTAACTTTTAGCAGCTTAAAATTCTGATCTTTTGAGGCTAAATGCAAAAATGTAAAATTGAATGTATAAGAAAAAAGTTTTCACCCAATTTTTAAAATATTTATTTTTTTCCTTCAATCAGAATTTTAGGGGAAAAAAATCAAAGTTTTCCATTTTTGCATCTTGTAACAAAAGTTGGTTGGATTATAGTCAGTGTAACTTTTAGCAGTTTTATTTTCTGACTGTATCAAGCTAGATTTGAAACAAAGAAGGAATTTTCATCCAATTTTTAATTATCGAATTTTTCATTTCAGTCTTTCGCAAACAGAATTTCAAGAAAAAATATAGCCGCAAGCGGCAATCATCGGGTTCAAGCACCAACTTGCACAATGGTGCCTACTGGAGCATTGAATGGTGATGTGTAAGAAGGTCTAATATGATTGGAGATGCCCTGTCGCATTTAGAAATTATCAAGTTTTTCATCTGATCAGTGCTTAAATTCACATGTAAATCTAGTGAAGTTTGTAGGATATTCATTAAGTGAGTTAGAACTAGTCAAAAGGTGTCTACATGTTATTGGTATTGATCAGGTGGCTTCAACCAGAATGTTCACAAAGTGGTATTCAGATTGACCTTTGAACCTTTGCAGAACAAGCTGAAATGTTTGACTAAACAAGTTTGAATTAACACAAAGGAGTGAATGTTCTGATATGACATGTAATTACGAAGTTATTATAAATCTAGTTCTGAATTAAATGGCGCTTCATCAAGCACCAACTAGCACAATGGTGCCTACTAGAGCATAGGATGGTGATGTGTAAGAAGGTCTAACACAATTGGAGACATTCTGTCACATTTAGAAATGATCAAAAGTCTTTTACCTGTTATTAATGTTGAGAAGAGGCACAAAGGAGTGAATGTTCTGATATGACATGTAATGTCAAGTTATTCTTAATCTAGTTCTGTATTAAATGGCGCTTCATCAGAGTGATATTGTACAGAGGTCTTTAACATTGTGAGATTACAGCAAATACTGCAGAGTTACAGCAATTTAGGTTAGAAATTCCAAGGACGCACAGATTGCTTGATGCCTGGAGAGTATTGTATGTGAAATTTTCACAAATGTTTTTAATGAACATTTACCTAGAGACTCTACAGTGTGCAGCAAGACTGAAATGGAGGTGATAGGCCAAATATCCAGAGAGTAGTTTCAATATAGCTCTTTTCAAACAATTAGCAATTATGAATGAACAAAGCACTTTTTAAACATAGTTGTATTGAGAAATTTGTCAGAGCCACTGTACTAAATATGGCAAAAACAATTAGATGTCAAAATAGTACAGCATGATTGACATATACTCGTTTTTTTGGAACAGCGCCCCCCAGTGGGCGGATTGTTTCAGCACTTTGCAGGTCACTACAGTGTCTCCACCTGAACATAACTGCCAAATATCATCCAGATTGGGCAACATTCAGCCTGCCAAAATGTCTGCTGAATGCTGATTGGCTGATGGTGTTCAGCCATGTTGATTGATTAAGTTGCCCTTTGAACATCCTTTAGAGGCTGTATGATAGATTCTGCATGCAAAGTTTCAACTTGCTAGGTTGCACGGTTGCTGAGAAACAGTGCTCCAAATTTACCTCTTGAAGTGAATGGGGCAAATATCAGGAAGGACTAATTTGCATATGGCGGCCATATTGTTTACATATTTCAACTTTTTCTTAATGAATATTGAAGCGCATGCTCTCACGAGTGTTTTGATACCAAACATGCCAGGATTGGTCAAAATTCCTAGGACTAGTTTGCAAAAGTAGGTTTTGCATATTATGCAAATTAGCAAAAAATTTATATAGACGGAAGTGCATGGTCCAGAATAATAATAATAATAATAATAGAATAATAGATAAGATGAATAATAATAATAAGAAGAAGAAGAAGAAAAAAAATCTTAGCACCTTCGGTGCTTGAACCCTAATGAAAAGTTGAATCTTCTCTCAATTTTCAGATTTTTTCCATTTTTGTGTCATGTAACACAAATCTGCTGGTATAATCCAACTTGCAAAATGCAAAATTTGAAAAATCTGAAAATAAAAGACATGAAATTACTGAAATTAGAATTTTTAGGGGCAGAGATGAAAAAACTAAAATTGGAAAAAGGAATGAAAACTTATTTCTTCTATAGTGCATACTGCATTTTACATCCAGTTTTATATTTCTGCATTTAGCCTCAAACGGTCAGAAAATTAAATTAATAAACAATGCACTGACCAATTATGCCATCAGATTTGTGTTACATGATACAAAAATTGACAAAATCTGAAATTCCCTTTTTCATTTTTCCTAAATTCTGTTTGCCAAAGGCTGAAATGAAAAACTAGAAAATTAAAAAACTGGATGAAAACCCATTTCCTCTTTACTATACTAATTGTAAAACAATGAAACAATAAAGTTTTATAAAGATAAAGAGCCATTAGAGCTTGTTTAATGAATCATCATCAGTTTTGTGTGAATTACATACTGGGTGTGTCTGCCCGTGCTTTCTCACTCACCATCTGTGTGTAGTTGTTTCTCTCAGACAACTTTCTCTTCATGTAGTCTGTTATATTTTATACAATATGGTTGATTGCATGTCCTCAGTGTTGATGGCTGTATATATGATTTTTACTTATGTATAAAAAAACTCTAAAAGCTTTAAAAGTGGTGTGTTGTTTTAACTTTGATTTTTAAATGTTTCACATGGCTTTAGCTTACAATAAGCTTTTCTTAACACAAGCGTAAGGAAGGGGTGGGGTCCAACACAGTTTGCTGATATTCCTGGTCTAATAGAGTTGCTGAACCTAACAATTAACATGTGAGTTGAATCCAGTGTGCTTAATCACAACACAACACAAGACTGTACAGGAATCTGCAGAACCAGTACTGGTCTAACTTCTTAAAATATATTAAGTTGTAAGTAAGCAAATAACTGAAAGTGGATACAGGTTAAGTTATCTGTATTGTAAACTTGCATAGCTAAGTTGAAACAATATGTGCCCTAACATACACCCTGCGCAAGGTGCATCAAGATGCTTGTTGCTATCTTACACCCCGTTAACTGTCTAATAAAGAATAAAATAACATTGCTGTTCCATTAAAGAGCTGGCATATCTTCACAGTGTGAATGCGCAGGTCAGTTTCCTCTGCTGTGAAACAGAAAGCACCACGCTGTTAAGATACCAACCAGCCAAAGTCAGAGTGCACCTGTCTCTTAAAGGGAATGATGACTAGCACACTGATTTTTATTGTTTTTATTTTTATTGTTTTTGTTTTTGTTTTTTTACGTTACACCTAAAACACAACTATGATTAATTAAGAGAATTAGTCCATGCCTTCTGTCGATTTTGAGCCATGCAAGGTGTATTTTTTGCTCCCTCACGATACAAAAACACACACCAACACGCCCTATATCTAGCTGCGTGATCTGTAATTGACCAGTGCACTCCAATAGGGCTTTACTTATTTTGTAGTCAAATCTACTTGCAGAAACTAGACATAAAACCTTGAATTAAAGTAAATAATAAAGTAAAATAAATACAACTGATTTAACTTCAAACTTTAAGGCAGCAGGTTGAGTTAACTTAAGTTTCTAAGTTGCCAACTGCTTTTATCTAAAACAATGATACATTAGCCTGGACTGAGGACAATTCATCAACAGCAAATACAAGTGGAGCTTTAATTAATGCCTAATTGTTCTTCACAGGAACTAGCAGTAAATTTACCAGTTGTCTTAAGAATAGCATTATTTTTATGCAAATAAATGTTGAATAGTTTCATTATCACTTTAATCATCGTCTAAAAGATGATACTGTATGTCACCAAAAAAGAAAGGAACCTGATTACCAACAAGAGCATCCGTGCCTTTAGAGAGCTCTCTGTACTCCAGCCAAACACAAACTCTCTATAAACACTTACAAAAAATCATCACTGAAAACTGAGAAAACTGCATTTCAGACATTTTTATTCACAAACATGCAGCATTTCAATCTCAGCCTTCAGGAGTTCTGTAAGCAATCAGAGTAACTGCACTGACCACATGAAGAGCAATCTAATTGGTGGACTCCGGGGTTAACACTGCGGAGAAGGTGAAGGATAAAGGATGTGTGAAATGTAGATCTATACTGCAGCATCGACCGTGAGGAAATGAGGCCGCCTGCCAGAAAAAGACCAAAGAAGAAAGAAGAGGATATGATCTAATGTCTCATATGAGTCCTCAGTCGTCACAGCCTCGCTTTCAGGACATTTTTCAACATCTGACTCTATTAAAAATGCCACAGAGATCTTAGTGATTACAGGAAACACAACAGACCCATCATACAGCCATCGGGTCTGAATGAGTCCAGTATTTACATTTATTAAACTATAATAAAGAAAAAAAAAACACAATCTTATACTGCCACTCACTGGCCACTTTATTAGAAACGCTAATCTAGCCACTCACTGCCCACTTTATTAGAAACGCTAATGTAACCACTTACTGGCCAATTTAATAGAAACGCTAATCTAATCTCTCACTGGTGAGAGACACCTAACTTTCTCATCCACTTTCTGGCCACTTTAATAGAAACCCCTAATTTGCAACTCTACTTATAGGCCACTTTATTAGAAACCCATTATTTGCGCATACATTTACTGGCCACTTTATTAGAAACACTTACCTTGTGCTTTCACTCACTGGCCACTTTATTAGAAACCCCTAATTTGCACATCCACTCACTGGCCACTTTATTAGAAACCCCTAATTTGCACATCCACTCACTGGCCACTTTATTAGAAACCCCTAATTTGCACATCCACTCACTGGCCACTTTATTAGAAACCCCTAATTTGCACATCCACTCACTGGCCACTTTATTAGAAACCCCTAATTTGCACATCCACTCACTGGCCACTTTATTAGAAACACTTACCTTGTGCTTTCACTCACTGACCACTTTATTAGAAATGCTTACCTTGTGCTTTTCACTGACTGACCACTTTAATAGAAACCCCCAAATTGTGCATCGACTCACTAGCCAATTTATTAAAGACATCTAACTTGCCTTTTCATTTACTGGCCACTTTAACCCTAACAGTGTATTTCCAGTGTTATTCCAAATGATTTAAAAATTAGATTTTACCAATTCCATAAACATACACATTAAACACTCAGCACAGAATCAACTTCTCACAGTGGAAGATTGGAAAAAAACTTGGAAGATTGAAGCAAATGTTGTGAGATTTGTTAGTTAGTTGAGCTTGATTTTCTTTTGTTTTAAGATGAAAATTCTGCTTATCTGATAGAGGCTAGTGTTGCTGGTCTAGGTGATAGAGGGGTTTATTGGGGTTCCAATTTTCTTCATATCTTTGAAAAAATATGTTGAGCTCTAGTTTTGAAAAGTTATTTTTTTTACTCTGACTTTTCTCTTAGTTATGAAATAGTATTATTTTCTTTTTCTAAATGTATAAAGATTTGGACTTAATGGCTATCACACACTGTAAAAAAAAAAAAAAAACTTTTAAAGTGTATAGTTAGGTAACAGCAAAGAGTTGCCAATACACTGAAAAAATGACCTGTACTTAAATAGTAAAATACTACCAGCAGAAACTTCAAATTTTCTGCATAAAATCATGCTTTGCAGTAAATAAAATGGTAAATTGCATGTTACTTTTTATAGTCTATAATTTGGTCAAATTTAGGAACTTCTGCTTGTGCTAGATTTGATGTTTTTTTGTCTGGTTTAGTCAGTTTGTAAAAACAAAGCAGTAAAATCACCGTGAAACATGAAACAAATCTAACCACCTGATTTTCACTCAAATATTACTGTTATATATACAGGTGACAGCTGTTTTCATAGAACATCCCAAGATGCATAGCATTTAACATGTTTACAGTGGATACTGTATGATTTTACTGTAGGAACTACAGGAACAGTTTACAGTGTGTGTTTTCTGACAGAACCTAATTTTACTTACCCAGGTGGTGTAAAGAGGCTCAAATTATCTGTTAAGTAATTACCCAAATAATTAAAGCATCTGCTTTCTGCAGATTCAATTCCCAAAATATAAAATAAATCACTCACTTACCAGTGTATCACACCAATTACAGTGTGTGAACTGAGCCATCTGCAGTCGATGAGGTTTTAAATAGACTTTAATTGGATAAACTTTTATGTGTGACCAAGTTACTGGATCAAGTGTTTACTTGTGCCTTAAACTGAGTCTGATTCATCAAGGCACAGCCTAAAAGATTAAAAGAGGGACTCATAACTAAAGGTGTCAAGTTACGAAGTACAAATACATTTTACCTTACTTAAGTAGAAATGTTGGTTATTTATACTTTACTGGAAAAATTATTGTTCAGACGACTTTTTTCTTCTACTCACATTTTCGAATCATTATCTGATCTTTCTACTCCTTATATTTTAAAAATATTCTTGTTAATCCTATTTCACTTCATCTTGTTTTCATTTATGATGGAACAGATCAGGAATCATGTTTTAACTGATTTCAAGTAAAGAAGTGTTAAACAAACCAAAAACTCTGTGAAGCATTTAGGAGACTCTTATCTGTGGTGCTGTTAACTTGCGGTTTCTGAGGCTGGTAACTCTGATGAAATTATCCTGTGCAACAGAGGTAACTCTCGGACTTCCCTTTCTTGGCGGTCCTGATGAGAGCCAGTTTCATCATAATGTTTTTGCTGGTCATTTTAACTGCACTTGAGGAGACTTTCAAAGTTTAAAAAAAAAAATTCTGACTGACTGACCTTCATTTCTTAAACGTTTTATCTTATCTTATCTTAGACGTTTTTGAGATAATATAGGTTAGAACATTACTCAAATAGGACTATTCACTGTACACCAATTTTACCTCTTCACAACACAACTGATGCAGTTCAGCAGAGCTCTTGACTGAAAGCTATTCAACTCACTAAACAAAGAGACCAAATTATGTAATTGCAGAACTCTCTTTTCTACGTAAAAAAGATGCCTTAGGTCGTTACAGGTCGTTACTTTGCAGATGCCTGCAAAGACCTAATTTGGACTAGAATGAAGGTCTGGGGGACGTCAATATTGAACGTGCGGAAGATGTCGGAAAAAAGACGTCATCTGGCGTCACAGTCTGCACCTTCAGGAGAACAAAGTTAAACGTGCAAAAATGACCTAGAAAAGATGTCGTTTCAACGTCTCTTTGTTTAGTGGGAGGTTTAAGGTTCAGGTTCAAATCTGCTGCAAAGTCAAACAATGCTACAGGAAGATTTACTGGAACACAAAACAGCTTCACCACCTTCTGGTACTGATCAGTTTACTTGTGCCTTAAATTAAGTCTGATTCACAATATTCACGATAACAATACACACAATAACTTACACTATAGACATACTGCCAAAAGTTAATGCACAAAAATATGCTAAGGAAGACTGAATATTTAAATATACGATGCTTTATAGATGTGCAGATATCTAGAGTGTGTGGAAGTGAGGAAATAGTCCAGTTAATGTTGCCACAAGCTAGCTTAACCTAATAATCTTGTTCTATAAACCATATTTCAAGTGTTGGATAATGGATATTACAGCTGATTAGGAGGAGTACGGGTGGATCAGGGCTTTTCAAGTGTGACAGAATAACTATGAGTAAAGTGCAGGTAAGGAATGAGTAGAGTGGGAAGTACAGGGGACAGAATGCTGTATATGCTGTGTAAAGTGCATGGTGCAAGAGTTTGTATAAATGTCAGTGGGGTGGATTGGGAAGAACACTTTTTTTACTGGCTATTCCACAGCCTGGTCGCCTGGGGGAAGAAGCTGTCTCAGAACCATCTGGTTCTGGTCTTCAAGCTTCTTCTTCTTATTGTTATTATTATTATTTCAAAATAAAGAGCTTAAGTGTGTATTAATGCAGATATAAATGTTAATATTTCTGTTTATAGGTACAAATTAAGAAGCGCAGGCCATGAACCGCTGTCAGTCTTTATATAGGCATTCTGCATTTGTAGATTTTCCATTGAGTTTCAATGCAGGTGATTGTAGTGGAGGATAGTGACCTTCACTAGTTGTGTCTTTAGTGCTCCACATCCTCATTCTGCTCTCTCTCTTTCTCTCTCTCTCTCTCTTTCTCTCTCTCTCTATCTCTCTTATCTCTCTCTCTTTCTCTCTCAGAGAATGCCCTTTGTAATTTCACAGCTTCACAGCTTCCTGGAGAGCTATTCATACTGGACTGAGATTCAACACACACACTCACACACACACACAAACAAGCACATGCAACCTCTGGTGAAAATGCAGACGGATGAGTCATGATAGAGGCCTGAGCACAAATATGTTTGACATTTCAAAGCGGTTTTCTACCGGCGCCACCGTCCCTGTGATGTTCTACATTAAATGGATGGGTTTTAAGTACGGTGTTGTAGATCCACCACCACCACCTTGAACTTGAAGAGCCCTGATCCACCCGTACTCACTGTAGTCATTTTAATCAGCTGTAATATCCATTATCCAACACTTGAAATATGGTTTATATAACAAGATTAATAGGTCAAGCTGGCTTGTGGCAACATTAACTGGCCATTTATCAAACAATTTGCTAACCATTTCTGGGGTACCTAGAACAGTTACACACTAGTTTCATACATTAATAGAAAAAAGGGATTCCCTTAGAAGTGCCAGTAGATATCATTCAAGAGCAACACCATCACAGCCCAAACCGATGCTTCATTTTCAAACCCATTTGTCAAACCCATTTTCAAAACATGGCCAGGTCAACTTTTGAACGATGTATTGTTTCAGCATATTGGTAGATGATTTCAAGTCAAGTAGTTTTATTGTCAATACTGCATATGTACAGGACATACAGAGAATTGAAATTACATTACTCTCCTTCCCAATTTTACAGCAGGTACAGATAATAGATATAATATAAAGAATGGGAGACACTATGTGTACAATACAGCAGGGACACAAATAGACATACATGAGACAAAAACAAGGTGCAGTAGTGTGGGGAGAAATAGATATATAAATATAAGTAAAAAGAAATAAGATATATAATCTAAAAGAGTGGGAGACACTATATGTACATTACAACAAGACACAATAAACATACGTAAGACAATAGTGCAATATTGATGGTGATTGGGATGGAATGACAGTATAAATAGTATATATCAGTAGTGCAAATGTGGTATATAGCTTAAGGCTGGTAAAGTGAATGAGTGCGTAAAGTTCTTAAAAGTTCACAGTTTATGGGGAATTAAAGTGTGTATTGACAGTGCAAGTATATCAGTAGTGCAGGTGTTGTGTAGTGCGAGTCTGTTGGAAAGGGACCAGTACTTTGTGCATTGTAGTGCAGAGTTTCTGTACTTTATTAGTGGGGGGGTCAGGATGCTGAGTGAGTGTGTGCTGGGGGCAGGATTGGGATGGGGGGTAGAGCAGGAAGAGAGTTCAGCATCCTCACAGCCTGATGGATGGGGCTGCTCTGGTCTCTGGTCCTCGCCCCGAGACTCCTCAGTCTCCTCCCTGATGGCAGCAGGCTGAAGAAGCTGTGTAGTGGGTGAGAGGGATCTCCTGCCAGACGGAGGGCTTTCCGTGTGAGGCGGGAGCTGTACAGGTCCTGAAGGGAGGGGAGAGAGGTGCTAACAATCTTCTCAGCTGCTCTCACGATGCGCTGGAGGGTCCTGCGGCAGGATGCTGTGCAGGACCCGTACCACACGGTGAAACAGCTGGTCAGGATGCTCTCGATGGCCCCTCTGTAGAAGGTGGTCATGATGGGGGTGATGGCTCCAGCTCTTCTCAGCATGCACTTTTGACCGGTACTGTTCATATAGAAATTTTATTATGGCTATTTGTCACATTCTCATCCTGCATGTTTTATGTCTCTCCCGGTCTATCTCTGTGTATCTCCCTGTTTTCCCAGCCATGTGCTTTCTTGCACGTGGCTCTGTGTTCTCCTTGTCTCTGCCTCTGTCTTCAGTGCTCCCACCAGTGTTCATTTGTAACTCCGCCCCTTGTTACCTGTCCCAAGGTGTTTCCTGTTTCCTGTCTACTTCCGTATATATAGCCCCTTTGTTTCTACAATCCCATGTCAGTTCTTGTGCATTTTATGTCTGTTAGATTGTAGATCTTTGTTTTCAGTCTGAATGTATGCTGTGTTTATTCTAGTTAGCTTGTCTGTTCATTTATCCTGTTTTGTGGTAATTTTGGTTTATTTCTATTATTAAATTACTTGCATTTTTATCTGCCTCCATGTTTTGCTGCATCCTGACAGTATTTCATGTACGTTATAAGCTTATATCTACATAACGTATTTCCAGAGGATGTGTGTATAATATAATATAGGGTGTAATAATAATATAGTATACGTCATATCATGTAACACAACACAATGACAGTGAGTGTGAACACTGCACAGACAGCATGATGTCACACTCAACCACAAAGAAAACAACAGCAACTTGCTCTTATAGCCTAAAACACTGATTTTTCTGTGTTTTCATCTGTATGATCAGAGCTTCAATCTCCCTCAAAGACCATAATAGACCATCTAAGACCAACTACAAACAAAACCTGGTCTTGGGCTGGATTTTCAGGAATCCTCTGTATTTTCTCTGTATTTACACTGTAACTGCAGGTTCAGAGTGTGATTACACTACAGTATACTCAAAGAACAAAGATGAGGGAGGGGATGGTTCATAGAAAATTGCAGGCCTACAGACCTATAGTTCGCTCACACACACAAACACACACACACACTCACTCACTGTGGGAGAAAAAAAAAACTGCATTTTGATTGCTTTTATATGTGGTTTTAACCTGTAGCTGCTGAGGCAATACCGAACAAATATCACTGCTGCCCCTACTACTAATAATACAAAATAAACATAATAATAAAAAATAGCTCTTTTCTGTAAATCAAAAACATGTCCGAAGGTTGATGCAGATACTTTCTGAAGCCTTTACTAAAGCACTGCACATGTTTACTATATCAACCATTTCTACACATGATTATGAAGTGCAGTTCTATATATACGACAAAACATATTATTTCATGCACACTTGATCCAGGTTGTTTGGTAACCCTTAAGCCCTGGTTTTGCAGAAGGCCTCAATCACAGAGAAAAGAGAGACTAGAGATTCCCTAGTTTTTCTGGACCACAGAGAAGCCAGTACAAGGCTGAATGTTCATGAATGTCCTTGAAGGGCTTAAATAAGCAACAGTTTCTTAGAGATCCTTATATATTCTTTGCAGTCTCAGGCTGATGGTTGAAAAACTGAGTCTGATATTTAACAAAACCAAAATCAAATACTGGTTTTAAAACTACTTAAAGTATAAAAGTAAAAGTAATGTAAAGGAAAGAAAGCTGTAAAGGACAAAAGCTTAAGCTGAGTCACAGAGTGCTGTAGTGCAATACCCCCACCCCCAACAAAAGTCATAATGACTATAATGTTATATTAAAATGTTAATGTTGATAAAGTTGGGATGCACTTGGCTCTGTGTTTCATAAATGCCCATTGCAAATTATTATTTTAGTACAATGCAAATATAATAAAGAAGCTTAGTTGGGACATTTCGAGATCTCGAGTTCTCTTGAGTCTCTGCACAGATCATCTTCATACTAGACTACAGACGTCTGCTATGTTCTTGCTGGAGTGTGGATGTGATGTGTGCAGGTTTATAATGCATCATTAATAAACCAATACGGTTTCAAATTCTGGAGAAAGAGATTTATCTGGATAGGGTTTTTACTGAACGATGAGAATCCAGAATGAAAACAAGCTGAAATTAAATAACGAGGCTATTTTTTTAAATGTAAGGAGTAGACAGTTTAGATTATTTTGGGAAAATGTAAAGAGTAGAAGTAAAAAGTGGTCTGAAAAATAATTACTCCAGTGGAGTATAGATAACCAACTTATCTACTTAAGTCTTAAGTAAGGTAACAAAGAGGTGAATCTACTATTCGACCAGGGAAAAGTGTTTTTGTCCATAATGTTTTTCCTTCTGTGCTTCACATTACTGGAACTGTCTCCCATCTAAAGTAAAAGGGTTATCAGCTGTTGGTTTGTTCTGCAGGAGTTTGAAAGCCTGGTTATTGAGCACACAGATTTGTCAGCATAAGGATTGCCTTTGTTTTAAGGTGTATTTTATGTAAATTGTGTAAATTGTTTTTAATGCATTACTTCTACTGTTTAAGGTGGTTTCCTTTAGAACATCAACTTGCCCAGGGACAGCAAATGAAAATAAAAAATTTTGCCATCTGGCTAAATCTGGCACATTTACATTATGAAATAATAATGTTAATTAATGTGTACTGTTCCGGTTATTTAAACAAATAAATCGAATCAAATCAAAGTATTTGTGCTTTGTTATTTAACACCTCTGCAATAGGGCAGTGTACAGTTTAGTATAAGTTCAGGTTCATGGCGGAAGGTTTGACTGAATTGAAGGTGTATTAAATGCCCTGCCTCTGCCTGTATTACTCTGCATTCAGCATTCAGTAACCATCAGTATGTAGGTGGAATAAATCACAGATATAAGTGGATTATCAATAATTCACACTTTAAAACATTCAGTCAGCAACCGTGTTCCTGCTTTCTCTGAGGTTCTTTATTTTTTCATTCACTGGTGAAAGATAGAATGTTTTTGTGAACTCAAAAGCGAAGGGAAAAACGTACGTGCCTGGGCTTTAGAAACAAACAAAGACATTCGATATAAAATGTCAATAAATATGTCCTGCAGAGAGGTTCACAAGATAACAACAGCGGTGGCTGAAATGTAATTTAATTTCTCTTTAAAATGAAGAGATAGAAATAGAGAGAGAGCGAAATAGATAAAAAGAGAGAGAGCATGAGAGTGAGAGAGAGAGAGAGAGCGCAGTCATCACTGTAATGTGGGTCAGAGCTTGCTAACAGACTTTTTTCAAGGGGAAAAACAATGCGTGGCAGTCTGGAAGCAGGTCAGTGGGTTTTGGCTGCTGAATTTGGAGGCTTCCCATGACTCCCAGCGCAATTAGACCAATCTCTGAGTCACAGACCTCGTAATAATCTTCCATTTGCTTCTATTTATTTCAACAATATGATTTTTTTACTTATATTATGTTTTATTGCTTTATTGTCCTTCTGTTTCTCTTGTAATTTTTCCAATTTACAGTGGAACAGAGATATGAATAAGAGTTAAACATTGTAGCTCATTCTCTGCTGCACAATTTAATAATTTACACATTTGTAACCTATTCATCAGTGGCTAGAGCTAAAAGATCATCCTCTGAATCACAGGGCTCACTTGAAACTAGTTCCATTTATTAGTTTCTATTTCCATTTCAGAAAATATTGTTTGTTTGTTTTTTATTTATTCAATACATTATTTCAGTGCTTCGTTTAACTTTTTATTCTCTTGCAGTTCTTCCAATTTAGAGCTGAACAGAGATATAAACAAGAGTTGAACATTGTAGCTCTTTATTTGCTCAATTTAACAATTTATACCCCTGTAACCCATTCATCAGCGGCTAGAGCCACTAGACCAACATCTGAATCACTGGATTCTCTAAAAAATTAGTTCTTTCAGTTTGAATTCTTCCATATTATAGCTTTATTTCATGTTTTCTTCTCTTTGGGCTTCAAACGAGATCTGAGTTTTAAAAATGTAGATGTTAACTGTTAGACTAACCTCTGAATCTCAGTGATTGCTACTGACGAGTTCCATTTATTTATTTGCTTTCATTCCAATTATTTATTTTCTTTTACTTCCCTTTTAGTTCTTCCAAATTAAATGCTTTCAGAGAAATTCACAAGATTTAAAAATTACTCATTACTTTCTGAACAATTTAACAATTTACACATTTGTAACCCATTCATCAGTGGCTGGAGCTAGACCATGCTCTGAATCACAGGGCTCGCTATTAATTATTTCCATTTATTTGCTTCTATTTATATCAGAAGTTATTTTCTGTTTGTTTTTCTTTTTTCACTCAATATATAATATTTATTTTTCTTCTTTATTGGTTATTTTGGTTTAAATCTTAACAATTTCTGTTTAAATCTTTAATTAATTATATTCTGCACACAGTGGCTGATCTGGGACCAAGTAAGGGGCCAAAATTTTTACACCAAAAATTAAATATGCAATCAAAAATGTAAGAATTAAAAGGAAAAAGTGAATGTTGCAAATTAAAAAAAACAGGGGAAAAGTCAAATATGTATATTGAAATATACTTGGGTAAGTTGATTATTCTTTGCAGTTATTTGAAAATGACTTTAGTCTGGCTTTTACCGTCTTTTCTTTAGTTTCTGTATTTTTGTGGATTTTGCTACTAAAAGTCTTTTGCTTCTGGAATCTCTCATTTGCTTTTGCTGTATTTTTACTGCTAAATGTATTTAATCTGCATTTTGCCGATCTCCTTATCAATTGTACATGCATTTTTACTGTAGATAGACGAATAATAAACACACACAGTGTGTAAGAAAATCCAGCATTTTATTCATGTTTTATTTAAATCATTTTACTTTTCACAAATACTGTTATTTCCAAAAATCAAAACACCTCTTCTACATGAGCTTTAATCACGCTGCACGTCCACTGTTGGGCTCATTGGCGCCATTAGTGTTTGAACATGGAACTGCATCCAACTATAATCTGATCATTGCTCTCAGGCAAAGGAGAGATGAGAGGATGACAGGACAGGGGTACTTCAGGGAGCCAATCAGATTTCAGCTGAGGCCAATACCCCTGTGGCCCTGACACTTGTAACAATTTACACTTTTGTGACCAAAGTAAATAACAGGGCTCGCAAGAAACTAGCGGAATTTATTGGCTTTTATTTATTTTAACATATTTTTTTAACACCATAATACTTTTGGTTTTTTCTTCACTCATTACATTATTTCAGTGCTTCATTTTAGTCTTTCTTCTCTTTTGATTCTTCCAATTTAGATCCTAACAGAGATATTCAGAGCTGGAAACTTTATCTTGTTATTTGCTGCAGAATTTAACAATTTACACCCATTACTTGGAACTAATGTAATTTATTTGCTTCCTTTTATCAAAGCAACTGTTATTTTCTTTTGTTATTATCACTCATAATATTTTATTTTGATGCCTTAATATTTTTTTTTTCATTTAACTTTTCTTTCACTTCTTCAAAATTAGATCCTAACCAAGATATGAAAACGATATTATATTTTTAAAAAAATTAACAATGTTGTAACCCATTTATTAATTACAAGAGCTATCAGACCAACCCCTAAATCAAAAGGCTCGCTAGGAACTAGTTCCATTTTCTATTAAGCTCAGAAAATGTATTTTTTTCACATATATTATTATATATTTGCATTATTTCCTTTTTACTTCTCTTTCTGTTCTTCCAACTTTGATCCATACATAGATACTCAAAAGATTTAAAAAGGTAGCTTCTTATTTTCTGCACAATTTATTATTTTTTTTGTTTGTTTGTTTTTTCTTCACTCTGTAAATGAATGTAGTGCTTTATTTTAGTCTCTCTTCTCTTTTGATTCTTCCAATTTAGATCCTAACAGAGATTTTCACAAGAGCAGAAAACTTTAAAGCTGTTATTTACTGCAGATTTTAACAAATTACACCCTTGTTACCCATTTTCATCAATTGATGAGTTAATAGATCATCCTCTGAGTCACAGGGATCAATAGGAACTAGTTCTATTTATTTACTTTCTTTATCGAAGCATTTTTTTTATCACTCATAATATTTTATTTTGGTGCTTTATTTTTATATCCAGTTCTAGCTAAGAACTAGTTCCATTTATTTGATTTCATTAATCTCAGAAAATTATTTTTTTATTTGGTTTTGTTTTTTCTTCACTAGTAATACTTTATTTTATTACATTATTTCCTTTCTGTTCCTTCAATTTAGATTACAGAGATATTAACCAGGGTTCAAATGCAGCTCATTATTTTTTGTGCAATTTAGCAATTAACACCCTCATAACCCATTCATAGAGCTATTAGACCAACCTCTGAATCACTGGCCTCGCTAATAACTACTTCCATTTATTTGTTTCCAGTTATATCAGCAAATTATGTTTTTGTTAATTTTTTTCACTCATAATACTTTATTGCAGTGCTTTATTTTTCTTTTACAAATTACACCCTTTACATCAATGGGTGGAGCTATAAGACCATCTTCTGAATCACAGGGATCACTGGGAAATAGTCAGTTTTCTTTCATTTGGTGATTTATTTTACTTTTGCCTTTCAGTTTGTCAGTGTTTTTACACATACTGTAATTTTAGTGCTTTATTTATTTTTTATTTTTTTTTATTATTATTATTATTTAACAATTTACACGTTCATAATCTAGTCAATTATCAATGGCTAGATCTATTATAGACCAACTTTTGCATCACTGGACTCGCTACTGACTAGTTCCATTTATTTGCTTCCATCAATATCAGTTTAAAAGTTATTTTTTTCCTTCATTATACTCATCAGTATAATTAAACATTTATTAAACATTTCAGCAATTTACAGCCTAGTTACACATTCACAGAGCTATTAGACCATCCTCTGGATCACTGGGCTTTTAGGAAGTTTCATTTATTTTATTTCATTGATTTCAACTTTTTTTTTATTTCAACTCTGTACATGAGAAAAGCAGAGAAAAACTCCTTTTCCTTCTTTCTGCAGGATATGAGAACATATTAACACATGTCGATTCAAACAGGATTAATATAACCTGCGATTATTTTTTCTGGCATTTTAAAGAAAGTTAAAAGCACCACAATTTTTACTAATGTGGGAGCAAAGAGAAACTCTTAATGACAGGAACTCTTTAACCAAAGATGATATAAGGTCTAAGATGATTAAGAACGACTAGCCTATGAAGTTTTACTGCAATTTTGGAAGTACTCAGTAGTTTGTTTCTACTTTAACTGTCCTTTCATTCAACTAACAGCCTTTTTTTCCTTTAAAGGATGGCTTTAGATTCTTTTACATTCTGGAGACTGACCACCAGACAGATTCAAGGAATTAAGCAGACTTTATTGTCATTCACATCACATGTGGTAGATGAGGTGGAACGAAATTGTCAATCTCACGGTTCAGTTCCACCCAAAAGAGAAATTATTATCTAAGACAGATCAAATAAAATAAAGAATAAAATAGAAAATGAAGAATAAAATAGATAAATAGGTATAAATATAGAAAAATAGGGAAGTAGCATCAACATGAAATCCAGTATGAGTGCAAAAAGCATTTTTTCTGAAGCAGCATGGATGAACAATAATATCTAATTGTTCTCATAAATTGCCAGTGCAGTGTGTTGGCTAAGTGGAGTTTAAGAGACTTACAGCCTCTGGAAAGAAGCTGTTCTTCAGTCTGGTTGTTTTGCACTTGATGCTCCGCAGCCTCCTGCCTGAGGGGAGCGGGACAAAAAAATCAAGTGTGCTGGGTGGGTGGGATCCTTCATGACACAGGTGGTCATCTTCTTGCATCTTGAGGTGTAGATGTTCGAGGTGCTGGGGAGGCTGACTCCGACAATCCTCTGTCCATCCTTCACCACAATTTGCAGAGCTTTCCTGAAGCATCTGAAAGCCATCTGAAGACGTTCCTGAGAAATGCTCCTCTGAGAATCTTGGTATAGGTTTATATATTTATAAGGTCTGAGTACTAGCCAGTGCTTATTGCTTCAAGTATGTAAGATTTCAACTGATTTCATCATTGAACTGTTATCAGACTGCTGGCTATGGAGTCAAAAAAGGGTCATAAAGATTTTGAGTTTGTAAAACAGAAGTCACAAATGTACTGAAACTTGTAACTGCGTTTAAACAACTGCATGCACGAAAATCCAAATCCACAAATTAACTGGAATGTGCAAGCTTGAAACAGAAAGTAATATTAATAATAATTCAAATGTACGAATGTGAAAAAAATATTTTAATTATATATAAATATATATTTTTTAATTTGTAAATCCAATCTCTTGAATGTGTGAATCAGTACTGCTCAAATGGCTTAAGCTGGGTCAGACCAAAAATCACATGGAATTTGTGAGGTTGTAAATGTGACAGTGGGTGTTTTTCACTGTGGAGCTAAAAATCCTCTCATTCACCTTCTCTGCTGTGTGTGCGAAGCTCTAGCTGCAGTTGCGAATTTTGCACTGGGCGTGTCGAAAGGTGTGGCCGCCATTTTGGAGTCGGCCACTATGCGCCCCCCAGTGGATCAATTTACACTGAGGAAGGAGTTTAATAAAACAATAATATTCATAACTCTACCATTTTTTTAACCGATTTACACATTACAAATACGTGCTTTCATGCTGAAATACTTTATATTATGTTCTAATAATATGAATTAATTTTATATTTATGTACATAGATGCACACACACACACACACACATATATATATATATATATATATATATATATATATATATATATATATATATATATATATATATATATATATATATATATTAATAAATAAATTAATTTATGTACTAATTAATATGCTATACCATATGTCTGTCTTTGATAAAGAGCATAATGTAAAGTATTTCAGCATGAAAGCACATATTTGTAATGTGTGACAGCGTCCTGTATCATTACTACATCTCTGCTGTTTGTAACAAAACAAACCGTGTGTAAATCGGGTAAAAATTGGTAGAGTTGTGAATATTATCGGTTTATTAAACTCCTTCCTCAGTGTAAATTAATCCACTGGGGGGCGCATGGTGGCCGACTCCAAAATGGCGGCCACGCGGAACGTCAGCTCCAATAGACCAATAGACGACCACCTTTCGACACGCCCAGTACTCCGACCTGCAGAGACCCACCCATTGTTCTGATTGGTTAAACAAACCCTGTAATCTGATTGGTCCGGATAAAGCTTTCCTATTGGTCCATCAATCAGGCGTCAAAACAGGGTCAAAATTCAAGTACCCCTCGCTGCAGAACCACAAGTCCAGGGGGTGGGGCTGGATCTGATCCAAGGGGTGGAGCCTGACCTCCTGACCACCCATATCTTCTTTTCATTGGTTTTAAGTCATCGCATTTCAATTCGTCGTTAAACTTAACACGTGTCGCTTACGTTTCCCGACCAGGACATATTTTATCTTATCAAATAAATCCTGGAACCCAACCTTAAGACTTTTACCGTTTATAGATCAAAATGTTATTTGCTACGTAGCACATTTAAATCACACAATACAGATTTAAAAGAAGGAACATGTCTGTGATTACAAACATAATAAAATGCTGTACATTTCCTATATAAATATTAATTATTTCATTTTTTATCTTTAATAAAAAGGGCCTAAAGACAAAATAAAAAATAAATAATTAAAATAAAGGATGCCAATGAGTGTCTTATCTACCAGCTACCATGTTCATTTATTATTACAGATATTAATACACAATCAAAACGGCGAACAAAAAACAGAGTTCTATAAAAAGAGTGTAACGATGTATAATTTTCCAAAGAGCTTGGAAAAATGCCCAGTACACTGAGAGTATAGAATGAGGATGTTGTTACTGCCAGATTGTTATTTATATTTTTTCTTTCTCCTCTTCCCCTTCCTCTTGTATGTTCAGCGTATTTGTCATTTGTTTGAAGCTTTCTTTATTCTTGCTTGATGTTCAACTAAATTGACTGCATCTCATTTTGATTCTAATATTTTTTTTCCTTTGTGCCTGTTTGCTTTGTATGTAAAGTGCCTTTGAGAATCTTGAAAAGCGCTGTATGAATAAAATGTATTATTATTATACCTTAATAAGCCACTTTATTAGTCGTACATCTGTTTCTCATTATTCTTGTTCAGGACCCCCACAAAGCAGGTATTGTGTGGGTTATGTATCATTCTCAGCACTGCAGAGACACTGAGATGGTGGTAGTATGTATGTACTTGTGCTGGTGTAATGTTTAAACACTGTCAGACTCTATTAGACACTCCTAACTTGTTGATCATCCCTCTATATATAAAGTTACTGATGAATGTATGTGGTAAGAAAGCTAACAACTAGAATTTACAGCATCAATTTCTAGCAGTAATGCTGTAACATCTTCTGTTTCACCCCAATTTGTATTTTTTCAAATAAGATTTTCCTACTGCTGTGTTGAACTTAAATTTCACCTGTCATAACCTTTAGTTAACAAAAAAACTACCACAAATAATTAAACATTGATTTTATTAAAATCAGACATAAAACATAAAAACATTCAAAAACAGTCATAAAATAAGTATCTAAAAAAATGCAAAAAAAAAAAAAAAAAGACCAGCACAACACTATGGCTAAATGTATTTGTCCAGCTTAACACCATTTTGGCATTTTGTATCTCCAACAACAGCCTAACTTGAATATTACAAGCTGAGGTCAATCACTGCTGACACACGAATATTTCTTTTATCTCTTACTTCAGATAAAAAAGTTCCATGTCATCTTGTAACTCAAACATAAAAACAAAAGGTTGCCATATCTCCTCTAGGTCTGAACATTCATCTTGGAACAATTGGTAGGTGGCAAGGGCCAACAAAGCATCTTCCTTCTCCATGTCCAGAACTTTTGGAAGAAGAACCCTTCCCTTCAGTGAGTGGCTATTGGTATTCACCCATTCCGCTGCAGCCACAATATTCTTCATCATTGGAGAATCCTTTAGTTAAAAAAAATAACACAAACCAAATACTATTATAACAACTATAAAACAGTGATACTCCAGAATTTGAGTAAATGTTTGCAATACTGACATGCAATGGCCAAGCCAGTTTATGTGCAGGCTAACAACTATTTAAATGTATAAACACTACATGGTAGCATTACATGTTATATAATACATGCTTTTTATACTTACTTCAAAACTCTCTGGTGGGCTGCTGTTTTGCTGGGCTGGTGTTTGTCTAGACTTCACGTCTTCCATGGAGGCAGCTGCCACTTTACTTAAATGTAAATTAACAATATTAAAAACATGTGAGTAAAACAAAACTATTGTTGCAAAAATACCACTTACATTATGTACTATAGAGAATTTATGTCCTACCTTCCTACAGGAAATGTCTCCAGAAGCTGTAGGCACCACCATCTCCTAACATCAGGCATGTCAGTCTAATGTTTAAAGTTGACAAAAACAGACCAGCAGAATATTTAAGTCCAAAGTGAGACAGGAAAATATTCAACATAGAAATTAGCATGAACATTACCTGTGTGAAGTCAAATGGCAACTCCATCACTACATAGAGTGCATACTGAAAAACAAAAACAACAAAACAATTTTATTAAAGTGCTATCAAGTTGATTAATGTCCACCTTTAGGGTCCAAAAAAAAGTATTGCTTACCATCAAAATGAAGAGGCCACAGTCTATGCCTCCCCACTGTAGTGGAGCATTCTGCAAATTGCACACACACACGAACACACACACGAACACACACACGAACACACACACGAACACACACAAATTGATTCTACCTTTTCTTTGAAAAACGAAAGAAAATCTAGCAATAAGATGCTTACCTGAAAGTCTCCCAAAGTCACTTCTGTCCACTGGCCAGGACAAAGCTAATTTGCCACATGTCTGTATCAAAATCAGTAAAACTTTTAAATATCAACAACAACAGAACAACTCTTCTTAAAAAAAAAAAAAAATCGAACTCCAATGGGGTCTTAACCAGAACTACCCCACTCATGTTACAGTCAGTAGTGTGAGAGTTTTAATGTCTAATGATTTTAATAATGTAACAATGTTACATTAACCTAAAAAATAGTTCTTTCAAAATGTAATAATTATGTTTACAACTGACTGGAACATGAACCATATATAACAATTATGAACATATATGAAGTTATGAACGCAGAATCAAGGAACAAGAACATATAATTTTTCCTGAAGTAAAACCTGAAAACAGCAAGGTAACTGTGGTGTCCAAAGCCTACAGGATTTGTGGAGTCAAAATAAAAGATCTGCCTAGCCTTTGGTTTTAAAATCTGTGAGGAACATGACATGACAGACATAATTTGAGACTCAACTCAATACCATTACTAGTAGAGACTTGCAATCAAGCAATTAAACAATGTTACTTATCGTTGCTGTCCAATGAAAAACGTATCTCCATTTCTGTCAATTTGAACTTTTCTTTGAACCCAGTGGATGCCATTTACTTTGTGTGAACATTCCATGACAAATAGACCAACATAAAAGGTTCAAAATAGTTTGGAAAAAATATCTGGTTCCATTGATTTACATGATATATTTTTTTGTAATCTGATATTTTGGAGGTACTTGTTTTTCATTGGCCAGTGACCATATGCACACTAATTAATAGGGAAAAGAGAGTGAGAATTGTACAGGGAGAGTAAGACAGAAACGGAGACAACTTACGCATAAAATCCAATGTCCGGATTCCCAGGAAGGGAAAAGAATGAAATCTTGAACACTGGCATCGGTCTGTAAAGGTTTTCAAAACAAATCACTAAATTACAGGTAAATTACAAGACAATTGGATCCTCTAAAACCCCAACGTATAGCTTAAACAAACAGTTTAAATGAGGAGCAAAAAATTACATGATCTCTGACTGCTAACCTCTGTGTGCTACTCTGGAAGAAGGAGGCACACACTACAGAATAAAGGTCCCCTTCTAAGTGTCCATGAGGTACTGAGCAGCACAACCAGTACAAATTATAAGTAACTATAGCAAACACTAATTCATTTGACAGTTTATGTCCAATATGAAGAATTCACAACAGCAGTATTTAATCCATCTGCATACTGTTTAGCTAACACTAACCGCTCGTCTTCTAACATCAGCTTTAACCGTCAGTTAGCCACCTACTAGATAGCTTAGGTTGTTCGCGCAAACAGAAGCAATCAGATTTTCAATTAAGTAAAATCACCCAACGAAACTAATTAATAGCATTAGCAAAATGAAAATGTGTCTATTATGAACTTACTTTCACGTTCGTGATTGTTTACTTGACTCCGAAAGGCGAGTGAGTAAAACCGGATGGGGAAGAGTCCGATCTGCTTCAGACCAATGAAAACACGACGTAGGAAGAGTTGGATCAGATCCAGCCCCACCCCCTGGACTTGTGGTTCTGCAGCGAGGGGTATCTCTCAAAATTCGCAACTGCAGCTAGAGCTTCGCACACGCAGCAGAGAAGGTGAATGAGAGGATTTTTAGCTCCACAGTGAAAAACGCCCACTGTCACATTTACAACCTCACAAATTCCATGTGATTTTTGGTCTGACCCAGCTTAAGCCATTTGAGCAGTACTGATTCACACATTCAAGAGATTGGATTTACAAATTAAAAAATATATATTTATATATAATTAAAATATTTTTTTCACATTCGTACATTTGAATTATTATTAATATTAATTTCTGTTTCAAGCTTGCACATTCCAGTTAATTTGTGGATTTGGATTTTCGTGCATGCAGTTGTTTAAACGCAGTTACAAGTTTCAGTACATTTGTGACTTCTGTTTTACAAACTCAAAATCTTTATGACCCTTTTTTGACTCCATAGTTGGCCTTAAACAAGGTTTAAGAGACCCTGAAGAGAACAGATTGAGTAGGAAAAAAAAAAAAAAGAAAAGCTAAATGAAAGAGGAGACTTACTGCCCTGGTCGTTAATATGAACCAGACTTCTTTCTAAATACCAGCCAAGCCAATCATATGTTTTAGTTGCAAAATTAGTAAATAGAACATCAGAATGAAGAGAAATACTGAAGGAGTTACTGGACAACGGAAAATAAATCCTCACCCTGGTGGACAAGCAAAAGTTCAAATTGTGGTGAGTGAGAGCCCCCTGCTGGTCTGGAGTGACTTACAAAACCTAAACAGCCTTTGATTCCTCAAGTAAAGAAATGCAAGCCACCAAACCTTCTACTTAATGGGAGTATAATCAGTTGAAGAACTGATTTATCATGGTTTTGACATTAACAAAACCTGTGAGCTTGTAACTGCTGATATGTATGGTGTATAATAGCCTAAAAAGCTCTTAGCCCTTTTAAAGACCACAGGTGCGTTCACACCTACATTTGATCCGAACTTTCTGACTGTTCAGTTTGGTCTGAACCAAATTGACAGGTAGAACAAAGGACCAAAATTCGGTCCAAATTACCGTAATCAAGAGGTGGTCTTGGGCTGGATCTACTAAAAATTTTGGACCAATTACAGGTAATAAAAAACAATCCAGAGGAAGAGAGGTGATCCTATATATATATCCTGATATATAGGTGATACGTCAACAGCACATTGTGTCTTTGCTATAATAACAATGGGAAAAGTACTCCTTGCACTGCTCGAAACATGCAAAAGGCATTTACTAATTCTCCTAATAAATCATAGGTGTGTATTGGGCATAACACAAACAAAACCAACAAACCAATTAGTATGTCACTTGCCATTCCCTTTTTTGTCATTTTTTTTATTTCAATATCAGCAATCAACACTTTACAATTACTTTTCCAGTTTATATTATATGTATAAACCCACCATCTTTCTTCTCCCCATTTAGCCCTCAACCCCTCCCCCATTCCCTAACAATCCCAAATCTTCTTCCCATACCCCCCCACTTCTCATAATAACAATCCCCGTCCCCTAGCCCCCACCCCTCTCCACCCACCAAAGCAATATTCCCAGAGACTGTAAAAAAAGATGGGCGCCGTGTCGCAGCTCCCATTCATTCAATGAAAATGAAGCCAAAATCTTCCGCCATGTTGCCGATCCTGATACCCGATTCTGCACAGTAGAGACCAGAGGAGGGAGAAAGACTGTGGAGAGACAGCCTACTCATTTAAATAACCCCGCCCCTGAGGGGTGCCCTCCACAGAACTCACACAGTTATTGGTCCCACCCATACAGCCCTTTTACAATAACCACCTTTTTTTAATAGAGCTGTATAACGTTTTAAAAAACGAGTTCTGTGGGGATAAAACATTTTTACAATATAAGCAGAGGTTACACTAGCTGCTGCATTTAAATAAAGAAGGTACAATTACAGTATATTGGAAAAAAAATTAAATTAAAAGTTGTCTGTTTTGCCATTTAAACCTATGGGGATGGGTGGGGTTACACAGCTTTCTGCAACCAAACAGCAGGGGGCTCCCGACCTGTGGCGGCTTCACTTTTGAGAAACGATGCTCTGTCCAGCTATACACAGTCTATAAATATTCCACCCACCCCTCATAATAACAACAATCCCTGTCCCCTAGCCCCCACCCCTCTCTCCACCCACCAAAGCAATATTCCACCCACCCCTCATAATAACAATCCCCATCCTCTAGCCCCCCATCAAAGCAATATTCCACCCACCATGGCAACATTTTCATAGAAGTCCTATTTCAACAAGAGATCCTATAAATTAGATACCAAGTTTTCCACATTAAGATAGATTGTGCTGTATTAATTCTTGCTGATGACAGTTACTTGCCATTACCTTTAGGAGCCAGATGCGTTCTGACTTTGGGCACATTGCTAACTTAAAGGCGCAGTGTTTCTGTGTGTCTCTGCAGAGAAAACTGACCCGCATGTTCACCCCGTGAAGGTGCATAAGCAGGTTAATTAAGGGAATGGCAATGTTATTTAATTCTGTATTCGGTTTATATAGTGTGAAAACAACCTAATATTTAGTACTTCTACAGGATTAACTTGGAAAAACTTTGCTGAAGCTTTGCTGGTATTGGGAACAGAATTTGCATTTGCTCCCAAAACCACCTAACCAGTTACAGAGCCTTAAGAGAAAGTTGATGGTGCCAAGTGCTATACAGGCTTGTTAAAAAACTATACAGTTCAGCATATTTTTATATAAAAGAAAAAACACACACAAGGAAAATACTTCCAGCAGACCACTATAAACATAACCAGTGGAATATTATGTAAGGCTAACATATTACAGGCTCATAAATATGCCCTTTTCTTGCTACATGAGGCAAACTTAAAGTTCTGCTGCTGCAAAAACATTGCAGTTCTGCACTTTAAAATGATGCCAAGCTTCAAAAGGAGCCAAGGCAAGTAAACACTCCCACACAAATCACTTCAGCATATATCAACGCAACGCACCTCTTAAATGTAAATACATACATAAATAAATGAATAAAATCAAATCAGATGTTGACAGGCGTTTGTTCGTGTGAAAGAGGAAAGTTTATTTAGTAAAAAAAAACATTTCAGCCTTCGGGTGGACAGAAACGCAGAAATGTTGTACACGGAGACTCTGGGAAACGGCTTACAGGTAACAAAGTGTTGCCTTGTGCTACAGAAACGTATTGAAACCTCAGACCCTGATATTACAGTTGGGCAAATATGACACGCCTTTGTTTACATACATACATACATACATACAGTACAGTATCAGTCAATGAACCAACCAATTATGTTGTGGAGCCTCCATTCCATAAATATATATAACCTGCCACCTCTTACACATGCACTACAGGCACTTATACCCTCAGTTTCCCCCGGTAACAGCATGAAGACACTTTTAAACCCTGTAACAAACACACATATTAGCATACACACTCCAGTTAAAACAGGGCACAGACCCTTATGGTACAAATTAGAGGGATCAAATTATAATTATCTTTTTTTTTTAACAAGAGCTCCAATTCTTTTTTTTTTTTTTTTAAAGGCCTTCACCTTGTGCTCCTTAACTGCCATTATTCACCTGTTAGAAGAAGAACAGACCCTGTCATCAGAACACGTCTAAAAGCAACAGTGCTGATCCATAATCCTGGTTTGTTGATGAATTGGGTACTCATTAGTTTTGATTGGAAAAAGATCTCTAATCTGATATTAGCACTCCTCTTCTAAAACTGTTCATGAAGACAGGTCCCAGGCCAAAGTGCAGATTAAACACTATGTCTAAGTAGTGAGTTTCTCCGTCTCTGGCTCAGTCACTCTAAAAGACTCTATTCTCTAGGTTGCCACTCCGGAATGGTGGGTTTGGACCCTCACAGCTTGGCATTGCCCGGCTTCAGCTGAAGGTTCTGGAGCTTCATGGCCATGCCCATGTTCCCTGTGATCTTCAGCTTACCCTGGAAGAAAGCCTGGAGAGAGAGGAAAAAGAGATGAAGATGGAGATTAGCGCTAGAGTGACACAAGCAATGGAGCATAAGAATATAATATCTATGCTGATGGGCTAGGTGTTCTGGAAGTAAAGTATGTTCGGGAACGTATTGCTGGCGTATTGCTATCTTGGCAACAGAAAACACAGGTGCACCACTGTCTGTTTTAAACACTGACAACTCTCAACCTTCAGACATTCATTGCTATCTTGGCAACGCAGGTGCGCCGTGCACACTTAATGCACGTACACCCCCCCTCGTTACACATACACAAAAGGACATGCAGCATTGTGCAAACCCAACTTTTTATATCAATAATAAACAGAATACTAAATAAAATATTTATTATAAAATTGTTAAAGGCACAGGTCTGTTTCCTCTGCTGAGACGTGCAGAAGCGCTGCGCCATTAAGACAGCAATGCGCCAAACTCAGAATGCACCTGGCTCTTAAAGGAAATGGAAAGTGACACACTGACTGGTTTATTTCACGATACCCCCAAAACAAACCCATAGTTAATTAAGAAAATTAGTACATTCCTTTTGCGTGTTTCAAGCTTCACTAGGTGTACTTTTCCTGATTTTACGATAGCAAAGACACACCCACATGCCCAAAATTAAGCTGCGTGGTGTGCAGCTGACGGCTCGCCTATAGAACGCTCTATAGGTCTGTATTTCTTTCTGTCTAAAGATTCCAAAAATCCAGATAATTCTCCAACAAATTCTGTGACATTCTTTTAAAACTAACCCATAAATTACTATACATACACAACTAGGTGTGTGATTATACAAGATTTACCAGTTTATCCAGTTTAGCAGGCAGATAATCAGTCATCAGAATGTCTCATTAGTTTCTTTAAGGCTGCCAATTTGCTCACAGTAGTGGTGATGTCCCCAACTTCCACAATGCCAAATCTTTCGGTTGACATGTCTGGGACATTGCATTCTCTTTTCCATTTTGGAATAAAGCCTTGGTCATGATTCACAAAATCCCTAATTCCCCCAAGACCTTGGATACATTGGATATATCTGGCAACCTTTCAAACCAGGCATGCCAGCTACAGAGTTCTTAATGCCGACTGCAGACAGTTTTCCCCTAAATGTCCAAGCACTTTTTTGGAAAAACTTGTTTAAAGGAAAGAAGTGTGGAAAACGAGACTTGATTTAAGTTCTTGATTAGCAGCATCATAGTGCTAAAAGGAAAATAAAAATGAAAGAGGCCTTCTCACAGTGATTTACTCAAAATTGGGCTTATTAATTAATTTTGAACTTAAGCTACAGCATTTTCATGTGATACTATCTATTGGTATTTCATGTATGTCATGGGACAGCAGTATGAAAATAAATCATGAAGTTTCACCTCAGAGGAAGACCTGTATAAGTTTTGAGGTGTTGTCTTGAGAGTGAGGCTGATCTAAAGCGCTGCCACTATGAGCGGGAGGTCGAAGGTTCGAACCCTCGCTCATGCAGCTTTGCCATCAAGCTACCAGCGCTCAGAGGGAGCAAAATTGGCCCTGCTCCCTCCGGGTGGGTAGATGGCGCTCTTTCCCCACATCACTCTTAGGGTGATGTCCGCAGCACAGGGCGTCTGTGAGCGATTGTATCAGAACCGAGCCGCTGCGCTTTCCTCCGAGCACGCTGTGATGCTACTCGGGAATGCTGCAGCAGTTTGAAAAGAAGTGGTGGCTTACTACACATGTATCGGAGGACGCGTGTGCTAATGAGCCCTCTTGGTGTGTTGGGGAATCACTAGTGATAGGGGGAGTCTTAATGAGTGGGTTGGGTAATTGGCCGTGTAAATTGGGGAGAAAATGGCAAAAATTTGAAATAAAATTATATATATATATATATATATATATATATATATATATATATATACATATAATAAAAAAAAGCGAGGCTGAACACTGGCCAGTACGCTCGTGGCAAGAGACACAGACTGCGACAGACTGAGACAGAAAGGCGCACAGAGACAGACAGAAAGAAACACAGACAGAGCAGCACACAGACAGACAAAGAAAAACACAGCTTTAATAGAGGAAATAAATGTCTGTAACAGTACCTGGCTGAATGTAAAGCTTCTACCAATAAAATAAACTGGTCTATGTTAGTTTTGACTGAATGTGAAGGAGGTAAAGGCTGAACTACAGAGAGAACAAGACTCTTTCCTTCATTATTTTTCATATTTTGCATTGATTCTGTGACTTTTTGGAAAGTCTGTTACTTGAACTTTCAGTTCACAAAGACCAATCTGTCTTCAAAGTTAAAAAGAAACAATTAAACAAACATATATGAATAGAAATTAAATCCCACTGTGGTGCTCTTACATTGATTCTTTTATATTACATTTAAAAATCCATTAGGAAAAGTTTTAGTGTTCAATCTTTTGAAAGTTGCCATTATGCATGACAGTGCAGAGCTATCTGAAAAACAGTGTTTGTAATTCATATCTTCATACATTATGTGCCTGGCACCAGCGCAAACCGTACACGAATCCTGAAATCCTCTGACAATCCTTTGATCTGATACTCTCAGGCTACATTTAGACAGATAGTCAAACCCAATTTATTTTTAAAACATGTCTAACACCTGTCTGAATAACACCACCACCCCCACCCACAAAATCAGTCCTTTGAAAAACCCTAACTAGACTGGATTTGTATGCTGTTCAGCACACCATCATTAACCAGCTAAAACACTGAGCAGCCCATTAAAGTTTATACAGGATTTTTTTCCCAGACTTGCAGGTAGAATTAAGTGAGTGCAGGGAGAATATGTCACAAAAAAGTTTAGTAAATGCCTTTAAAGTCTGTAAATGTCAAAAGTACCTTTAAACAAGTAAAGAATCCGAAAAGACATCAAATTCTACTTTCAGTTCCAATCGCCAAGTGCAATCAAAGGTCTTTAGATCTAAAAGAAATTCAGTATTAAATAGGACTAGGCTATGCTAGACTATGATCTAATCCCATTTCTCTTTTGTACCCCTACCCCTTGTTTTTTTCGAGTGTAACCCTTGACCTTGGACCAGAGTTACAAGGGGAAGGGGTGAAATCTTGCCTCTAAGAATTGGGACAACCCTTCAAGCACCCTATACAGATATAGCTCCAGCAGTAGAGTGCTAAAGTTCAGCAAGCTAGCTGCTGGTTAACTAGTTAAATTTAGGGCATTGTATGTCTTCAGAAAGTGGGAGGGTGGTGCAGTAATTCATTATTATTGTCCACTCCTTAATTTCTCTGTGATGGGGAGCTGAAATGAGCTTTTATTGGCTTTTTTTCACCCCATTTATTTTTCCATTCCACCTTAACCGCTGCAGCCTCTGCTGTCTGTTGCACCATTTATGGATGCAGCATTGCTCAGCAGCCATGGAGTAAGAAAGCGCCAACTACACATCCAGAGGGGGCAGGGCCAATTGTGCTCCCTCTGAGCGCCGGCTGCTTGATGATAGTAACGTTTCATAGTTTCTTAACTAGTGTCAATTAATAATAAATTAAAACATGGTTAAATGGTCAAGTAATGTTTATTGCTGTCGTAAGTGACCCATTTTTATAAAACTTTCACAATTTAAATTGAGTAACATTTAAGCCCAACTTTTTTTATTTTGTGCATTACAGAGAAATTCCAACCAATCGACATGTTTCTATTTAACTGCTTTATCTGTTGCAGACCACTACCCATCTCTGCACACAGCTTCAGCATCAAAGCAGGCTGTGTTATGACTCATTAAAGCAACATCATGTAACAACTGTAACCTTAAAATAGTCAGAACAGAACAGCTACTGCACTATAGAACTTTGTTGGAGCTGTATGAGACCTCTTTAAAGAACTGTAGAAAAATGGGTAACCAGTCATATTAGTGAAAACATTGTGATATTAGTCTACCGCTTTGGTCTGAATGCATGGTAAGCACAGATTAAAAAAATAATAATAATAATAATAAAAAAAAACTATTTTTGCATAATCCTGTTTTAACTCACCGTCTGAGGGTTCATCTTCCCAGTCATCAAGGCCAGCAGGTCAGAGTCAGTCATGGTCATAGTACAGTCTGCCTTCTTACCTGAAAGTGTGTAAGAGACAGGGAGAGACAGAAAGAAAGAGAGAGAGAAACAGACAGAAAGAGAGAGAGAGAGAGCGAGAAAGAGTAGATCACTTACATTTCAAACACGTTTTAAAATGGAGTTGTTTTGCTTTGCTTTGAAATCAGGGGCGGGGGGCTGTTTCTCTCACACACTGTTTAATACAACAATTACATTAATATGGAGAAAAATATTTTTTTTTCAATGCAATTAAGAAATGAAACTACACATCTTGAATACGTATCAGTAGAAAATCAGTTTAATATTTTTACTCCTGAAAATAATATTTCAGTTATAATATTTTAATATTGAGATAAAAAGTATCAGAATAAAAAAAAAACTGTAAAACCTTGATCTCGCAAGATTAGCGCACACACTGGTGTTCCACTGACTTATTAAAACCCTGACAACAGTCTACTGTCAGACATTCATTGCTTAATCCAACTTTTACATTAACAATAAACAGAATACAGAATAAAATAACATTGCTGTTCCCTTAAATTACCTGAATGCGCACCTTCACAGAATGAATGCACAGGTCAGTTTCCTTGCCCTAAACAAAGCTACACCCTAAGTCAAGCTACATAGTGCATGGTTGACAGATCACCTACAGATCCTAGGAAATAGGGTTCTAAAACTGCACAAGCTCAAGGGACTGCTATAAGGTAGTACAGTCATAAAAGATAAAACACCCGCGCCAGTATCCCAGTTTATAGCAAAAATCTTAAGTTTTAAAACAAGACACTCAGAACTTTGAAAGTGCACAGAAAGCTACAAAAGTGGAAATGCATGAATTGCAGCAGTTGCTGAAAATTTCCACAAAATTAATTTTGCAATCTGTTCCCTTATAAACAGTGTTTTAATAAACTTCCTGTACACTTTCAAACTTCTCAGTGCCTCGTTTTAAATATCAGGGACCTCAGAATTCTACCAATGAAATTTGGAGCTACTTCAAGCTTGTTAAATGTGTAAAAATAGTGATTTCTTTGAATGGACAATACTATGCCCCTATCACTAGCATTGTAAGCCTGTTGTGAGCATCAACTAAAAGCTTTGAATTTTACTGAAACGCTTGGGGTTTCACTAAATCCCAAGTCCATTTCACACCGGAATTCTCCTTTAAAAAATAAAAACCTTATTTTTATGCATTTTATGCATTTGTTGTAAATTTTAACTTTTTTTTTTTTGCTGTTTGTGTACAGTGTTTTGAAACACCAAACACAATAATACTGTTTTTGTTTTAAAAAAGTTTTGAGATCTCTTTACTGAAGAGTAAAATATGAATATGAATAAAAATAAATGAATGTATTGTGCTGCATTGTGAAAGCTGAATACCTATTATATTCTGAAAACTGTAAACGGCATTGAACTGAAACTCACTCGCGTCGTTGTGAACGCAGCCCCTCCCCTCTTTTACATCCACGAACCAGAGAGCCTCGCTTCCACCCGGGCCGTCCTTCACCTTAAAAGCAAACACACCTCCGATCTTCTTCACAAACTGCTCCCCTTCCTGCACACACACGTCCGTGAAACATACAAAAAGATAAAGGTGGTTTAAAAAGGCAGTGCATTCTGCATTCTGGAAAGTAAAGTCTTTAAGACTTTCAGTGTGTCCTATTAAATGGTTCTAAAATTGTTTTAAAAATTGTTTCTAAACTGCACAGATCATTACAGTCTTAATATAAATAATAATAGACCACTTCAGTCGTGCATCATTGTGTAGTCCTCGTCTGCCCATATTTGGCGTTTCGTGTCTAAGCGAGTCTAACCCTGTAATTGATTTGTTTAAATAAGAATATTGTAATGTTACAGGGCAGTTACGGACACACCGTATTTTTTTTTACCTATAAGGCGCACTTAAAATCCTTTAATTTTCCCAAAAATTGTCAGTGCTTATAATTTGGTGCGCCTTATGTATAAATTTTACCAGGAATTAAGAAGCAGTGAAGCCACTCTGCTGAAGTGGAGCGCTGCACAGGAGTGGAGTTTTAGTTTAGTTCTCCAGTACTGAAACTGGGCTGCATTAGCATTAGCCGCTAACAGCATTAAGCACTAGCTCTTTTGCCGTTCAGAGGGAAGTATTATTGGCCTGTACCCTGCTGCTAACCCCGGCTAGCATTGCTGGGGCAGCATTAGCATTAGCCACTAACCGCAGCGCTAACTCTTTTGCCGTTCAGAGGCAAGTATATTGGACTGCAGCCTGCAAACCGCTAGCTAATATCACCCTGGGTTACCGGAACACTCAGGGTTCCTCAGTTTAGCTCTGTCATGCGTCTTTAGTGGAAAGCTAAAAATCTAAGCTTACTGTAAATAAACGAAAGCGCTTTACTCACCCAAATAAACAGTTTTCATGAGAAACAATTGTGTAGATTAACATGCAGTGCTCGTTTGACTGTGACTAAAGCTCTGCTTTACAGGTCTCGCCACCCAGTGGTGGTACGCCTTATAATCCGGTGTGCTATGTGAATGAAAGTAGACATTTTATGATAGTGCGCCTCATAATATGAAAAAAGCGCCTTATAGAGCGAAAAATACGTTGTGTGTATATATATATATATATATATATATATATATATATATATATATATATATATATATATATATATATATATATATATATATATAATCAGTGGTTTGCAGTGAGGCCTTCTAAGGGGTGAGAATAAGTGCATGTAAATAATTACATAATTTTTAATCAGGAAATATATATCATAGTTAGTGTAAGTGTAAGAATTTATTTTATAAATTAACTAAAATAAAAAAAACAGCAACTAATTTAAACCATTAGCGTTTTTCAGTTGCTACAGGACTTTTTAACCAATCAAAGCTTTTTAAAATGGCTTCTGCCCCCATGTGACTGCGTGCCCCTTCTCCTGATTTTAAGAAAGGTGTAGTAATGAATCTATTAGAAAAGTCGGACAGTCTAACCCATCTAATTCATGATTTTCTCTCCGGGGGTGGGGCCATGGCTGCCTAACCCCTTCTCAGTGCTGTGTTAAAGGTGTTACGCGTTGCATAGTCATAAACGGAGCTAGTTAGCTAACTAGCAGAAGGGGTACCCACTATATTAACTGCACGCCACTGATAAATATATATATATATATATATATATATATATATATATATATATATATATATATATATATATATATATATATATACAGTTGTGGTCAAAAGTTTACATACACTTGTAAAAAAACATAATGTTATGGCTGTCTTGAGTTTTCAATAAGTTCTACAACTCTTATTTTTCTGTGATAGAGTGATCGGAACACATACATGTTTGTCACAAAAAACAGTCATAAAATTTGGTTCTTTCATAAATTTATTATGGGTCTGCTGAAAATGTCACCAAATCTGCTGGGTCAAAAATATACATACAGCAACATTAGTATTTGGTTACATGTCCCTTGGCCATTTTCACGGAAACTAGGCGCTTTTGGTAGCCATCCACAAGCTCCTGGCAAGCTTCAGGTCGAATGTTTGACCACTCTTCTTGACAGAATTGGTGCAGTTCAGCTAAATGTGATGGTTTTCTTGCATGAACCCGTTTCTTTAGCACTGTCCACATGTTCTCAATGGGGTTTAAGTCAGGACTTTGGGAAGGCCATTCTAAAACCTTAATTCTAGCCTGGTTTAGCCATTCCTTTACCACTTTTGATGTGTGTTTTGGGTCATTGTCTTGTTGGAACACCCAACTGCGCCCAAGACCCAACCTTCGGGCTGATGGTTTTAAGTTTTCCTGCAGAATTTGGAGGTAATCCTCCTTCTTCATTATCCCATTTACTTTCTGCAAAGAACCAGTTCCACTGGCAGCAAAACATCCCCAGAGCATAATACTACCACCACCATGCTTGACAGTAGGCATGGTGTTCCTGGGATTAAAGGCCTCACCTTTTCTCCTCCAAACATATTGCTGGGTGTTGTGGCCAAACAGCTCAATTTTTGTTTCGTCTGACCAGAGAACTTTCCTCCAGAAGGTTTTATCTTTGTCCATGTGATCAGCAGCAAACTTCAGCCCAGTCTTAAGGTGCCTTTTCTGGAGCAAGGGCTTCTTTCTTGCACGGCAGCCTCTCAGTCCATGGCGATGTAAAACACGCTTGACTGTGGAGACTGACACCTGTGTTCCATCAGCTTCCAAATCCTTGCAGGCCTGCTTCTTGGTGATTCTTGGTTGACTCTTGACCATCCTGACCAATCTCCTCTCGGCAGCATGTGATAGCTTGCGTTTTCTTCCTGATCGTGGCAGTGACACAACTGTTCCATGCACTTTATACTTGCGTATAATTGTCTGCACAGTTGCTCTTGGGACCTGTAGCTGCTTTGAAATGGCTCCAAGTGACTTCCCTGACTTGTTCAAGTCAATAATTCGCTTTTTCAGATCCACACTGAGTTCCTTTGACTTTCCCATTGTAGCTTTTGTAGCTGAGTCTAATCACTGGGTCAAATGAGCCCTATTTAAATGGGCTCATGAGAAGTCAACAGCTGTAGTCAATCAGAATCACTTACAAGAAGTGAAGAGGCCATGACATGAAGCTAATTTGATTGACACAACTCGCTACATCACCAAAATTGACAAATTTTGTTGCTGTATGTATATTTTTGACCCAGCAGATTTGGTGACATTTTCAGCAGACCCATAATAAATTTATGAAAGAACCAAATTTTATGACTGTTTTTTGTGACAAACATGTATGTGTTCCGATCACTCTATCACAGAAAAATAAGAGTTGTAGAACTTATTGAAAACTCAAGACAGCCATAACATTATGTTTTTTTACAAGTGTATGTAAACTTTTGACCACAACTGTATATATTAGGGGTGTCACGATCTCGATATTTTATCGAAATCGAATCGAAATGAGGTCACGATCTCGAGTATCGAAGTCAAAAAGAGGATCGACGATCCCTCCCGCGCGCGCTACGCAAATAGCGCAGCGCGCTACGCAAATGGCGCATCCTATTCATTTAAATAGAGATAGCCACTGCATGAGCGCAGTCGGCGGGAGTGTGATCACTGTTTTTATCTGTCCAACGGGGGGAGGGGGGGCGGGGGTTGGGCGCGCAGGTTTTGTATCTGTATCTAACGGAGGGGTGGGTGCGCGCAGGTGAGAGCGTGTGAACTCGCTGAAATGCGTGTGTCAGTGTGACTTGAGAACACTGACTATAGATCACAGTGAGGTGGATTAAAAATCTTAAACTTATAATTGACTACACCTGTTGCTTTCCATTGAATTAAAAAAACATCTTTCTCTCAGATAAAGTAAACACAAGCGTGTTTCTGACTAAAATAAAAGCTTTTCAGGAGAGATATAAGTTATGTGTAAATATTTATAAGACAATACCTGACAAAATCTGTTTTAATGACGTTAATAAACATCACTGTCACAGCGCTAGTCAGTTTCACCACATCACTTATCTAACCAGCCTGTACTGATTTCTGCCCCCAATAATGCTTTCAATAACCTCTTGTAACCCCTGGGAGCCAGGGGTTACACTCTAATAGCCTTTAATAGTCTTCAGTAGCCTTTAAAAGACTTACCTGGCGGCCGTGGTGTGTCCACTAAACTCCGTAGTTATAAACATCCTGAGGTTAGCAGCGCGCTAACTGACTTGTTTATAATGTAATCCGAGCAGTGCCTCCGTGTCGGCTGTTCTAACCTGCTGCTGTTAGCTGCTTGGGCTGAAAGATGAACTGTAGTGAGCTGTATTATCCGGTTAGTGGGGTTAAAACCTTTATTTGTTTACAGAAACAGTAAAAACGGACTGGCTGAGCTCTGTAGCCCGTGGCTGGGCTCTACTGAAGTAGTGACTGAGTGAAGAGAGCGGGGCTTGTGCTGCTGCTGCTAGTGGTTGGATGAAGAACTGCAGCTTCATGTAATGAGCAGTTTCACCAGCCATCCACACACAGCTCTGATAAACTGCTTGTTTTAATAGTGCACACTGTTGCTACCAAAAAAAGTCACTAGATGGCATTACCATATATATCTTAATAAATAATAATATTTATAATATTTATAATAATAATAATAATAAATATATTATTTAAATTTTATGAGGCATAAAATAATAACAAGAAAAAAAAACAAGAAAATCGAGAATCGAATCGAATCGTGACCCTCAAATCGAAAATGAAATCGAATCGAGGATTTAGAGAATCGTGACACCCCTAATATATATATATATATATATATATATATATATATATATAAAATCCTTAACGTAAATCCTAAACATAAATCAGATCGGGTACATCCCTAGATCCTAATCAAGGTTTGACACAATAATACATCCATTAAACAAAAGCAGTATAGTTGTAAACTGAAAGACATTTTTTCAGTGTAGGATCATATTGGAAAGAATTTTATCATCACATAAACTCCATTAAATATTGTGAATTCTTTTAAGGTCACATCGCTCACCATATTTCAAAGTGTATCTAATTGTGTGATTATTATCTGATTATGTTTAAACCCTGTAACATATAAGGAATGAAGGAAATTCCTCTGCCATTGGTCACATATCACACACTGATCCCTCATTACAGCAGAGAGATGAAGTCTCAGGAATGTGAGAGAATTCTTTCAAACGAATTTCACAGCAAATTTCACAGGACATGCTGCAGCTTTCAAAGCCAGCAGTGTTCAGGTTACTGCAACACAGCTCCCAGCCTCCTGTAGTTCTCATAATCTACAGATAATAATAATAACATCTTTACAAACCTACAAAGCATGTTGTGTTTAGTGCTATTATTACACAATAAAACATTTAAATAAGAGAACTCCATTAATCATTATTCAACATCTCTACAGTATTTAATGGTTTAGATAAACAGAGCAATTTATTTTATTTATCAGTATTTTCTTGAAAATAGTGTTGGGCGATGTGGCACTAAAATTATATCGCAATATTTTTGGGTATACTTGCAATTATTATATTTTTGGCGATATGACAACACAATGAAGAATATTTAAAGAATTTCCAGAATACACTACAGTGTAGGGATCTGCCATATATTGTATATACATAAAATATATTATATATCTTAAAATTTGATATTATAAAAAAAAAAAAAAAAACTCCATATTGTGAAATTGCAATATTCTTGAAAGCGGCCCGTTTTGTTTGTTTTGCAGTTTATATGCATGCACTGTATAAGTTGAATTTTAGTTTTTGTGGTAGATATGTGGTGTTACATTACATTACATTTTTTTATTTTGTTACACTATTATTATTATTATTATTATACTTGGTAAGTTACTGTTTGACAAACATTAGATTTCTTTATTTCTACTGAATGTATGAAACTGTGTAGTAAATAAAACGCATAATATCTATTTTGCTGCAGTAGTATATTCTTGAAATTAACAAAAAACTGGCTTTACATATCATTTTGCAAAAATACAACTGAGGCCCAGCAAAAAAAAAAAAAAAAAAAATCAACATATAATATGAAAATGGTTCATCTCACATATTTGCAAGCATCCCCTGCAAAAACTAAAACTAAAACAAAACTGCAGTGTTATGATTTAATGTTACGTAAAACTATTGTGTTTTATATGTTGGTCTTTCAAAATTAATAAAGTAATGAAACTTATAAAAAAAAAGTTTAAACAAGTATTGTTTCATGAAAAACGGATGAAGTATCCTAATTGAACCATTACTTGTTAGAGGTAAGGAACACCATTGTCCTAAATATCAATAGAATATTTAGTAATGGAGTCAGTAATGAAATATTTACACTGATTGTTAGGATTATTTTGGTTTCAGACTTTGGATAATTAAACATGCACCGGGATAAATTGACCAGGGAACACCATTGCTGTTACTGACAAATGAACATAACAGGAGAGAGAAAAAATATGGTTTTATTAAATTAATTGTTCATTCATTTAGCACATCTAAAAACTTTAATATTCCAATTTTAACATCTACATATATGTCTACTATCAATCATTTCTGTGACATTATATTTTGCTAAAAATAAAAATAGGTTACTATTACAGGCCTACTCCCCCACTTTCAGAAGACAATCACTGTCTGCTGGCCATTTTACCTGGGTCTTTTGCAGTGAAGTTAACGGGAGGTGCAGTGTAAAGCTGCCAACACAGTCTGAATGGAGGAGTTCATTCAGATGAGGACAATGACCTGGTTCCTGGTGATAGCCCAGCATCAGAGGATGAGGGTCAGGTCATTAAATGGACTACAAGGCTGATAAATGAGGGGATGACACAATCTGGTACCACAAAAGGTTATTTAACAAATGCCACTGTAGAATTAATTTTGGTTTAATAAAGAATATTTTAAAAGTTATTTTAGTATGAAGAACATTTAGATGGATGAAGAAGCTTTACATACACTTCTATAACCCTTTAAAAGGTTCTTCAGACATACATCTCTTTCACAAACACAGTTTCTCTGTGGTATCTCTCCATAAACCTTTTGTGGGACCTTTATTTCAAGCTTATTTTCAATCTATACAGACCTGGACTGAAAACTAAATTCAGCTCTGATTTTGGTTCAGGCTAGTTTTCTTGTCATCTTATTTACTAATATCTCAGAGAATTGGGCTTTTCTACAGGGCTGAGGTTCAGACTCCCGTACTGCCATGCTTTTGCAGACTTGTTCATAAACACGTACCTCCTGTAGCTTTTTAGCAATCTCCTGAAACACAGCGTGAGCCTTGAATCCCTCCAGGCCTGTGGGGGCGCTAGTCAACACCGCCTGAATCATTTGAGAACTGCAAGAGAATTCACAAAAGCAAACATATATAAAAAGAGAATTATAACGTATTAAATATGACAAAAAAAATCCCTATAAGTTAAAAAATGTAGAACAAAAAAGAAGACAATGTAGAATAAAGGGATGATGTGTAAAATGTAAATAAATACAACTAAACACAGAACCCAATGATTTGGATTCACAGAACATGTATCAGACGCTGAAAATAAGACATTTTACCATTTCATTAAAAACATTAACTCAAACTTGATGGCATCAACACATCTCAAGTTGTCAAAGCTGCAATTGGAGCGATAAAACTTGGTATAAATGGAGCATTTTAGGGCATTTTCACTCCTGTAGTAGGTTTCTCTGGTCTGAGTCAGTTGAGGAGTTTGTTTACTCTGAGCGTTTCCCCCCTTGGTTTGGTTTGATTGGTCAAAACTGTCTGTCATGGGAGCAAAAAGATCCTGTGTTCCAGACTAGCACATATAAAGGAGCTGCTTTAATACTAAAGGCAGAAAATAGTGCTGCTCCACTTTCAAACACAGTGTTTACACTGGGATGCGCAGTGCAGATATCTGCAGTAAGTGTTGTTTGCGTACAGGTGTAAGTGAAGAACTCTGCACATGGCATTCAGTGTGAAAACACTGCATGGAGCAGAAGCAGTGACAGCATTTGTTCATAGCTGTGACAATTATCTGTGTAATAAATCAAGTTGAACTGCACCCGAATAGCCATTTAGCTCAAATAAAAGGAATACATGTGATAGCTGGGTCGGATCATGTCCTCATTACAAAAGAACAGCTATGGAGTTTGTTTGGGACTGGAGTGCAAAGACCCAAGTGCAACTACTTTTTTCACACCTGCTTAAACCAACCACACCAAGAGTACAAACAATCCAGAGTTCATTTTAACCGGACCAAATAGTGCTGGTGTGAAAACACCCTCAAACATTCTCCCAGAAATGGGCAGATATATGTTTCTCAACATAAAATTGCTTTGAGAGTTTGGATATGCCATCACTCTGCTTTAAAATCAGGCTGTACTGATTCTATACTGGAAATAATTGCATGGGCTCAGAAACACGTCCAGAAATCCATTCCAAAAATTTGTGAATACAGTTAATCTTTTACTGGCCAAAGATCATTTAAAATGAACTGTGGTGAAATGGAAAACTGTTCTGTGGTCAGATTAATCAGCCAATTAATCAGATTAATTTCTGGATTGTGTTGGAATATGGCTTTTTCTGATGCACCTACCCATCTTTACTTCTGAGAGGCCCTGCTTCTGTATAAAGCTTTTTTTATACCCAGTCATGTGAGTTTCAAACTGCTCCTACTGCAGCTGTTTTTTATTAGTACTACTATTTTTGGTTGTGAATCTGTACAATTTTATTATGTTAAAGCCTTTGCACAACAAAATCTGAGCTCAGCATCCAAAAGCTTGATACTTGGATGTGTTTTGAGTTTCAAGTCATCATCAATGAAGACACTGATGGTCACATGGGCATATTTCAATTCACTCTTAGTATACTATTAATACTTTGCTTCCATCTACTGGATAGATTCTGAACTACAGCATATGAGTAAATAAACATTATAACACTGACCAACTGATTGAACAAGTGGAATCAGGTGTGCTTCTGGTTGTAAAGAAAAAGGTTTGGGATATTGAATCAATGAATCATTTGATTTGGTAAAAGAAATCTATATATTTTTACAAATAGTAAGCTGCCCCCTTAAACCTTAAATGCAGCTTCAATATTAAACACAATGCAAACATATCCTCTTTGTAGTTCAGTGTAAAATATGTAAATCACTGCCACATAAAAAAAAGGTTCTACAGGTTTCTGACAGAAACAAATGTCTGAAAATGAAAATCTCCTTCTTGACTTATACTTTCAAAAGGCAACAACTAGCTATACAAGACAGTAGAACGTAACCACACAGCAAAATTAGTTTTTCTGTGATCAGGTTCTGATTTAACTCTACGTCTCCCTCAGTCTTCGTATAGCCCATCTAGTCTTCATAAAGTGTCTAATTTCTGTGCAAATTCTCGATTAACTGCTGAATCTACATTACTGGAAAGCATTTAGTCTATAAGGAACATGTGTCAGATTCCTCCAAACCAGACCCACAGTAATTTCTGCCTGAGGCTAATGTTGAACAGGCCTGTTTGAGGAATGTGTTTTGCAAACTGTTGTCTTGTACCTAGCTGCATCTGCAAAAACTAAACATGGAGGTCACCTGACGTTCATACTGTTTTCAGATCTCTTTCCAGCACACTTTTTAAAAAAATCACTGACATACTCAATTAAAATAAGCTTAACTTGCTTTGTGTTTGACAGTTCTGGTTTTGCACAAATTATAGTTAATCTAGATACATCTCTTTCAGGATTGAATCATTATCGGCATATAATCAAATACCAAAATACCAGAAATTATGGATTTATTGGTCTCAGTTTCCCAGAATTCAACAACCAACATTCTTCACTACAGGTTTACCCTGTTCATTTGATTATAGCACCACCACATGGAGTAATAAAGCAGTAACTTTAGTAAATTACATTGGGGACGAGTCTTAGAAAGTTTAGAGTGCTTAGGTTTCAGTAAAAATATAGACATTTATCAACACTTATTATTAAACAATATTCATACCCCTTGAACTTCTTCACATTTTCTCAACTTACAACAACAAACTTAAATGTATTTTATAGACATTTTAAGTAGGGGTGTCACGATTCTCTAAATCCTCGATTCGATTTCATTTTCGATTTGAGGGTCACGATTCGATTCGATTCTCGATTTTCTTGTTTTTTTTTCTTGTTATTATTTTATGCCTCATAAAATTTAAATAATATATTTATTATTATTATTATTATAAATATTATAAATATTATTATTTATTAAGATATATATGGTAATGCCATCTAGTGACTTTTTTTGGTAGCAACAGTGTGCACTATTAAAACAAGCAGTTTATCAGAGCTGTGTGTGGATGGCTGGTGAAACTGCTCATTACATGAAGCTGCAGTTCTTCATCCAACCACTAGCAGCAGCAGCACAAGCCCCGCTCTCTTCACTCAGTCACTACTTCAGTACAGCCCAGCCACGGGCTACAGAGCTCAGCCAGTCCGTTTTTACTGTTTCTGTAAACAAATAAAGGTTTTAACCCCACTAACCGGCTAATACAGCTCACTACAGTTCATCTTTCAGCCCAAGCAGCTAACAGCAGCAGGTTAGAACAGCCGACACGGAGGCACTGCTCGGATTACATTATAAACAAGTCAGTTAGCGCGCTGCTAACCTCAGGATGTTTATAACTACGGAGTTTAGTGGACACACCACGGCCGCCAGGTAAGTCTTTTAAAGGCTACTGAAGACTATTAAAGGCTATTAGAGTGTAACCCCTGGCTCCCAGGGGTTACAAGAGGTTATTGAAAGCATTATTGGGGGGCAGAAATCAGTACAGGCTGGTTAGATAAGTGATGTGGGTATTGTCTTATAAATATTTACACATAACTTATATCTCTCCTGAAAAGCTTTTATTTTAGTCAGAAACACGCTTGTGTTTACTTTATCTGAGAGAAAGATGTTTTTTTAATTCAATGGAAAGCAACAGGTGTAGTCAATTATAAGTTTAAGATTTTTAATCCACCTCACTGTGATCTATAGTCAGTGTTCTCAAGTCACACTGACACACGCATTTCAGCGAGTTCACACGCTCTCACCTGCGCGCACCCACCCCTCCGTTAGATACAGATACAAAACCTGCGCGCCCAACCCCCGCCCCCCCTCCCCCCGTTGGACAGATAAAAACAGTGATCACACTCCCGCCGACTGCGCTCATGCAGTGGCTATCTCTATTTAAATGAATAGGATGCGCTGTGTTGGTGCCGCGCCATTTGCGTAGCGCGCTGCGCTATTTGCGTAGCGCGCGCGGGAGGGATCGTCGATCCTCTTTTTGACTTCGATACTCGAGATCGTGACCTCATTTCGATTCGATTTCGATAAAATATCGAGATCGTGACACCCCTAATTTTAAGTGATAAACCAACACAGTAGCACATCATTGTATAGTGGAACGGAAATTATACATTTTGATTAAAATCAAAATATAAAAAGTTTGACATGCAAAACTATTCAGCCTCCTTTACTTTGAAACTCCTAATTAAAATCCAGTGCAGTCAATTGTCTTCAGAAGTCACTAAATTAGTTAGAGTACAGCTGTGTGTAATTTAGAATCAGCATAAATACACAAATTGTGTAGGCCTCAGAGGTTTCTTAGAGAACAATAGTGAACAAACAGCATCATGAGACCAAGGAACTCACCACACAGGTCAGAGATATAGTTGAGGAGAAGTCTAAAGCAGTTAGGTTATAAAACCATATTCCAAGCTTTGGGTATCACAAGGAGCACTGTTCAATCCATCATCCAAAAATGAAAAATGTATTCTACAGCTACAAACCTATAAAGACATTGTCGTCCACCCAAACTGACAGATCGAGCAACGAGAACACTGGTCAGAAAAGCGGCCAAGAGGTCCATGGTCACTCTAGAGGAGCTGCAGAAATCCACAGCTCAGGTGGAAGAATCTGTTTACAGGACAACTATAAAGTTGTGCACTCCACAAATTGGGCCTTTTAGGAAAAGTGGCAAGAAGAAAACTATTGTTAAAAGAATACATAAGAAGTGCCTTTTGCAGTTTGCCACAAGTCATTTAGGGGACACAGCAAATATGTGCTGTGGTCAGATTAGAACAAAGTTGAACTTTTTGAACTAAATACAAAGCACTGTGTGTGGCACTGTTCATGTGTTAGAATGGCCCAGTCAAATTCCTGCCCTAAATCCCCTAAATTGCGTTTCTGTGGCCTAAATTGCTGTAAACAGACGCTCTCCATTCAACCTGGCTGAGCTTGAGCTGCTTTGCATAGAAGAATGGGCAAAAATCTTAGTCTCTAGATGCCAGAGACATAGGGACATACCCCAAAAGACTACCCCTGTAGACCATACTTGGCACTAGACGTACTCTCAATAGGTTCACGTTCTTGATCGGCTCCAGAGAGTCCCATTCTATTGGCAATACTTCTCTACTGGAACTAGAAAATTCAGATACACAGTGTAATGCCGACCTTACACCTAACGATTTGCAAGTGATTTCACTGTTGCTGACAAATTTCCATAGTCTAAATCTCAAGAGTCAAGAGTCTAAGAGTCAAGCTGCAGTCACGTCATCTTGATGGTTCAGTGTAAGGTGCTAAGAATTAAAAGTTTTAGTTTTAGTTTTTAGTTTTTTTCCCGTCCTGCGTTCACATAAAATCAACTGTGTTTAATTTTATCGTAAGTCTTGAGACTTGGCTCACGCAAATAGTCACGTCAACAATGTCAACAACCAATAATAAAGCTACGGGAAGCCGCAAGGCAAGAATATTTTACGTGAGTCTTTACAAATGATTTTGAAAAAAAAAGAACACATTTTTTTTTGCTTTTTTGGATCTTATTTTAATATGTAAAGTATTTTAAAAACAGGAAGCATTTCAACGTCATTATATGTAAAGTTGTTTTATTTTGCACTATTTTGTCTTATTGCGCAGTGTTAGTTTTGATACAAACAAGTTTGATAAATACACATTTTGCAAGAATTATGTTCTTAATTCCATCTAAAACAAAGGCTAATGTATAGCAGTAAAACTGTAATTATTTGCTATACAAGGGTGTAGCAAAAAAAAGGGTATTTATTCTATGTATTCTATTTAAAGAACTAACAGTGTGGCAGTAAAATAAACTGTTGATTGAGACAAAAGTTGTGAATCTCTGATAAATCAAATTTTTTATGTTGATACACATTATTAATATGTAATATGTATTGTATGTAAACTCCAGCAGAAGCATGATGGGAAATAATCTCAGAAAGAATCTAGCTGCAGTCTTGCAGTTAAGTGACCCGCAGTCTTTACAAAATCTTAGTCTGTTAATAAAAAGTCTGTGACTAGCCTGTAGATGTGCGAGGGTGTCAGACTTCAGTCTGTTAAAAGTCTTTTCAGAGTCTTTTCAAAGTCCTGGACAGCCATAGCTGAAGCTCCTGTATTTAGTTTAAGACTCTTTAACGGGTGGTGCAGGTGAGCTACGAGACTGCAGGTGGAGAACTGTGTTCAGTCTGTCCTACAGAGCGGAGATATGACGGATATTTATTAATAATATTGGATAATTCTCTGTTTTGGATTAGATCTATGCGGTTTTCCGTGAAAACCCGCGGCTGTTTATACAGCCAGTGTTCTGTCGAGTTATGCTACCCATCGATACGTGCATAAAGGCACTGCGCATGCGCTGACCTACACTTTTAATTATTTATCGTGTTTTTTTTTTACAATAAATCTGTTACAACCTCACTGTTATTGCTAAAAAAAACTGTAAATGGAAATTAATAATAATAATAATAATTATTATTATTATTCAAAACAAAATGCAAATGCAGTTTGTAATGGCCTCTCATTGCCATAACTTTACCATGATACTGTGATTTATGCTATCCAACTATACTAACGCTACATCTACTGGGTCTTCTACTGGCAACATGCTCTAATAAGGGCCTTTTTTTGTATTTTGACAGTTGAATATACACTCGGGTAGCACGGTTTGACAGGGTAGCACAACTCGACAAAACACCGGGTTGGGAAAACGCTGATCTCCACCTGATATCCACACGCACAGCGCATGCGCATATGATTTGTAGATCAACGGTTCTAGGGTACACTAATCGAGCGAGCGGCGGGCTGTGTAAACGGGTCAGTCCGCGGTCTGTAGTCGGTTTACCGCCGCTGTGATCTCACCTGGACTTCTCTGTTAGCAGCATCCTGCCGTCTGCGCTCAACCTGCTGCTGCTGCTGCTGCTGGAAGGACGAAGGACCGGGCAGCACTTCCTGCTGATCCGGCTCAGCCAGAGATAGTTCACTGGGAGACTGAACACTTCTTGTCTAACCAGTAACATCACAAAATTGCTGTACACCGATAGAGGGAGCCCGCGAGTGAGGACAAAGTGAATGGGGCAGAATGGAGATAAATGGCCAAAAACACACAATAAAATAAAATCGTATCATTCGCCTGTTTTTCCATTTTTTTTCTAGAGGAAAGTAGCTAAAACATGCTTGAAAAGTCGTTGATGGTTAATTTTACAAGGGCAAAAAAACATTACATTCACGAAAACAAAACTAAAGAAGTAAAAATTAGTACCTTTAAGAAAACAAAATTACAAAAGCAAAAATTAATTTACAGCAAAAAAAATAATAATTTAAGAAAACAAAACTACAAAATTAAAAACTATTACATTCAAGAAAACAAAACGATACAAATAAAAATTATATTTAAGAAAAAACTATAAAAGTAAAAACTAATTTGACAATACCCAAAAACATTACATGGGACAAAGTTACAGTTAAAGTATTAGTTACTCTATAAAGCAAGCTAATGTAATACAGAGTAAAGATGTTTTTGGTTTTAATGTCTCAAAAGTCTACTTTACTTTGAATCTAACGGTCCTCTTTGGGGAACATTATTTACACAAATTGCAGTTTGGTTAAGGTAAACCATTTTATTATGTGTTATTATGTGATTCTGTTGAATCTAATTTGTATATGTAGTCTCTTAGTTGCCCTAGCAACAAAAAAGCTGTGTCCACTATAAAGTACTTGAAGGAGTTAAATTAGCTGGTTGATGAATGGGATATGTTGTCAGTATAAACGTTTTGTTTAGCTTGTAAAACCTTTTTGGGTTGTATGAAGATAATGTCTAATATTGTTACATGCCTGCAACTGCTACAAAACTCAGTGGAACAGTAACCACATGGCAGAACAGTTAGTAATTAAACATTCTAATTTAATTTTCAATTCTGAGCAGCTTTTATCATGATTTAGCTAAAAGAGAGGGGCCAGTGGTGCATCCTGGTATTGGGAAGACACTGTGCCCTGCAGCCCCACCTCCCTGCGCCCTCCACAGTCACACACACACACACACACACACACACAGTCTGTAGCGACGGCCACCACGTTATGGTTATATTAGCAGATTTTACCATTGTTAACGTGTAATGTATTATAACAAAAGCATTTTGACCTTAGATACAGACAGAGATACAGGAAGAGAGAGAAGATATTCATATGCATAATACAAGGGAGCTTCTCATGAAAACAGATAAAATATTTGAAGGTGAAAGACTTTACATAAGAAAGGTTTTAGAGTATTTATGAACTCAAAATAAGATTACATCATCACTGTAGCACACATATTGATATAAATATAATTGACTGTGAAACTGGTATGGAGAAAAATAACCTTTATCTAACTGACATATATTGACTTCAGGATCTTACATAAAGTGGTCTAATGCTGCCATCTGCTGACAGCGTGTTAAGCCTCAACCCTGAACACACCAAGCTTATTATTTACTTTGGGCTTCAGGGTTATGCACACCACTCATAACAATAATACAACTTTTCACTGTGATAAATATAACATTAAAATAAATAATCATTTAACCAAACAGATAACTATTTAAGTTGTTTAATGAGCTACAGTTCTAAAAATAAACGATTACCTTTTCTACAGAATCAATAAAACATTAACTTTCTATGGTTAAAACGTTTATTATTAAAAAAAAACCCTTATTTTGCTGAGAAGTCATTAAATTGTACAGATTGTATTATATAGTCAACAGCAGATCTTCAGTGTTGTCAATATGGTGAAAATGCTTGGTTAAAATTTATGACAGTGTTTTCTCAATAATATTGTGTAGTCAAAAGGGTAAGTCAGTTAATTTACTTAGATTTATTTGGCTGTAAACTTGGTTATTAAAATATATATTTCAGAAATGAAAGTGGACTTCACCAATATTGCCAATAATACAAATGTATTTAATGGTCATGTACAGTTAAAAAAAAGTTTATTGTAGTACTTAAAAAAATATGTACAATGCAGACACTGACACACTTTTTTATAGTATCAGGTACTAATTGTATTGCAAATATATCCATTAATATTACATAATATTTTCCAATACAGCAGCGTATACATATTTACACAAATTGCAACATATTTACAGAGCTAATAAACATTATAAATGAGTTTTTTGCATTTGTTTATACTGTGCTGATCTAACAAGGGAGCTGAGTAATAGGATGGAGAGTAAAAAAGATAAAAAAAACCTTTAGAAGAACAGATAAAATTACTGCTGTTTACATTGCTCTGTGGCTTTCTTCAACTGAGGAAATTTATGCTTCTTCATATCTTGGACTAATCTTTCTCTCAGCTCCAATTGCAGTTTTTGTATTTCCATATCTTTAGCTCTAACCAGTTGATCCTTCTGGTTTCTCAGCTCTTCCTCTCTCTCCTGAACCGCTCTTTCCACGTTCTCTTCCATCTCGTTTCTCAGCTGCTCTTCTCTCTCCTGAAATGCTTTTTCCGCACTCTCATACATCTCCTTTCTCAGCTCCTGCTCTCTCTCCTGAATCGCTCTTTCCACATTCTCATACATCTCATTGGTGTAGCAGCCCGCATCATTTTCTGATACTATTTTATCAATTATTTCGATCAGTCTGACGACCTGAGACCGATCATCTAATTTCTCATTGTTAAAGACACAATAACGGCCACCGCACTTCTCCACCACCTGATTCAGGGCATCTCCTGCGCTATCTAAATACTCCTCTATGGTCTGTGCTGATAACCGATCTCCCCGAGTGAAGAGAACGATGGTGTATTTGGTCGCCTCTTCTCCAAAGATCCACTGCAGTCTCTCTACCGTCTGTTTATCCTCCTGAGTAAATCGCCCCACCGAGACCACAAGAAGGAAGACGTGAGGTCCAGGGCAGGACAGTGCGATACATTCAACCAGCCTGTTAATTATCGACGATTCTGTCAGGTCAGTGTCAAACAGCCCAGGAGTGTCAATCACAGACACTTTTCTGCCGTCAACCTCTCCTTTTACCTTTATACAGTCTTTGGTCACTGATTGGGCAGAATGGGATACTTGGAAAACATCCTTGCTCAATATGGTGTTTCCAGTAGAGCTCTTGCCCACACCAGTCTTTCCCACCAGCACAATCCTCATATCAGACACTAAAGACACAATGGGCAGAAGAATTAAGAACATGGCTTTGTTTAAAGCAAAGTATAGTTAATTTTTTTTCTCCTTTATTGCTCACTTTCAATGTTACATTAACAAACATGTAACACGTTTGTCTGGATTAAGAGGCAATGGCTTTAGCTCCCAGGGAGCAGAGATGTTCACTAAACCGGTATTGTATCTGCTGAGCCACCACTCCCCCAAATAAAATGGCACAAAATAATGCTATGAATTTGTTTAAGTTCTTCCAAGGCATGTATGTTTTTTTTTCAGGGAAATGTTGTATTATGCCTTTGTTATACAATTTATTTTATTTATTCATTATCTAGTTAAAAAACTTACTTGTAGGTGGATGACGCATGCTGTCACTGTCTCCTGCCTCTTTACCAGCTGTATTTCAGAAATAGGCAAGAAATCCAAATTACCACATTCAGATTGGTCAGGTTGCTTCGGTTGCTCAAATGCAAATAGCAATAAATATTTTCATCTCAAGAGCATCTCAAAAGCAAAGTGTCAGCAGAGGGAAGCAAGAAGTGCTGTAAGATTTTCCAGGAAAACACTGCACTGACTTTGGACTTGATAATATAACACACTGGATCAACACCAGCAGATGACATGGCTCTCCAAACCATCACTGATTGTGACCATCAGTAAATTTTATATTTTATTTGGAAATCAAGGGACCAAAGTCTGGATGAAGTCAGTGCAGTGTTTTCCCATAAAATCTTACAGCACTTCATGCTTCCCTCTGCTCACAACTTTTATGAAGATGCGGATTTCATTTTCCAGCAGGACTTGGCACACGGCCAAAAGTACAAATCGGTTTTCTTAGACACAGACTCTTTATTTTATTTTTATTTATTAGGTTTTTATTGGCTGTAAGCCATAATCATCAACAATAAACTAAATAAACACTTAAAATAGATCACTCTGTGTGTAATACATTTATATTATATATGAGTTTCACATTTTGAACTGAATTACTGAAAAAAAGTAACTTTTCAATTATATATATATTTTTGGAGATGCTTCTGTAATTCCAGGACTACAAAATAATTATATAATGGAATAGATCAATACATAGTTATATTATGTATTAATTTGTAATCAAAACTTACTTGAAGTAGGATGCTGCATGTTGTCACTGTCTCCTGGCTCTTTGGTAGCTGTATTTGAGAATGCAAGAAATCAAAAACACGTAGCTGATGTACTTTAAATATTATAACATTACAAAAAAATAAAATAAAAAACACTGAGTTTAACACTGAGTTATGGCAGCAAATATTTTTTTATGTTAATTATGAACAACCTTTAAATAATCTTTATTTATTATTGCCTCACAGGTAAGTCTGGGTAATCTATTTTAAAATGAGATATCATGAAGATAAGACAATACTGTTTATATTGATATAGCTCTGACAATTCACCTTTCTCTTCTCCCAGTTTTGAATATGATACATCTTTCCACCTTTAGAATATCTCATGTCAATCTACAGCTGAATTTTAATAAAAGTGGCTGTATAACATTTGGAACACGTAGCTTTCTTTGTCTTAGAAGTGACTTTTAGTTATTATCTTATGGGATGGAAAAAATAATGGGATATATCACATATCGCATTTAAGCAATAATAATAATAATAATAATAATAATAATAATAATAATAATAATAATATACGTTATTATTATTATGATTATTATGATTATTATTTCTACACTGCAGGAAAACAGTACACGCTATAATAATAGAATACAAACAAGATATAAATATTTAATGTAAAGAATAGATTAATACAAACGATGCATATTAAACCAACTTCAGCCTCGTTGTTCTGACGCTGATTTGATGCATTAGACGATGGGAAAAAAAAGGTTAATATGACGTACTTTTGCTATCTGGGTGATTTAAGGAATACAGTAAATCGTGATAGAAGCTAAGCCAGGACAGAGGTGGTGTTATAACACGGCTGTAGGGAATCGTATTGTATATTATATTTAAACAAAAAACTTCAATCAGTTTACTTTAAACAACTGAAATCGAAAGTAAATCCAGGGGCGCAAAAAAACCCTCGTTCACTCTGTTCAACTAATAGATTTCATCGCTCCACACTTTCTGAAACCGCGTAAAACTGCAGTTGAAATACAACAGATTACAACTTAATAAGTTAATAAAACTCACCAGCGTCACAAGTGTAGTCGTTGTTTTCAGCCATTTTGGAATCAACACCCTTAGCTTCTTCCTCCGAGGGCGGGGGGGGGGGGGGGGGGGGTTCTCTTTTTAGTTTCGTTTTTGAGTTTGCGCAAACTCCGTTTGGGCGGATATAGGACGTGTTCGAGGCTTTCTGGGCACTTTGCTAACTTGTTATGGAGCCTTTACGCTTTTAGACAAACTACAAGAACACATTAATGTAACCAAGTAGATTTATCGCGTCGTTGAGTCTCAGAAACGCAAGTTATGAACATCCATGAGAACCCCGTCTCCTGAAGACTTCAGCTCACAGCCCGCGCACAGCCATGGCATGGTCCAGTAAGTAGCCTCAAATGCTAATCTAAAGAGCTAACCTAGCTATAACCTTCTGTTCCGATCAGTATTTATCAGTTAGCTAAATATACGTTGCGTTTGAGTGTCAGCAGTTAAAAGAATCTATAAGGAAAACCTTTTGAACACATGAACGTTTTAGTTTAAAGTTATTGACCTACTCTTTATTTTGATATAATCAGCCAGTGTCTCACAACTTAGTAAAGTTAAAACTTGAAAAAGGTTAGCTAGCTAAGCGTGTTATCCCTGAATCACACCAGTGTTCATTTCTGATAAACAGCAAATTAGCCAGGGTAAAATGTACATAACATATGTAGGATTGATTTGCCAGACAGGTATTAAGCCTAGTCCTGGTTATTTAATTTATTCTTTCTGTCGAGAATCTCCATTCAGACTGCTGTGTAATACAGGCCCGTTTTTAAAATAATATCATGATATTTGAGCTAATTTTGCGATAACAATAAAAAAAGAAAGAAAGAAATATTTTAAATAATTGCCACAAAATACATTTTCAGTTGAAAAGTTTAAAATCTGCACTTTTGTACATTTGCGCTGTACTTTTGTTTTTAAGAAGCCTCGTGATTATGTACAGCTCTGAAAAAATTAAGAGACTGCTTTAGGTTCTTAATCAGTTTCTATGATTTGGCTATTTATAGGTATATGTTTGAATGAAATGATTATTGTTGTTTTATTGTATAAACTACTCCCAAAAAAAAATCCAAATAAAAATGTTTTTAGTGAAAATGAGAAATGGCTGGAATGAAAAAAAGATGCAGTCAGAGCTTTCAGACCTCAAATAATGCAGAGAAAACAACTTCATATCATACAATTTTAAGAGTTCAGAAATTAATATTTGGTGGAATAACCCTGTTTTTTAATCACAGTTTTCATGCATCTTGGCATGTTCTCCTCCATCAGTCTTACACACTGCTTTTGGATAACTTTATGTCACTCCTGGTGCAAAAAATTCAAACAGTTCACTTTGGTTTGATGGCTTGTGATCATCCATCTTCCTCTTGATTATATTCCAGAGGTTTTCAATTTGGTAAAAACAAAGAAACTCATCATTTTTAGTGGTCTCTTATTTTTTCCAGAGCTGTATGTCATAAAAACATTATAATAATAACAATGATAACAACAACAACAACAACAACAATAATAATAATAATGAAACAAAAATTATGTGGTGTAGCAAATAAATCTGCCAACAATACTAAAGTGCAGAATATCTAATGAATCAGTATTTATTTCAGAATTTCAGAAGCAAAAAGTTTTACTCAGCTAAATAACAGACTCAAGACTAGTTTCAGAAGCTGTTTGTAGAAGATCAAGGTGGTAAAACATGGATCATTCAGACCATTCTCTTTGCTGGTAAGCAAGTTAGCTGATATTGTGATGATATAAAAGCCTTATAATAGTACTTCACTCTTTTAAAGAGAAGTTAACTTTTGATAGCGAGTTAAGAATATTCAGATATTGCAATTAGAATCGAGAAACGTTTTACATATGGTACGTAAAAAAAATACACAGAATATTTAGAAATCAAAATAAGCACTTTAGTTATTTATCCAATTATTTTCAAAGATAATTTATGCCATATTACATGATCAAATAGGTGCAGCTCTACTCATTAAATAAACAATAAAAATAGACAGTAATTGGGGCTGCAAAAATGTTAAGGTTAATGTAAGCATAACAGCATATGTTTTTATTTGAGTTTGATGTGTAATCTGATGCCAGTATTACCATTTTGACCAAATTGATGTTCTACCCTTGGAAAGGATAGTTATTTAGTTTATCAGGTGACATTTTGATTTCAAATCTTGGTATTTATGTTTGGTTTACTTTTTCCAGACAGACAGAGGGTAAAATGCTAATTGTTCAATATGTTACATGACTCATATTTACTTATTTTCCTTAACTTGCAGGGCCTTTTAGGAGACAGGAGCTCAGGGTGGTCCTTCTTGGGAACGTAGGTTCAGGCAAAAGTGCATCAGGCAACACTCTGCTAGGCACCTCGCGCTTTGCCTGTAAAGTCAGTGCCTGCCCAGTCACTCATCAGTGTGAGGCTGAGACTGTGACTCGGGAATGGGGGAAAATCACAATGGTGGACACTCCAGGACTGACTGCAGAAATAGTCACAGATACTAAAGAAAAACTGCTTAGGTGCCTTCAGCTCTCGGCTCCAGGGCCACACGTTTTCTTGCTGGTGATCCCCCTGGGTCGATTTACCCAGGAGGAGAAGGACACAGTGCAGAGGGCAGCTCAGTTATTTAAGGAACATTTTTACACATTCACCATCATTCTCTTCACTTTTAAAGACAATCTGAAAAATAGCTCAATTAGTGAGTACATCAGCACCGCTGGAGAGGGTCTTCAGCAGCTGCTGCAGAAGTGTGGCCACAGGTACCATGCCTTCAACAACAACAATCCCACTGAATACGATCAAGCGGAACAGCTTTCATGGAAGATGAACAGCCTGGTACAAAAGAACTTCAGAACATATTACACGTTAGATGATCGCAGTAAGTATACAGAAACTTTAGGCATCTGTTAAAGTTCAGTCACATAATCACTATTAAATTCATGTGTAATGAAATGAAATGAGTTTTTGAAAAAGACACATCAAGAGCTGTAATCATTTTGGGATATTTTAAAATAATAGCATTACTTAATTAAAAAAATCACTGTCCTTTCAGGAAACCACAGCAAACACCACCGATACCATATCAAAACCTTAGCAACCACTTAGCAATAATATAGCAACCACTATGGATACCATAGCCACACCTTAGCAACCACCTTGCAACCACTTAGCAGCTCCTGTTTAAAGGAATAAAAAAAAAAATTCCACTCACTGTCCACTTTATTAGACACTCCTGTTGATCTGCTTCATGTTGTAGATGTAGTCTGATACAGAATCTAATGCTGCACAGTACTTGGGTCATCTTCTCATCCTTTATCAGTGGCTACAGGACACTGTTAGATGGATATTTCTGTTTGTTGTATTATTCTCAGTCTAACAGTGACACAGGGGGTTTTCAAACTCATAGGGGTTCCTTATCATACTACATGCTAACATAGTATGTAGGGACACAGGTCGATTACAGTATATTGTCATACAGATAGAGCTGGGCAATGTGGCCTAATAAAAAAAAAATATATATATATATATATATATATATATATATATATATATATATATATATATATATATATATATATATATATATATACACACACACATTGGCTTGCAAAAAAGTACCCCTTGAACCTTTTCACACTTTTTTACCTTTTCAGCTTACAACTACAAATAAATGTATTTTTGAGATTTTAAGTAAGAGACCATCACAAAGTAGCAAATAATTGTGAAGTGCAATGAACATGATACATGATTTTCAGAATTAAATAAAAAAAAAAGTTTTTAGCCCCCTTTACTCTGAAAGCCCTAAACAAATCCAGTGCCATTAGTCACCTTTAAAAGCCACTTAATTAGTTAATAGAATCCAGCGGTCCATCTGCCTTTTGAAGTACGGCTGCAACTAATCATTATTTTGGTAGTCGACTAATCAGATGATTATTTTTTTAGATTAATCGATTGGTCAACTAGTATATCTGCCATGTCCTCCATCTCTAAAAATGATAGAAACAGCTGAACGAGATTTAAAAGGCATTTAAATGTCTGGATGTTGTTTAAACATGGAAAGTACTGATATTTGGTGATTAAATATGTATTATATCTGTTGTGTTTGGGCATTTTGAGACACAAACTGAGTTATGTGTAACCTGTGGGAGTGAGCCATATTTGATATTTAAATAATCAATATTGTCGATTATGTTGACTAATAGTTGCAGCTCTACTGTGAAGGCCTCAGTGGTTTATGAACAAACTGCATCATGCAGACCAAGGAACTCATCAGACAGGTCAGAGATAAAGTTGTGGAGTTTAAGTTTAAAGCAGGGTTAGGTTATAAAAACATAACCCAAGCTTTGAGTATCCCAATGAGCACTGTTCAATCCATCATCCAAAAAATATAAAACAGTATTCTACAACTGCAATCCTGCCAAGACAGGGCCGTCCAGCCAAACTGACAGATCGAGCAAGAAGAGTCTGACCTTTATGAAAGAGTGGCAAGCAGAAAGCCATTGTTGAAAGAAAGACAAAAGAAGTGTCATTTGCAGTTTGCCACAAGCCATGTAGGGGACACAGCAAGGGTTTTTGGTCAGAAGAGACCAATGTTTACCTTTTTGGCCTAAATGCAAAGCTCTATGTGGAGCAGAAAAGAGAAACTGCTCATCATCCTGATGACACCATCCCCACTGTGAAACATGGTGGTGTCAGCATCATGCTGTGGGGATGCTTTTTCTTCAGCAGGGACAGGGAAGCTGGATAGATGAAGCTAAATACAGTTCAATCCTCGAAGAAAACCTGTTGGAGGCTGCAAAAGAATTGAGAAGGAGATTTTTCTTCCTGCAAGACAATGACTGTAAATATACAGTCAGAGCCACAGTGGAATGATTAAGATCAAATAATATTCATATGTTAGAATGGCCCAAACAAAGTCCTGACCTAAATACCATTGAGCTTCTGTGGCAAGACATGAAAACTGCTGTTCACAGACGCTCTCCATCCAACCTGGCTGAACTACTTTGCAAAGAAGAATGGGCAAAAATCTCAGTCTCTAGATGTGCAAAGCTGGTGGAGACTTACCCCAAAAGACTTGCAGCTGTATTTGCAGCGAAAAGTGGTTCTGCTAAGTATTGATATAGTAGGGCTAAATACTTTTGCACATCACACTTTTAGATTATTATTTGATTCAGATTTTGAAAACCATGTATCATTTTTGTTTCCTTTTCACAATTTTGTGCTACTTTGTGCTGGTCTATAACTTAAAGTTCTGATAAAATACATTTAAGATTGTGGTTGTAAGGTGACACAATGTAAAAATACCCAAGGGGTATACATACTTTTGAAAGCAACTGTACAGAAAAGTGGATCTGATAAAATTGATATTTAGGGCACCAACTGGGACACCAGTTTCAGGAACCTTAATTTGTGCAGGATCTATAGACCAATCTGCAACATCTGTAGGCAAAAGTGCTACAGGATGCCATATTTCAGCTTGCTTCCAGGCTAGAAATGGCACAACTGGGTACTAGAGCATCCTTGTACTTTACCAAGAGCCAAATTATTTTCTTCTGGTATCATAATCACATAATCATGCACAAAGCTTATATGAAAGCTTATATAACTAATTTTAGTTCGTATTTGGCTGTTCACACTTCATCTTTTAATGTGACTTATAGCCTACAATTGTCTGAACATTTAACAGTACAGTATGCAGGGTTTCCCCCAGGATTTCCTTGAAGGTGCGGTGGCAGGACCCCCCGGTTGGGAACCGATAATTTATATTTTAATACCCTTTTCCAAAGAAAATTAAGACCAACTCGCAAGATCATATACGTTAAAATAAAAAAACTATTAATTGTTTACGTTTAATCTAGCTGCTTGAAAACTTCAAATGTGAATGCACAAGACACAATACGAGACACAAACATTACAATTTTCTCACTGTACAGTATACACAATTAAACTTTATACAAAACCAAATTCAATTTAATATATTTAATATATATGTATTATTTATTCGCTCTTATCTGTATTAGGTATTTTAAATGTGAGAATGAGTAAATAAAATAAAAAATATTATTGAATTTAATTAAAAATTGTGCTTATTAAAACAGACAAATAATATCTTTAATCTTTAATTTAATTACAATAAAATGTTTACTGGACCGTGAAAACAAATGCATCACAGAGCTGTTCTAGGGTGCCTCTATTCTAGGGCCCTACATCCTTGCTTTATGACAGCTCCAGAAACAGAAACATAGCGTGATTTTCACTCCACCAGGTGAGTGAGCCTGAGTGGACACCTGCGTAAGTTGAAGCTGTTTAATCACTGTTTAATTCATCTCTCTCTCTCGCGCGCGCATTATGTTTCAGTCTCTCTCTCTCTCTCTCTCTCTCTCTCTCTCTCTCGCATTATGTTTCAGTCTCTCTCTCTCGCTATTTACAGGCGCGCTCTCGCTCTCTCTCTCTCTCTCGCGTTATGTTTCAGTCTCTCTCTCTCGCTGTGTCCTATACTCACACTCTCTCTCGCGCGCGCGCGTTATGTTGGCACTGCATGACTAACTACCGATTTCCACCCCCGAAGTTCAACACATGGCTGACGGAATTATTCCCCCCTAATTTTAGCTCCGGCCAAATTAAGACATTTTGGGTGAAATTGTAAGACAAAATAAGACTTTTCAAGGCCTTATTTGACAAAAATGAAATTTAATACCATTTAAGACTTTTTAAGGACCCGCGGCCAGCCTGCTACATGTGCAGGACTGGAACACAGCTGTGCGTTTAGGAATTACGGCTAGAGGAGCCCTCACCTGTAGCCTCCCGAAATAGATGCAACATGCGAAACCAGACGTGTTGTGTAGGCTACGTCTACAACATATTACCGATATAACCCTTGAACAATGTTCAACAACTTGTTCACAAATATAAAAAAAACATCATTTCAGCGCCACATACCTCGGATTCAGTTGTCCAGTTTGACAGCCGGTGTCCTGTCGAGATGATCAAATTCCAGTGTCAGAAACGAGAGAGGGCGGGGCAACGCTGATCAAGCGCGGGAAAAACGCCGGGCTCCGAATTTTCACGAAGGGTGGCGGGGAAGAACGAAGGCGTGGCGGACCGCCGCACTGAAATGAACGTGGCGGAAACCCTGGTATGGCCTTTCCAGCATCACTGCAGTTATCAAGAAGCTCCAGTTGTTGTTAACTATCACAGAGAATTGTTGTAAAAAAGCTTGTTGTAAAAAGAACAAGTTGTTTGGCCACACTGAATTCTGGTTTGCATTTGTTAAACTTCACTTTCAATCTTTTTATTTTTATTCTAACACTAAAATGCTCCTGTTGCCACATTCAGATATTTCCTGAAAAGTTTTTCAAACACAGAGTGGTTGTGATATTTGCCTTCTAATTTAGTTTAAAGCAGTGTTCCTCAAAAGGCGTGACCTAGGAAAAACATTAATGGTTTAACAATGTTTAGTTTTTTTTTTTTCAAATTGGAACAGTAAACAAACCATGGTTTTACATTGAACTGCTTTTATACTAAATACAGAAAAGTTGATGTGCTTTTTTTTTTTCAATCAAAAGCACCATGCAGAGGTTGTCTGCTGATGTAGACTCGCAGGGTCATCAAATATTCAAATGTTTTCAAGTTGTTTACACCACTTTGGCCAAGTTGCAACCCAGCCAATCGCTCAATCGCTTTCAGACGAAAATACACCATTACTCATTAGTGCTTTTTAAATAACTAGGACTATTAATTCATTAATGCACTCTTTTTTCAAAAGATTTTTGACATTTTAATTACAGCCTATAGAACAGAACTCTTACACTATGACATGCTCATCTTTATTTCCAAATATCTGTGTTTGTTGTTTTTTTGTACTCAGATTTAGCTTGATTATTATTCTTACAGTTTTTGCAGATTTTTCGTTATATAAAAAAAAGCACACATAGACTGTTGGAACAGTCTAGTGACAAATGTAGTGCATAAAGGAAAAAGTAGTTAATAAAGTTAAAAAGAAATATATTTCTATTCTTTCTGTTACATTTCTATTAAATTACCAAAATAAGTGAAATAAATTTTTCTAGCAGTAAAAGAAATTATTATTCTCGGTGCTAGCCGGAGTTAGCAGCAGGCTGGGTCAATTTTATTGAACGACAACATGGTGAATACTTTTTGGCATCATTTCTAAAGAACAAAAGGGATTCATGGTGTCCAAACTACAGTAATTGTTTATTCATTATCAAAATGAATGTGTACATAAAATGTTTCATTTCTTTGCAGTGCGGGAAGAAAGGATGGAACGTGGTAAGTCCTTCTTTTATCTTTATCTCTGTCAGTCGTGGGTTTGTTTTCTTGTTCAGAAGATCAGTAACAGGTTGGAGGATTATTACGTTATTTTGAGATTATTTACTGCTAATGTTTATTAAAATAATAGCCTTTAAGTTTTGTTGCATTTAAATTATGCTAACATTGAAATATTTTTTCAAGCAAGTGACCGTTAATGGAGGTGGGACGAATAAAGTCAAGTTTCTGAAATGAAACACTTCTACTGCAGTACAGATTTATACTAACATTACTGGCTTTCAGTAGACTAGACTTACATTACTTAACAAGTGTATTTAAAACTCCTCCAGTTCAGTAACAGCAATGTTTAGCTCGGTTCAAATACAGCTACACAGGTTATATAATCTTCTGTATTTAGTAAAATATCCAGCACAGCAGACTCTCTATCTGTTAAAAACTAAAAACACAAAGTAATCACAGTGTAAACAGAGACAGAGGAGAATTCTGCCCTCAGGGTTTTCTAACAGAAACAGTGAGAGTTAGGAAAAAAATGGAAGCTGCTTCTCTGTGTGTTTATATACTAACCCCTCACTCGTGCTGAAGTTAACGTTCATTTTCATGGAAAGTGGATTAACGCGTCTAACGTGCGTTACCCATTAGTTTATTAGAATATAAAAAGCAGTAAAGGCACCTTAGCTAATGATGACAGATTATACAGATCCCTTTTACACCCAAACATTGCTACTGGGCTGAGCATGCAGTTCAGCGCGCTGCCTGAAAGGATGCTGTTCCTGTTCGCGGCGCTACTTAAACAGGAAATAGAAAATAAACTTTCTCGAATCCTATCGCCCGGGCTTATCATAGTTATCGCAATATATATTTTCCTTTCAAAATATCGATATCGTTTTATCGCCCAGCACTAATATATATATATATATATATATATATGTATATATATATATATATATATACATATATATATATATGTGTATACACATTGGCTTGCAAAAAAGTATTCATACCCCCAGTGATGTCAGTAGCGCTTTATTTAGTAACGCGTGACTCTAATCTGACCCTTTTTTTCAGTAACGAGTAATCTAACGCGTTACTATTTCCAATCCAGTAATCAGATTAAAGTTACTTATTTAAGTCACTGTGCGTTACTCTCTCTCTCTCTCTCCACCTCATCTCCTCCACCAACACACACACACACACACACACACACCGCTCCCTTACCCATTCCCCCTCCGCTCTTCCCCAATCACACGCGTCTCGCTTTCTCCCCTGTCTCTCTCTCTCGCGCTCGGCGTGTCTTTAGTTTCCGCCCGTTTTTGTTTTTCGCCAGTTCTCTTTATAAAGGCGTTTTTTTTGCGGCCGCGTCCCAATTCACTAGCCAGGGCAGCGGTCTGCCACAAATTTGATTGGCAGAGGAGAGCGTTTGAAGATTTTACACCACACGTGATTGGAAGTTCACTGTGGTGCAAGAAAAGACAAGAAAAGTTCCGGTGCTTTAAATGAACACTGTCAGAATTAAATCCTTCTCAGTAGTTGGGTCCGGTATGGGTCCGTATTGGACAACGTCTGGGTCCGGACCCAGACCGCAGTCTGCAAATATGTGATCCCTGGTCTAGACCGTATACACGGTTCTGTTTTATAAAACCACTCCTTGCTGCCCTGCAGAGAACAACAAGTTCAATGTTCAGTTTTACAATGTTAAATATGTCAGGTCAAGAAAGACTTTCTTTATTTTATATATTTTTTTATAAAAACAAGTATTTATGTTTAGTAAAATCAAGAAAGACCGTATTTTATTTTTTATAAAAAAAAATTATGTTAAGTTGATTTTTTTTATTTTTATTTAAAAAACTTATTTTTTTAGGAAATAGTTCAACTTAATAGAGATAAATTGTTGCTGTTAAAAATGCATTTTCCAATAAAGGTAGTATTGGCAAAACTGGTTATAATGTTTATGTTAAGGCGGCGGGAGGTGGTGTCTGCAGCTGCTGAAAGTAACTAATAAAGTAACTTGTAAAGTAACTTAGTTACTTTTAAAATCAAGTAATCCATAAAGTAACTAAGTTACTTTTTAAAGGAGTAATCAGTAATCGGATTACTTTTTCAAAGTAACTATACCATCACTGCATACCCCTTGAACCTTTTCACATTTTCACCTTTTCAGCTTACAACTACAAATAAATGTATGTTTGAGATTTTAAGTGAGAGACCATCACAAAGTAGCACATAATTGTGAAGTGCAATACAAATAATGCAAATAGTGCAAATACAAAAAAAAAAAAAAAGCCCTGAAACAAATCCAGTGCCATTAGTCACCTTTAAAAGCCACTTAATTAGTTAATAGAATCCAGCGGTCCATCTGCCTTTTGAAGTACGGCTGCAACTAATCATTATTTTGGTAGTCGACTAATCAGATGATTATTTTTTTAGATTAATCGATTGGTCAACTAGTATATCTGCCATGTCCTCCATCTCTAAAAATGATAGAAACAGCTGAACGAGATTTAAAAGGCATTTAAATGTCTGGATGTTGTTTAAACATGGAAAGTACTGATATTTGGTGATTAAATATGTATTATATCTGTTGTGTTTGGGCATTTTGAGACACAAACTGAGTTATGTGTAACCTGTGGGAGTGAGCCATATTTGATATTTAAATAATCAATATTGTCGATTATGTTGACTAATAGTTGCAGCTCTACTGTGAAGGCCTCAGTGGTTTATGAACAAACTGCATCATGCAGACCAAGGAACTCATCAGACAGGTCAGAGATAAAGTTGTGGAGTTTAAGTTTAAAGCAGGGTTAGGTTATAAAAACATAACCCAAGCTTTGAGTATCCCAATGAGCACTGTTCAATCCATCATCCAAAAAATATAAAACAGTATTCTACAACTGCAATCCTGCCAAGACAGGGCCGTCCAGCCAAACTGACAGATCGAGCAAGAAGAGTCTGACCTTTATGAAAGAGTGGCAAGCAGAAAGCCATTGTTGAAAGAAAGACAAAAGAAGTGTCATTTGCAGTTTGCCACAAGCCATGTAGGGGACACAGCAAGGGTTTTTGGTCAGAAGAGACCAATGTTTACCTTTTTGGCCTAAATGCAAAGCTCTATGTGGAGCAGAAAAGAGAAACTGCTCATCATCCTGATGACACCATCCCCACTGTGAAACATGGTGGTGTCAGCATCATGCTGTGGGGATGCTTTTTCTTCAGCAGGGACAGGGAAGCTGGATAGATGAAGCTAAATACAGTTCAATCCTCGAAGAAAACCTGTTGGAGGCTGCAAAAGAATTGAGAAGGAGATTTTTCTTCCTGCAAGACAATGACTGTAAATATACAGTCAGAGCCACAGTGGAATGATTAAGATCAAATAATATTCATATGTTAGAATGGCCCAAACAAAGTCCTGACCTAAATACCATTGAGCTTCTGTGGCAAGACATGAAAACTGCTGTTCACAGACGCTCTCCATCCAACCTGGCTGAACTACTTTGCAAAGAAGAATGGGCAAAAATCTCAGTCTCTAGATGTGCAAAGCTGGTGGAGACTTACCCCAAAAGACTTGCAGCTGTATTTGCAGCGAAAAGTGGTTCTGCTAAGTATTGATATAGTAGGGCTAAATACTTTTGCACATCACACTTTTAGATTATTATTTGATTCAGATTTTGAAAACCATGTATCATTTTTGTTTCCTTTTCACAATTTTGTGCTACTTTGTGCTGGTCTATAACTTAAAGTTCTGATAAAATACATTTAAGATTGTGGTTGTAAGGTGACACAATGTAAAAATACCCAAGGGGTATACATACTTTTGAAAGCAACTGTACAGAAAAGTGGATCTGATAAAATTGATATTTAGGGCACCAACTGGGACACCAGTTTCAGGAACCTTAATTTGTGCAGGATCTATAGACCAATCTGCAACATCTGTAGGCAAAAGTGCTACAGGATGCCATATTTCAGCTTGCTTCCAGGCTAGAAATGGCACAACAGGGTACTAGAGCATCCTTGTACTTGGTTTTACCATGGTTTTACATTGAACTGCTTTCATACTAAATACAGAAAAGTTGCTGTGCTTTTTTTTTTCTTCAATCAAAAGCACCATGCAGAGGTTGTCTGCTGATGTAGACTCGCAGGGTCATCAAATATTCAAATGTTTTCAAGTTGTTTACACCACTTTGGCCAAGATGGAACCCTCAATCGCTTTGATTCAGACGAAAATACACCATTACTCATTAGTGCTTTTTAAATAACTAGGGCTATTCATTCATTAATTCATTAATGCACTCTTTTTTCAAAAGATTTTTGACATTTTAATTACAGCCTATAGAACAGAACTCTTACACTATGACATGCTCATCTTTATTTCCAAATATTTGTGTTTGTTGTTTTTTTGTACTCAGATTTAGCTTGATTATAATTCTTACAGTTATTGCAGATTTTTCGTTATATAAAAAAAAGCACACATAGACTGTTGGAACAGTCTAGTGACAAATGTAGTGCATAAAGGAAAAAGTAGTTAATAAAGTTAAAAAGAAATATATTTCTATTCTTTCTGTTACATTTCTATTAAATTACCAAAATAAGTGAAATAAATTATTTTTATTAACATGGTGAATATTTTTGGCCTTATGTCCAAAGAACAAAAGGGATTCATGGTGTCCAAACTACAGTAATTGTTTATTCATTATCAGAATGAATGTGTACATTAAATGTTTCATTTCTTTGCAGTGCGGGAAGAAAGGATGGAACGTGCAATTCCATAAAAGTCCTTCTTTTATCTTTATCTCTGTCAGTCGTGGGTTTGTTATGTTGTTCAGAAGATCAGTAACAGGTTGGGCTGCTGTATCAGACACTGTCCAAAGCTCTAGTTGACTGCAATCAAATCCTCACAACAATGATCCAAACTCTAATAAACATCCATCCCTGTGAGCTGGAGACAGTTACTGCAGCAAAAGCAGGATAATTCTCTTGATTTCAGAAGAAACTATCAGTAAGCAGGTGCTCCAGTGCTGTTGTTCATATGCTCTACTTTAGCTACATCTGAAATGACGTTAAACTCTGAGGACTAGCTGTGATCACTTCTTGTTACTGCAGAGCTGCACTGTGGATCTGAAAGTGGGGATCAGTTCACTGAGCTGTGGAGCTGAACATGCTGTTCATATTTCTCTTTTAAAGCTCAGTGTTGTTTCAGAAGTCAGTCTATGTGAATGTAAACTGTTTGCTGCAGTTCAGGAAAGAGCAGCATCTGAACAGTGTTTACGTTAGGAATGTTCTAGTGCAGATCCAGAACAATCCCACATCTTCCACCACAGAAAGCTTTTGCTGTAATTCCTCAATGTGACTCTTCAGTTTTACACATGTACACAATATTTTTTTTTGGGGCGCCGCAGTATAGTATGATCGGCAAACTCACATCCTCACTAGCTTATACAGTTGCATCATAGAGAGCATCCTAAAGACTGCTACAGGCAGGAAAAGCCAATAGATCAGGTTAGACCGCAGTCACCCAGCACACAGCCTGTTTATCATACTGCCATCAGGCAGAAGGTGACTCCTCTCTCTCTCTCTCTCCGGCGTATGTCCTTAGACCCTCAGTTCTGTTGCTGCAAGCCAGTCCAGTGTTTCGTTGTCCAGGTCTATTAGACCTTGAGTGCCATTTGGTGGCCGGAATTTGGGGCAGGTAGTCATCACGTGTTCCAGAGTTTGTGATGGGTCCCCACATTCGCAGTGGGCACTGTCTGTAAGACCCCAACTCTGCATCACTGCACCAAAGCGCCCTACTAATGTTCTCAGGCGGTTTAGGGTTGTCCACTCCCTATGGGTGAGATGCTGGCCAGGTACATCCGTCAGATCTTTGATAAACTGATGAAGTGTAGATGGTCCTGCTGCCTTCCACTGGTCCTTCCATCTTGCCTTCACCCAGGAGGCCTTGGAGATGTCAACTGGTGTTGTGCAGAGCAGTTCTGGGCATGTGTGGCAAAGGGGCGTCGGGACTTGAGGCGCATGCGCTGTGAAGTCTTTGTGACGGTCTTGTGGAGGAGGTGGGATTCACTCAACTGTGCCTTCCGAGCTAGAACCAGCATGGCTGCTCCTCTTCTGATCTCTGCTGGGGCAATACCAGCGAGGACAGGCAGTTGATAGGTTGGAGTGGCTCATAGGCATCCAGAGATGGTCAGCAGGGCAGTGTTAAGGCTGCATTCAGCTTCTTTATATGGGGGCCACGGCACCAGACTGGGGCGCAGTACTCAGCGGTGGGGAAAACCAGGGCCTCAGTGGAGATGCGCAATGTCTTTGTGTCAGCTCCCTACGTAGTGCCAGCGAGACGCCGTATCAGTGCAGCACGGGTGCTGGTTTTTGCCTTGACGCAGTCCAGGTGTTGCTTAAAGGACAGTGTTCTGTCTAGCTTCACTCCGAGGTACGTCGGGGAGGGTTCGGATTGTAGCTGCACATTATCAACTGTGATGTTGATTTTGCGGGTTGCATCCTTGTTGTAGAGGTGGAACATTGTTGTTACAGTCTTATCGACACTGAGCTTGAGGTGCCAGTTCTTCAAGTAGGAGCACAAGATCTCCATGTCCTTGGAGAGGCCCTCCTCTACTGCTTCCCAGGATCGACTGCTGAATAAGATGGCCAGGTCATCTGCATAGCTGTACTTCCGGGATGTTGTTAAGGGGAGGTCATGGATGTAGATGTTAAACAGCATTGGGGCCAGCACTGAACCCTGTGGGACGCCGTTCCTGAGCCTTCTCATCCTACTGCTTTGGCCATTGCTGGTGTGTAGTCAAAAGCTGCGGTTGCTTAGCATCTCCATGATGAAGCTCACCATGTGCTTGTCTGGGATGGTATCCAGAAGCTTCATATGTAGCCCACGCAGCCAGACCGTGTCATATGCAGCTGTGAGGTCCAGGAAAACAGCACCAGCTTTCTCACCTGCCTGAAAGCTTTCCTCTATGTCATGGCACAGGAGGGTCACCTGATCTGTTGATCTGCCAGTTCAAAAACCAGCTTGTTCTTTGGGCAACTGGGGGTCAATCACTGGGGTGAGACGTGCCAGGATGAGACGCTCAAGAAGCTTGTAAGGAACACACAGAAGTGAGATGGGCTGGTATCCCTTTGGGTCATCACTTGGCTTGTTCGGTTTCGGGAGGGCTATCACCTTTGCACAACGCCAGATCTTGGGCAGTTTTAAGTACCTGAGGCATGCAGAGAGAAAGGAACAGAGCCAGTCAGTTGCTTTCTTGCCTTGGTGTTTTATGTACTCAGAATGGATGCCGTCTATGCCTGGTGCCTTGCCAGTCTTCAGGCATTGGATTACCAGTTCAAGTTCTTGCGTTGTGAAGTTGTTAGATAGGTTGGAATCGCATCCTGGGGACCTAAGCAGCTCGTGGACTCTTACTGATGTCTGTCAAGCGAAGTCCTTGTCTGTAGACTAGCAGCTGCTTTGCTGACTTGTTCGGTGAAGCCTGCCCAGTTTGCTTTCCGAAAGTTCCACCTATTGACATCCTTCCCTTGCGTAGCCTGGACCATAGATGGAATTGTGATGAGTGATGGTCGGTGGTGTGACCGGGGAAATATATCCAGGGTGCGTCTTACAGGAAGTGGCTGGATGTTGTTCCATTTCACAAATGCCAGGTCAGGATTGGTGGTACTGTTCCATCGGGCAGAATAGAATGTGCATGGCTCCTTTGGGTCATATAGGAGTGTTGCATCCACAGCTGAGGCCAAGTTTACCAGGACGTCACCATCACTGTTGGATTTGCTGTAACCCCAGTCTGTGTGGTGGCTATTGAAGTCACCAGCGTATACAGAAGGGGCTGGGATGTCTGGCAGAGATGATTGGACCATTCTGCTGGGTGGTGGTTTGTAGATGTTGATGATTGTGGTATCATGCACTTTTGTTGTTAGCCATTCTATCGCTGCACTGTGGATCTGAAAGTAAGTTTATCCAAATAGTAAGTTTATGCACCACAACAAGCCTTTAAAGGATCTACACCAACAGCTTCAAATACCTGTTTGCTGGTTTGTAATGGCATTTTAGCAGCTGCTCTCTTAATCTGATGAACTAGCCTTCCTCATTTTTTCTTTATCTGCACGAACCCGTCTGTGCTCTGATTCAGCCACAAATCTCTTCACAGTACGATGATCACGCTGAAGTTTTCGTGATACCTTGTCCATGTCATTGCACTGTTTGAGGCTTTTCGGCAGCAGAAAGATCCTTTTTCTTCTCCATGTTGCTTGAAACCTGTGTCCTGCTTAATACAAATCAGTTTTTCAACATTTCACATAATAAGTGTTGCAGCATTTTTACAGTGCTGTCTGGTGCAGGGCAGAAAGACATTTCCAACACACCTTTCTTGAAGTCAAGGTCTTGAGTCTTCCAATAAAGTTTAACATGTTTATTGGTCTTTCAGGCATCCAAGGGTACAGTTATTCCAGTTACATTGCCTGTCTTACATCCTTAACTAAAACTAACCAAAAGGGGGGGTTAAAAAACTGTACTGCTAAACTTCCTCCTGCTGCCACTCTCTCTGCCATTAGTTTGTGTGAGCCATTACATGCTGCCCCACAATAGAGTCAGTGACGGGTATGCCCTCTAGAGAGGGTGGCAATAACTGCAGGTAGGCATGAAAGTGAAGTGAGGCAATGGTGGAATCAGTACAAGCATAATACAAAATCAAAATAATCTACAACATACTAACTCAAATCCTAACTAACAAATTTACGTATACAGCTTAAATTTAATTGACTGTAAACATAAACAAATCATTTACAAAAAATAATATTTTCTCGAACAATAAGTTTATGGAATTTCTCTGATAGTTAACTTAGTTTTCACTGATCTCACTGATTTGATCTGTTTAGTCACACTAAATTCATGTCTATGATAATCACATTTTCCAGCAATAGAAATGATTATTGGGGGCTCTGAGTGGTCCAGGTCGTCGGTTCGAATCCTGTTCATGTAGCTTGCCATCGGGTACCTGAATCCTGAGAGAGCACAACTGGCTTTGCTCTCTCTTTTAATTTTAATCACAGCCTTAAACCAGCAGCACTTGTTGACTTATTTCCAAACTGACTAAAAAGCAGGCAGGTGCTGAACCTCAGATTCAGCCGTTCACACCAGCAACGCTTTTATAGAATTCTTTAATAACAAAATTGAAAACATTCTGTAAAACTTTCAACAGATAAACAGCACATCCTCTCTGTCATCTGGTCCGGATGATATAGAACAAAACTCAGTTACTGAAGTTAGAATAGAAATCTTTAATCCACTTCCACAGCTACAACTAGAGACAATGATCTCCTCATCAAACAGCACAACCTGCACACTTGATGCAGTTTCTACACAATTACTAAAACAGATACTCAAGTCAAGTCAAGTAGTTTTATTGTGAATACTGCATATGTACAGGACATGCAGAGAACTGAAACTACGTTACTCTCCTTTCCAAAAATTACAATAAGAACAGAAAATAGATATATAATATAAAAGAATGGGAGACACTATATGTACAATACAACAGGGACACAAATAGACACACTTGAGACAGAAGACAATAGTGCAGTAGTGATGGGGGTGATTAAGATGGAATGAGAGTACAAGTATAAACAGAACCCGTATAAATCAGTAGTGTAAATATGGTATAATAGCTGGTAAAGTGAATGAGTGAATAAAGTTCACAGTTTATGGGGAGTTAAAGTGAGTAATGCAGTGCGAGTGTAGCAGTAGTGCAGGTATGGGATGTGTAGTGCAGGTTCCAGTACTGTGTGTGTTCTAGTGCAGAGTTCTAGATATAATTAAACTGCTGTTAATGATAGTAAACTCATCACTCACCCTGGGGTATGTACCCAAAGCCTTTAAAATAGCAGTAATTAAACCTTTGATCAAGAAAACACATATTGATCTTATTGTAGTGTCTAACTATAGACCCATTTTAAACCATTTATGTCTAAGATTTTAGAAAAAGCTGTAGCCCAACAACTTTGTTCTTCCCTGCAAAGAAACCAGATCTATAAAAATTCCAATCTGGGCCTCATCATAGCACTGAGACAGCTTTAGTTAAGATAACAAACAATCTGCTTCTTACCGCCGACCAGCGCTGTGTTTCCCTACTGGTACTTCCTGATCTGAGTGCAGCCGTTGATACACTAGATAATACTATACTTTTAGAAAGATTAGAGAACATGGTTGGTGTAACTGGAACTGCCTTATCATGGTTTAACTCATACTTAACTGTTAACAGTTTGTGAGGATAAATTATATACCCTCCAGTTATACTAAGGTAAGATATGGAATTCCACAAGGCTCTATATTAGGACCGTTATTATTTACATTATATTTGCTCCCACTGTGCAAAGTTATTAGAAAACATGACGTAAATGTTCATTGTTATGTGGATGATACACAGCTCTTCATATCAGCAAACCTGATGACAGTGAGAATAAAGAAAATAGAGGAATGTGTAAAAGATGTGAAATCATGGATGTAGCACAACTTCCTCCTATTAAATAATGATAAAACAGAAGTTCTCCTATTAGACTCTAAAGCTGCTAGAAATAAATGATCAGACTTAATGATAAATCTGTCTGACTCCGTCACACCTGGTTATTGTTATGATAGATTCAGATCTAGCATTAGATAAACACATATCTAATGTTACTAGAACAGCTTTTCTACACCTCTGTAACATTTCCAGACTAAGAAATGCCTGATCCCTGCATGAAGCAGTAAAATGAGTACATGTCTTCATTACCTCAAGACTAGATTATTGTAATGCTCTACTGTCAGGATGTTCCTGCAGTAACTTCGATAAACTTCAGCTAGATCTAATGCTGCAGTCAGGGTTCTTACTAAAACTAGAAAATCTGATCATATTAATCCAGTTCTATCAGAACTGCACTGGATTCCAGTCAAATTAGACTATAAAATTCTCCTGTTAACGTATAAAGCTCTACACGGACTCACTCCTGAATATTTACGAGATCTCATCTCCTAAATGAACCGCCGTGATTACACAGATCTCAGCCTGCTGCTTTCTTAGTAGTTCCCAGAATTCAGAGGAGCTCTGCAGGAGGAAGAGCTTTCTCTTATAAAGCTCCCCAACTCTGAACTAACCTTCCTGAATATGTTCAGAACTCAGACACAGTATCAATCTTTATCTCTCTGTACTGCAGTGTTCATTTTGTTAACAAATAACTTTCGTCATAGTTTTCGTCAACAAAGCTTTTTTTTTCAAGACAAAAACGATACTATAACTAAATAAAAAATGCATAAAATAATAAAATGATTACAAAATAACTGACATTTTCTTCACAGAATAAAAACGAGACGAAAATGTTTGGCAGGGACGACATCCAATCAGAACTCATTTAGTTTTGTGAAAGTTAGGGACCAGTTAGGAAGAGATCCAATCACTACTTCTTTAGCGTAGGTGAAGAGGCGGGACAAGCAGGGTGGTCATCCAATCAGTAATGGTTTCTTTTTCAGTATCACGGTCAGATACAAAACCCGGGAAGACTGTACTCGCCTGTGAACTGTCTTTACTTATGAGACTCGACAGTGTCGGCAGCAGGGAGAGAGAGGAGAGACTGTATATTTCTCCTTTAACGCTGCAAAAAACAAGACAATGTGTAAAAACCATGTGTAGCGACTCCATCTCCTGTAAAAACACCACAAATCTTTCACAAGTCCCACAGATCTCCATACAAAGATCAGCATTTTAATGCTAATGATATTTCATAAGCTGAGTGTGTGTTTAACTCAGCTGTGTACTAAAAGACACCACTGCTGTTCTGTAAAGTTAATGTTACTGATACAGATTAACTCACCCATTAAGATCAGATCATCTGTTTAGTCCCACAGTGGGAAACATATAGCTGTGCTGACAGCAGGAACAGTTCAGAAAGGAAAAATCTAACAATAAAATAAGTGAATCTCTTAAACCCAAAAGTCTGAGTAAAGTAGTTCCTCACAGCACTTTCTCATCAGTTTCTCACTATAACTCATAAAGTCTCTCAGTACATCCTGAGAGCATCTCTACAGGACAGTGTGTGAATGTGGGTTTCTGACCTCATTTATAGAATAGAGCTACAGTAGAGAAAAACTAGATCCTTTAAAAGCTGTGTTTATGCGTCTACAGCTCTGTTTAAACTAGAATTTAACCATTCAAATGTTTTAATTCAACTCGAGGGGGATGTGTTCCTCTGACTGAGTCTTGGTTGTTTCTTCCTCTTAATGTAAGAGAGTTTTTTCTTGCCACTGTTTTCACCACAATAATAATTGTTATCTCTGTGGTGCTGCTCATAAGAGGCGTGGATCTGTTTTTCTCTGTTAAGCTGCTTTATGAAACTTCTATTGTAAAAAGCTCTGTAGAAATAAAATTTAATTGAATTAAATTGAACATGGAGGACAGAGCTGAATATCACATTAAGTAAACTGAAGATGTTCAAATGTTTGTGGACGCCCCTTTTAATAAATGAATGAATTAATCTACATTAAGATTTACACAGTGCTGACACAGATGAGCAAATGCACACATCCAGCTTATCTAGTCCCTGTGTAAAAGTAGTATCAGTAGAGCAGATGATCATCAGTGTATCTGCATCATGTGTAACGTCAGACGTGGGTTAGAGGGGTCAGTAAGCAGGTGCTCCAGTGCTGTTGTTCATATGCTCTACTTTAGCTCCATCTGAAATGATGTTAAACTCTGAGGACTAGCTGTGATCACTTCTTGTTACTGCAGAGCTGCACTGTGGATCTGAAAGTGGGGATCAGTTCACTGAGCTGTGGAGCTGAACATGCTGTTCATATTTCTCTTTTAAAGCTCAGTGTTGTTTCAGAAGTCAGTCTATGTGAATGTAAACTGTTTGCTGCAGTTCAGGAAAGAGCAGCATCTGAACAGTGTTTACATTAGGAATGTTCTAGTGCAGATCCAGAACAATCCCACATCTTCCACCACAGAAAGCTTTTACTGTAATTCCTCCATGTGACTCCATGTTTTACACATTCTACATGTAGCTATGATTTAAATTCAGATATGATTCAGATCTTCCAGACTGACGACACGTTTTCTATCAGCACTGAGCAACATTATTCACAGTAGCAGAAAACACAATAAATACAGTAGAAATATAGAAAATATTGCATTTTAAACCGTTAGATGAGGAACTGCAGCTGCATGGGATTGAGTCGGCTTCTGTAGCTGTATTAGTTCTTAATTAGTGAAATATAACTCATATGTTGTCTGAACTGACCTGATCAGTCTAGGGCTGCACGATATTGTAAAATTTTGACATTACATTACATTACATTTGGCAGACACTTTTGTCCAAAGCGACTTACAATATTGAAGTGCAAATAATAGAAGAGGTTAAGTACAAAAATAATAGAAGTTAAAAATAAAGCATCTATAGATAGGGCCTTAAGGAGGTCAGAGGGAAATAATGGGATAGAGGAGTAGAGAAGAGGAAGAAGGAGATGAGGTTAGAATTAGTTAGTGTGTTAGAGGTGTTAGGAGAGCAAGTGCTCTTTGAAGAGCCCTGTCTTCAGGAGTTTATTAAAGATAGCGAGAGATTCTCCTGATCTGGTAGTGGGAGGTAGTTTGTTCCACCACTGTGGAACTCTGTATGAGAACAGTCTGGATTGCTTTGTGTGAATGTTTGTTTGGCAAAGCGAGGCGACGTTCATTGGAGGAGCGCAGCGGGCGGGAGGTAGCGTAAGCCTTCAGGAGCGAGTGCAGGTAGGAAGGAGCCTGTACTATCATCACCTTGTAGGTGATTGTAAGCGCTTTGAATTTGATGCGAGCAGCAACCGGTAGCCAGTGGAGCTCAATGAGCAGCGGAGTGACATGTGCCCGTTTTGGCTGGTTGAAGACCAAACGTGCTGCTGCATTCTGAATCATCTGTAGTGGTTTTACTACACAGGCCGGGAGGCCAGTTAGCAGGGCATTGCAGTAGTCGAGGCGTGAGGATAACCCGACCTAGAGAGGTGGTGTATATTGAGAAGAGAAGAGGTCCCAGTACCGAACCCTGGGGAACCCCAGTGGATAACGATTGGGCTGAGGACAGCCGTCCTTGCCATGACACCCTGAACGAGCGCCCAGCGAGGTACGATCTGAACCACGACAGCGCATTGTCTGAGATCCCCATGTTCGAGAGTATAGTTAGGAGGAAGTCATGGTTGACTGTGTCGAAAGCAGCCGAGAGGTCCAGCAGAATGAGCACTGAGGACTGTCCTGCAGCTCTAGCAGTTTTTAACGCTTCTGTCACAGACAACAGAGCCGTCTCAGTAGAGTGCCCTTTCTTGAAACCAGATTGGTTTTGGTCCAGGAGGTCATTTTGGGTGAGGAAGCCAGAGATTTGATTGAGAGCTGCTCTTTCTAATGTTTTAGAAAGAAAACGCAGTAGTGAGACCGGTCTGTAGTTATCAACCTGGGCGGGGTTGAGAGAAGGCTTTTTAAGCAGTGGTGTGACCTGTGCTTGTTTAAAAGCAGTCGGGAACACACCAGATGTTAAAGAGGCATTGATTGTGTGAGTAATAGCCGGAATGATTGCAGGTGCAATGGTTTGCAGTAGGTCTGAAGGAATCGGGTCAAGTGGACACGTAGTAGGACGGCTACGCGTTAGGAGAGCCAGTGTCTCGTTCTCAGTGAGAGGAGCGAACGAGGAGAAAGTGACGCCTTCGGTAGAGGGATACCGGGCAGCAGAGCATGATGTAGGACCGCTACATGTCGCATCAGTAAACTGGCTGCTGATAGCTGCCACTTTCCCAGTAAAGAATGAGGCAAGTGCTTCAGATGTAAGGCAGGTAGCCTGAGGAGGAGGTGGAGGGTTGAGTAGTGTTTTGAATGTAGCAAATAGTTTCCGGGAGTCTGTGAGGGAGCTGATTTTTTGTGATAAAATTCAGCTTTAGCAGCAGTGAGGCTGGCTGAAAAAGAAGCCAAGAGCAGTTGGTAGTTTTTTAGGTCTGTCTGGTTTTGCTTTTTTTGCCATTTTCTTTCAGCAGCTCTGAGTTTGGAGCGTAGTTCCCTGAGCGTGTCATTTTTGAGCCATGGCTGCGGTTTGCTTGGTTTAATGGCTTGAGATGTTTGAGGACAGAGGTCGTCCAAACAGGAGCTTAATGTGGAGCAAAGAGCATCAGTGGCATCATTAACATTGAGTGATGAAAATGAGCCTAGTGGAGGCATATTGTCAGTCACCAGCGAGGAGTACTGGTCTGCTTGGAGATCTCAAAGATTTCGGCGGAACGAGACCATAGTAGGAGTAGCTGTGGGTTTTTTCGAAATGCGAACATTGAGTTGCATAAAGAAGTGGTCTGAGAGGTGCAGAGGAGTGACAGTTAAAGAGTTGGTGTCACAGTTACGAGTGAAGATCAGGTCTAGATGTTTGCCAGCTTTATGTGTTGGAGGGCTGGGGACCTGCTCCAGATCGAAAGACTGCATGAGGGATGAGAAGTCTGTAAAGCTGGTACTGTCATGATGGATGTTCATATCCCCTAGAATGAGTATGGGGCAATCTTGCTCGGGGATAGAAGACGGTAGCATGTCAAGTTCATGTGTGAACTCGCCCATTTGTCCAGGAGGACGGTAGATGACAACGACAGTAAGTTTTGATGGAGTATTTACCAGTGTGGCATGATACTCGAACGAGTTGTATGAGTTTGCAGGTAATAGTGGAGTGTATTTTAAGCCATTCGCGAGTAATAGGCCAGTTCCACCTCCTCGTCCTGAGAGACGAGAAGTATGGGTGAAGGAATAATTATTGGAAAGAGCCGCCGGAGTAGCAGTGTTTTCAGGTTTAATCCAGGTTTCAGTCAGAGCCAGTAGTTGTAATGACTGATGATTCGCATAAGAGGCGATAAAGTCTGCTTTATTAACCGCCGACTGGCAGTTCCACAGCCCAACAGAGAATGAGGTAGTAGTGGGCGTGGTTTGCTTAAGAGGACGCAGGTTAGTATGGTCCTGGCGCCTATGTGTGTTTTTACGCCTTCTGTGCGTACCGGAGATGACAGGTATGTGATGGGAGCACATTTTGTGAGGCAGTAGGACGGGCTGCCTTGTCAGTGGCATTGCTCGGTGGACTCGCGCAGGTAGACTCGCAGGTCTTTACCCGAGTTAGGTCTTCACACGAGACGGTCTTCACACAACAGCTGACGCCTCGGCGAGTGTGAGTGACGAAATAGGAGTCTGAATTGCGCGCAGGTGCGGGCGATATAGGAAATCAGCTCCACCAGACTGTCTTTTAAAGCGTGAGTAACGCCCCTGAGGTGTGTAGACAGAGAATGTGTGAATTAGGGGGTTTGCCACGCCCCGCTCAAGTGAGAATCGCTCAGCCTTGTCCGAAAAAGCTCGCAGAAAAGCGCGTTTGCTGTTGCTCTTACAGCGTAGCTGTAGTAAAAATGGGGTAAAAGCGGTCTGGTGTAGCTTCAGTTACTGTTTGCTCTCGTAGTGTGCCCACTCTACATGGCATTGTTGTTGTTTCGGCAATATATATTTCGCGATATTAAATAATGCAGGACCTGTGCCAGCACAAGCCCCGCTCCCACCCGCACGCTGTCTCACGACAGAAATCCAGACCGACTGAGAGCTGAGTCAGCGCTTTGAGTCAGCCAAGCACTCAAAACCCGAGGAAAACAGCATTTACATGCCATTTTATAAGGTAAATAATAGAGTTTTTCTGCAATTAAAAGCGTGATTCCGGCTGTAACTGGAAAAAAAAAACTGCGCGGAACTGAGGTGCACAGCTTTGGACAGTCTGCTATGGATTTGCTCACGTGTAAAATATAGCTGTGCTCACACATTTTCCATGCTCTCTCTTAGGGATGTCCCGGTCCAGCTTTTTGAACTTCCGATCCGATAACGATATTGGCCGATACCGACCTATCAGAGCATATATTAAAGTTTAAAGTTATTTAACCAACCTACTTTGTTTTCAAACTCATGTTGAAAAGCATTTTTCTCTTGATAACAAGTAGCCAGCTGAATTAGGTGTGTTTGAATAATACAGAATGGTTGGTAAGGAGAAACTGACCTGTTTATTTAGCAATTAATAAACTCACAATAGACAAAATAATAAATAACAAACAGAAATGCTATCAGTAAACCAATGCTTAAAAAAGCCATAAGTGCAAATAATATTGTAAATTGTATTAAAATAGCAAAACACACAACCTGAGTAGAAAATATGATGGGGAGATTCTTTTTTACAAAGACGAGCATTTCAATATGCTCAGGTGTCAGCCAGCTTCTGTGTTAGTAATGTAACCATAATATAATAAATATTTTGTATAAGCCATCAAAGCTAAATTATCAAACTAAGATACATTTCACACAGTTTTACCTTTTAGTTGCATGAATAAGAAACATAACATGTTTCATAAACTTCTTTATTTGCAAATAATTGTGAAATTTACCCATACCCACTAGTTGAGATGAGATACTACAATAAGCATAATGACACTAAAAACACAACAAGCAAAAATATTAATGTTAAGAGAGAGAAAACTTTATTAAATTCAAAGAAAAAGCTCTTCATAAAGGGAGCTAATGCTGCCTCCAGCCGGTCTGACCGGAGTTCATCTTTCCTGGCCTGCGTTCATCCCTGTGGACAAAATAATCTAAATTAGTAACAGAGCTAGGAGCGCTTAATTCCACTATTTACACATTAAATCACCCAGTTACACAGTAATCCACAGTAACTCAATCTAACAGTTTGTAACTATTTACACATTAAATCACTTAGGTATACGTAACATTGACTTAAAACAGTTAAAGGTTTTGTAATACTGGACGGCCGGGTTATCTTAGTTTCCTAGCGGGCTTTCTACAGCGCTGCAGCCGCGTTTGGTACACTGTAACTCGGCTAGATCCGTGTTAGCTTACCCGGTAAATTAGCGTGATACGCTAACGGTAGCTTCACGCGGTCAGGTCTTACATTAAATAACGTACAGGCAAAAACAACACTGGAAAACAACTTAAACAGTCTAAAATAGTGCTGGGCGATATAACGATATCGATTTGTTTCGCGATAATTTTTCCCTCGATGACGATGATAAGCCTGTGCAATAGAATTCGATAAACATTCATTTCCATTTCCCGTCTAAGTAGCGCCGCAAACGGGCGCAGCACGTGATCACGCTGAACTGCATGCTCAGCCAAGTACCACTGGGGCTGGATCTGATCCAAGTCAGCTGACCAACGAAAACACAAAACGTGTAACCAATCCAGAGGACGCTGGAGCAAATTAATAAATAGTTAAGAAAATTGTAATATCACGCAGTTATTCTCATGCATGCAACAAAAAACCCTAAAGAAAAGTGGAGTATTGACCAACACACGCAAACAACGATAGTGTTTGGACTGTGGGACTAAACGGCCGGACTGTTCAGCGCGTTTTAAATACATTTTAAGTAAATTTTAAGCACTAAATGTAATTAATTCAATTTATATTAGGACCGCGGGGCAGGTGCGGCAAAAAAGTGTATGTGGCGGGCGCGGGATTAAAAGAAGAGTTTTTTTGCGGAGCGGTAACAGGACAAAAACACCTTAAGAATGATGTCTAAATTACTTTCCTCTAATCTAATATAATTTAACATGGTTTAAGAATATAAAATAATTTCTAAACAAACGAACTTTTTAATATTGAGCTTATGGCCCAAGTGCAAAAACACAAAATCATTTATCATTTAGATTATCTGCCTGAACGCGAACCCGAACCCGAGCTTGAACGCCAGCCTGACTCAGGCGCTGCATGAACTCGGGCTGGTCCAGAACACCGCTTTCCTTGGGCCCTGTCAGGTTATAGGTGAAAGAAAATGGTCTGTTTTTAATGTAACAAATCACACTGTGATTTTTGTGATATTTCCCCAATTACAGCTCAGCTGCGCGTTTAAAGCTCAACGCATGAATTAATCGGTGCGCTGCGCGCCGCGCGTGCTCTCGGGGCATTTGACGCGTCTGTCAAGCAAGTTAATGCACCGTTTTGGGGGCAGAGATTAAGAAGTACAGCAGCTACATCTCAGATTTGTAGTTTAATGCTCTACTAAATTAGTGGCTTTAAAACTGGCTCATGATATGGTCGGTTCTGGCTGGATTTTTTCCTGCCTACAGGCTGCATTTGACGGAAAGCAGCTCCTCAGTCAGACAACAGTGTCAGCATATAAATCGCGTGTATTTCCTACAGGACAAACCATTTAAAAGTGCAGATGAACTCAATAAAAATCACACAGTGTCTGTCTGGCTTAAAATACTTAGGTACAGCTTTTAAATTAATAAATCAACATTCATTAAAAATCAGTGAAAATTTATTCCCCTTTTACCTCCTTTTATCCCTATCCAATGATGTTTTACCTTTAAACTTATTTTACATTGTACTTGACTATTGTAAGTCGCTTTGGACAAAAGCGTCTGCCAAATGTAATGTAATGTAATGTAAAAAATGACAAGCTAAGCTAATAAACTATTTAATAATAACAGAAAAATAGATATGAATTCGGAAAATAACCAACTAAAGTGAGCTCAAAATGCAATAAGAAATATAATCTAACGAATTTCATAATATAAATTCGAAATATTGAACAGCAGGCAGTAAAAAAAATAAAATAATACTACAAAAAAACGCAAAGTAAATAACCGATAGAACATAACGAACAGAAAAAATAAATGTGAAATTGGAAAAAAAAAACAAATTATCTAAGTTCAAAATGCTAAAAGAAATAAAATCTAACGAATTTCAAAATATTAAATCGAAATATTGCACTGCAGCAGTACAAAAGCCTAAGTGCTTAAACAAACTGTAAACTGGATCGTGAGATCACAATTTCGTTCCACCTCATGTACCACATAAGATGCGAATGACAATAAAATCTCCTTGAATCCTTGAATCCTTGAAACAAACAAAAAAAAACAGCCCATCACATATCATTTTCTTGAGCCCGACCCAGCTGAGGAAAAGGTGGGAAATATATTTTTTTCAGGCCGGGTCCTGGAAAAGTTTTTGGTGAATTAAAGGGGCCGTGAGTTGCATTTTTTGTTTTACTTTAATCAGTTTTTAATCCGTCTTTTTAAAAACGAATATTCGCTGCCAATCAGTGCCGAATATTCTGAGCTCAAAAAACGCTATTCGGGCCTGCCCTACTAATCTAATATAATTTAACATGGTTTAAGAACATAAAATAATTTCTAAACAAACGAAATATTTAATATTGAGCTAATAGCCCAAGTTTTTTTTTCTGCCGTGGAAAATTTTTGCTGTGGATTAATTTGTTTTTAATCCGTCTTTTACGTGATTTGATTTATATCGTGATACATATCGATATCGACTGATATGGAAAACTATATCGTGATAAGATTTTTTTCCATATCGCCCAGCTCTAGTCTAAAATATACTAGTCTGATAAACACACGCAGCGGTGAGTGGAAATACAGGAGAAAATTACTTACATTGGTAGAGAAACTCCAGGCTCCGTCCGCCATGTATTTAAATCTGAGCGCTGGAACGCTGAGCTGGTGAATTTCACCGGACCGGATTTTACTCTCACTGGCGAAAACACAGCAAAACTGGAATGGATTATCTAAATGGGTGCGCTGGAAAACCCGGATCAAGCTTTAAAAAAAACTGGATCGGGAGTCTGGATCGGCACTTTCTCGTGCCTGCCGATCCGATACCGATGAGCATATCAGCGGCCGATCCGATCCAAATATCGGATCGGGACAAGCCTACTCTCTCTAAAATGCACGATTATCATACAGAGAGCATTTGTTTACTACCGGTGAAAGAATAGTCAGCTGATAAACTCACCCGCACTCAACTCTGCTCTGTTTCAGCTGCTCAAGCACACAGTGGTGAGAATTTAGTGCAACAGATTTAATCACTCTCCATCTCCATAAAATAATCGAAATAAAATCAGCAGTGTGGGAATATTTGGATAGCTGCCAAACAGACGAGAGGATGGGAATCTAATTTGAAAGCAATATAGTTGTAAAGTGGCAGCTAAAGGAGGAAATACATAAACCTTGTTCTTCCATCTCCGAGATCATCCGAACTATGGTACCGGACTCGATGTGAAAGACGCCATTAATTTACATATAAATTATAATAATAAACATTTTATTTAAATATAGCATTTGGTCTAATATTTGACTAATATTTAAATTGGTTTGATGTTCCGAAATATTTAAGTGTGACAAACATGCAGGAAATCAGGAAATCAGGAAGGGGAAAACACTTTTTCACACCACTGTATCTACAGTACCAGTCAAAAGTTTGGACACACTTTCTTGTCCAATGTTTTTTCTCTATTTCTTCATTTAATTTAATTAATACATTGTAGATTAATATGAAAAACATAAATCAATTATAGAACACATTTAAAATTTCGTAGTAAATAATAATATTAAGTGTTTGTTCTGATCAAAACTTCTGAACCTGTATTACAATGTGAAAAACCATAAAAAGAAAGAAAACGCATTGAATGTAAATGAATGAGTGAGTAATTAGATATGTAAATGAATGAGTGAGTAATTAGATATGTAAATGAATGAATGAGTAATTAGATGTGTAAATGAATGAGTGAGTAATTAGATATGTAAATGAATGAGTGAGTAATTAGATATGTAAATGAATGAATGGGTAATTAGATATGTAAATGAATGAATGGGTAATTAGATATGTAAATGAATGAATGAGTAATTAGATATGTAAATGAACGAGTGAGTAGTTAGATATGTAAATGAATGAGTGAGTAATTAGATATGTAAATGAATGAGTGAGTAATTAGATATGTAAATGAATGAATGGGTAATTAGATATGTAAATGAATGAATGAGTAATTAGATATGTAAATGAACGAGTGAGTAGTTAGATATGTAAATGAATGAGTGAGTAATTAGATATGTAAATGAATGAGTGAGTAATTAGATATGTAAATGAATGAATGGGTAATTATCTGATGATCTGTTGTGTTGTTAATTAGAGGATCAGTGAATTACAGTTAGTCAGATTTCAGATCATTGTTAGTGGAGGAAACTCATCTGCAGTGATGGAATTCTGTTTCAGTGTTTTGTTTGTGTTTCACTGTTATTTCTTATCAGAATGATGAAATATTCCCATTTTAACATGAAATATTTCTCTTTTCTTTACAGAGAGTATCTCTGGTAAGTTGTTCTTTCTTCATCTTTATCAGTCAGTTGGGGGTTTATTCTCTTAATCAGAAGATCAGTTACAGGATGAGCTACTGTATCAAATTAACATATCAGAAATTAAATATGCAAATGATTGAATACGTAATTAAATATCTAAATGAACGAATCAGTAATTAAATATCTAAATGAACAGATCAGTAATTAAATGTAAATTAACAGATCAGTAATTACGTATGCAAATTATTGAATCAGTAATTAAATATCTAAATGAACGTATCAATAATTAAATATCTAAATGATTGAATCAGTACTTAAATATCTAAATGAACAGATCAATAATTAAATATCTAAATGAACAGATCAGTAATTAAATGTAAATTAACAGATTAGTAATTACGTATGCAAATTATTGAATCAGTAATTAAATATCTAAATGAACGTATCAATAATTAAATATCTAAATGAACAAATCAGTAATTAAATATCTAAATGATTGAATCAGTACTTAAATATCTAAATGAACAGATCAATAATTAAATATTTAAATGAACAGATCAGTAATTAAATATGTAAATAAACAGATTATTATTTTCATGATAAATGGACCAATAGAAATGCTGTAAAAGGACTAAATGGGATAAAATAAACGGACGTTTATTGAAAGTGAAGAGGGATTTTCTTCTCCTGTAAAGATGTTGTTTAGGAGATTTTAGGTTTTTGTTTGATAGAAATGATCTTTAAACCTCAAATGATGATCTGTAGAGTTTATGCTTAAATAAACAGATAATTATATAAAAATATACATAAACGGATTGATCATTAAATATATAAATAAATGATCATTCATTTCATAAAAAGATGAAGATTTATAATTAAACACATCAATAATTACATGTGTAGATGAACAGATCAATAAGTAAATCTATAAATGAATAAATAATTTATTAAATGTGTAATTTACCTCATCAGTAATGAAATATGCAACAGATTATTGGGTAAATAATATAGTGACCAGTGTTACAATACCAAAATTATATAAATATCTGCCTAAATATCTCAGTACTGATATAGAAACGACACCATGAGAGAAGAACTTAATAGAAAAATAGATCATTGAACTAAATGTTTATATATATATTTTTTTAACTTTATTGCCATTAACACACATTGACAGGCAATTAACATTGTGTAACAAAATCTCCTTGAGATTGGGCTTCACTTAACACATTTTATACAAATAGAATAAAAAATATATATCTATCTTTACATAATCTTCATTCATATCTACGTATTGATACATGTTTACCTATAGATACCTACAAAACATACATACATACCTGAATACATACATACCCACATATCCACCTTTATACCTACATACGTTCCTTTAAGATACAAATAACATTTTGATACAATCTAACTAAGGTACATAATAGCAGGTGTCCATCTTCTTATAAAATTTGGTAGCTTTAGTTGTAGCTGTGCAGTCATGTGCTCCATCATATAAACATATTTGACTTTTTGTAACCATTGTCCAACAGTAGGGGGATCAGGTTTCATCCAATTAATCGTAATAGTTTTCCTCGCAATCATCAACAAAATATGCATTATATAACACTGATTAGGGGTAAGCATATATTCAGAAAACATTTCCAGTAACAAAAATCGTGGGTCCAATGGAGTATGAACGTTTAGGATTTTTTCTATTTCCATTTTAATATTTTTCCAGAATGACTGAACTTTTGGGCAGTCCCAGAAAATATGGGTATGGTCGCCGACCATACCATAGTTTCTCCAGCATTTTTGGTACCATTATTTTTAAATTTACATGTTACTAACAGTGTTCTGAAATACCTTATTTTTTACCTTCCAATCAAACTCTTTCCATAACTGGCTCTCTATCCCCTTGTGACATCCGAGACATATAGTCTCCCAGACATAGTCATCCACTATATTCATTTCCAGCTCCCATTGTCCTTTTACATGTAGGGTGTTGTCTTGGAAATCCATTGTTAGTTTTTTATAAATATTGGAAATGTGTTTTTTTATTGATGTAGGGTATTCAAACAGATTTATAAAATGGGTTTCTATATTAGTTGGTTCTCTTTTAATAATATTCCAATCTGTGTTTTTTGTAAGATAGTGTCTAATTTGAAAATATCTAAATAAGTCACTTGAAGGTAGAGCGTATTTGTCTTGGAGCTGTGAAAAAGATTTCAATATATTTCCTTCAAACAGTTGGTTAACTGTTTTCAAACTATTTTCAGCCCATCTTTTGTACGCATTGTCCCACATGGAAGGAACAAATTTTGCGTTTCCTACAATAGGCATAGCTCGTAACAAAACTACAGCTCCCTTTAACTGCTTTTGGACTGCAGCCCATACTTTCAGTGTGTTTTTGAGCCAAACATTATTTATTTTTAATTTTGTCCTATATTGTTGACTATAGAATGGAAGGGTAGATAATGGTATTCCCGGTATAGAGTTTTGTTCAATTGAGACCCATCTGTTCTCTATGTCTTTGTCTATCCATGCCACCATTGCTCGAAGCTGAGCTGCCCAGTAATAGAGTTTTAGATTGGGTAAATTCAGACCTCCTTTCTCTGTTGATGCCATTAGTATTTTTAGTCGAATTCTTGGTCTTCTGTTTTGCCAAATCAATTTTGATATCATTTTTTCCAATAGCCTAAATGTATTTTGTGATATTAAATAGGTATGGACTGAAATAAAAAGAGTAATCTTGGCAGAATATTCATTTTCACTGACTCTACCCTGCCAAACAATGATAGGGGTAATGTATCCCACCTAGTTAGATCCTTTTTAATTTCCTGAATCAATTTGTCATAATTTGAAGAGAATAATTGTGTTGTTTTAGGGGTTATAACAATTCTGAGATATCTAAATCCTTGTTTGGGTCTTCTAAAAGATACCAGATCATCTAATTGTGAGGGCCATTTTCCATTTATCATCATGGCTTCAGATTTGATTGTGTTAATCTTATATCCTGACACTCTAGAATATTTGTTTAGGCTATGTAGGAGAGCAGGTATAGAGGTAACGGGGTTTTCCAAAAATAGTAATATGTCGTCTGCAAAAAGTGCCAGTTTATGTTGGTCATTACCTTCATCATGTATTCCCTGTATGAGGGGATTACTTCTTATCAATTCAGCGAGTGGTTCAATACTGAGAGCAAACAGAGAGGGTGACAGTGCGTCCCCTTGACGTGTACCACGTCCCAGGGGGAAGAAATCAGAGCAGTGTCCATTTACTCTTACTCTAGATCTAGGGTTTTTATAAAATATTTCAATCCATTTAACAAATGTATCATTAAATTCCATATACTTAAGCGTCTCTTTTAAAAATGTCCAATCAACCCGATCAAATGCTTTCTCAGCATCTAGGCTGAGGAACATTGCTGGGGTTTCTCTTTCAGCTGCTATTTTTTGTAAATTCGGTTATTAATAAAACCAGTTTGATCAGGTTTTATGAGTTTATGGATAATGTTTTGTATTCTATTAGCTATAATAGATGTTAAAATTTTAAGGTCTACACAAAGCAGACTAATTGGGCGGTAAGACTCGCACAAAGTTGGGTCTTTGTTATCTTTTGGAATAACACTTATTAATGCATCTAACCATGACCCTGGTGAGTTTCCTTTTGAGAGGGTGTAATTATATACTCTACATAAAACTGGGGTTAACTCGTTTACTAAAAATTTATAGTATTCTCCAGGGAAGCCGTCTACCCCTGGGGACTTACTGTTTTTAAGTCCAGCTATAGTTCCCTTAATTTCCTCCTCTGTGATAGGTAGTGTCAGTGAATTGGCTTCATCTACTGTTAGTTTAGCTAGATTAAGTGAGTTAAGGAAGGATTTAATTTTTTCTTTCTTTTGGGGCAAGTCTTCCTCCTTATACAACATTCTGTATTGGGCTTTACGCAGCTGAAAAGCCAAAAGGCGACTTGCTTTGTTACCCATTTCGTAATACTTTCTTTTATAAATCGCAGTGCTCCCTCTGTTTTATAATTTAAAAGGTCAACCAATTTCTGTCTGGTTTCTTTTAAGAGATCTAGTACTTCCTGATTTTGTAATTGTTGGTGTTCTGTTTCCAATTTCTTAATTTCCCTCTCGAATTCAATTTGTTGTGCTAGTCTCTGTTTTTTTGATCTTGAGGAGATGGCTATAATATTACCTCTCATCACAACTTTGGCTCCCTCCCAAAGAACAGAGGGGCTAACAGTGTCATTGTCATTAAAGATCAAGTACTCTGTTAACGCCTGACAAATTTCTTGTCTTATTGCTTCATCATTTAATAATGAGACATTAAGTATCCAGTATTTAAACTGTTTACTTGGTCCCACTTTTATCTTCAGGGTAAGCGGTGCATGATCCGATAAAGTAATAGGTTCTATGATGCATTCAGTAACTCTATATACATCTGTTCTAGACATTAAAAACATGTCCAACCTTGAGTAACTACCATACACCTGTGACATAAAGGTGAAGTCCTTTTCTTTAGGGTGTAAATAACGCCAAATATCCACCAAGCCCAGTTCATCTATCATTATTTGAAGTGTTATAGATTTTTTGGACAGAGGTCCTGCTTCTTTTGGAAGCCTATCCATATTTTGTCTCAAGATGCAATTGAAATCTCCCCCTATTAGGATAATTCCCTCTGCCTCACTTGCCAGTAAGGACGCTACATTCTTAAAAAAATCTCTACAGTCTTTATTTGGGGCATATAAATTAAGCATTGTTATTTTAGTACCTCCCAAGTCCCTACTACCATCACGTACCTGCCCTCTTTGTCTCCAATTGTTTTATCGTGATTAAAATAAACCGATTTATTTAACAGAATAGCAACTCCTCTTTTCCTGCCATTTTTGAACGCAGCACTGTACACTTGGTCCACCCATTCTCGTCTTAGTGTAGCACTCGTTATGTGCAACGCAGCAGCCACATTAGCTAGTTCACAAAATATCAGAAATTTTATACAACAGTAATACAATAAAAAAATATATCGGCAGTAAATCCGGGGTTGGACCAGTATCAGAAGACTCTTTAGATTCGCTCGGAGGGCTTTGATTAAAATACAACAGACCAGAATATTTATACAGAGTTCAAGATGCAGGTTATTTATTAAAAGAACAAAAATAAATAAAATGTACCTTTAGTGACTATGAAGAGAATATGGGTGTCGATGAAATTAAATGGGGAAAGGAAAAAATTATAAAAGGGGGATGTGGCTTAATTCAATGGGGCTTAATACTGTAAATTCACTGAATGAGTTAATAAACAAAACAAAATCCAAAACCTCAAAATAAAGAAATACAGTGCATCTATGCAGTATCAAGTAAATCAGAACACAATCTGCTCAAATCACAATCTTCTTTGTGAAACAGCATTTAAATGTTCAAAAAAAAAACAACAGTCCCTTTTTTATGTTTGTTTCAGTCCGTGTCTCTTCTTCTTTTTTTATGATTTGAGTTTGCTATTGTCAGAAAAAAGTGGGTCTCTTCACTACCCGGGTAGACTACGTTTTTTAGAGAGTGTGTGTGTGTGTGACTCTGCTCCTCTTATCTGTTTCCCTCCTCGAGGCGCCGTTGGGGCTCGGGTGGCGGGAAAACGCTCGCATAGGATTCTGGGGATCGTAGTTTCAGGGTTGGCTCGCCATCTTGGATTTGACAAGTTCACTCGTTTCTCCCGTCTATTAAAACAACCTATATAATACAGAACTTTGTTATGTAAGTCTGTATAGCGCGAATATTCATCTTAACGTGTCTCTAACCGAGTAAAGAGCAAAAATACACACTTATAATCACATATATACACATATAAACAAAACGCTGGCTTAGCCTACAAATTAATAACGTTACTGAACTCAGTCATTTCACAGCACTTTATCTCACATATTTCTCACTCCGGTTGTTTTAATAACCTTCTAACTTCACTATCAACACTTTTAACAGCTTAGAACATAAAAACACTAAGTTATATTCGCAAACTCTTTCCTAATCAGCAATATATGAACTCACCGGAGTCTCCCTCAATCAAACAGCGCAAAAGTTTATCCAACTCGGTTGATAACAAAAAAATCTCCAACGAGGGTACTTGTGTATCACTGTAGTACAGTTTAAACAGCGTCTTTACTCAATATTTCCTCACACACAAAATGGACATTTATCTCCAGCTCCGTGCAGCACACACACGCTGGGAGAGAGCAAGGTAGAGAGAGAAAGGGGGGGGGGGAGTGGGAGGGGTCTACACACAGGCTCCTCAGAATGGCTTTACCCAAAGAGTGCTTATTTTACCAGGGTTACATTAGCTTTAGATGTTCTCTTTCAGACAGGTGGGTCTCTTGAAGCATAGCTACTGAACACTGTAATTTTGGCTAAATATTTTCTTTCTCTTGATTGGACTGCTTATCCCCTTTACATTGTAACTAATGCAGTTTAGATTTTCCATATATTAACGAATTGAATGTTTTCTGATGCATAAAAAGTAAAGTAAAAATACAATATGGCAATTGCCCGTTAACAATCTCAAGGTAGAAACAGAACCTGAACACACAACATAAAAAAATAAAGTGCCAACCGGCTAAAGCGGACTTCCACATACCTAACTGGTTTTTAGGACTAATACACAAACCAGTTCCCGTTGTAACCTGGGCAGAGGAGGGTGACTGCTCCTCCGAGGGAATCACACACAGTGTCTGCGCTGCTGTCATCCGGTTCCCGGAATGGTCGCTGCTTATTGTGCGGGTAAATTACTTGCAACGCATAATTAAGTCATCGTCCTAACGTTAATTGTTTCATGTTCCATAAAATGAAACTGGGTATCTACTGAAGTCATTCAGTTCCACTGAAAAGGGCTCTGATATCCGTGCCAGTCAGCACCGCTGGGTCTTTTCCTCTTCTCCGTCCCGCGCTGCTCCAGCTGAGCTGGGATAGCTCTCTTTCCATCTGGTCTCGTTCGTCTACACGTACCTGTATGCCGAGCACCTGGAGCTCCTGGAGAGCATCTATGAGGGTCGGGTACGTCTTCTCACCAGACGCAGTGAACAGTTTTAGCTGGGCCGGGTAGATGCACTTGGCCTTGATGCTTTTCTGTTTTAACTGTTTAATCACGGCCCGAACCTGCGCTCTCTTTTTCTGTAACTCCGGGGAGTAGTCGTGATCAAAATAGATCGGCTCGGCTCTGTAAAGGACCTGTCTTTGGCTCCAGGCTTGTCTCAGGATCGCATCTTTAATTGAGTAGTCCACAAACTTGACTATCAAAGACCTCGGAGCAGCAGTGGGTTCCTTTGGTTTGGCAGTTAGAGCACGGTGAGCTCTCTCTATTTGTAGATTTACTGCAGGCATTGGCTGGAGGACTGACTGAATGAGTTCTTTCACAAACGTCTTCACGTCCTTACCTTCACTCCCTTCGGGAACTCGGCAGATCCTTAAGTTGTTTCGTCTTGATCTGTTTTGCAGGTCCTCACATCTAGCAGTCAGGTCAATCTCTCGGCGTAGCAGATAGCGTATTGCGTTCTCATATCTCCGGCCTTTCTCCTCCACGGCGCTAATACGACCCTCCATCTCCGTGGTTCTTTTTTCTAATTTTGTCATTTCGTCTTTGAGCTCACTCATTGACAATTCTAGCTTTGTCAGCGATTGTCTGGTCTGTTTGTGACCCTCTCGGTTTTCAGCCCTTAATTTTCTTAATTCAGCCAGTATTTTTGTTTCCGAGTCGGGTCTGTTAGCATTAGCTTGAGCCGTAACTTCCCCCTTTTCAGTAGCCTGTGTTTGTTCCTTTGAATTTTCGCTCTTCTCTTTCATTTTCTCCAGTTTCTTGGAGCCCTTACCTCGGCCAGACGATGCCATTGTAAAATTATGATGTTAATCCCAGTTTTTGCTCGTTTTGTTAGGTGTTTTTTAGTTAAACGGACGGAGCTTAGTTTTAAGCTGTTGTCTCCAACATGTCATCACCGGAAGTCATCTAAATGTTTATGTTAATAATAAAAGAAAAAGAACAGTAAGGTTTAACATTGCCATGATGTTTATTCTTCATTTCAGTTAAAAACATAATAAGTTTATGGAATTTCTTTGATGACTTGGTTTTCACAATCAGATCTTACTTATTTGATATGTTTTATATCACTAAATACATGTCCATGATAATCACATTTTCCAGTAATAGAAATGATTATTGGGGGCTCTGAGCGCTGCCACTATGTTCGGGAGATCGTTGGTTCGAATCCTGTTCATGTAGCTGCCGTCCGAGTCCAGAGAGAGCACAATTGGCCTTGCTCTGTCTGGGTGGGTAGATGGCGCTTTCTCCTCACATCACTCCAAAGGGTGATGTCATTCAGCACGATGCGTCTGTGAGCTGATGTATCAGAACCGAGTTGCTGTGTTTTCCTCCGAGTGCGCTGTGATGCTGCTCAGCAATGCTGCATCAGCAGTAGCTCGAATAGAGGTGGTGGCTGGCTTCACATGTATCGGAGGAAGCATGTGCTAGTATTCACCCTCCTGGTGTTGGGGCATCACTAGTGATAGGGGGAGTCCTAAGTCTGTGCTGCAGTGTGGGGTTGGTGGATGGAACGACACATGATGTTCCAGATGTGCTGGATTGGATTCAGGTCTGGGGAATGGGGCGGACCAGTCCATAGCATCAATGCCTTCATCATGCAGGACCTGTTGATCCACTTCAGCCACATGAGCTCTAGCATTGTCCTGCATTAGGAGAAACCCAGGACCAACCGCACCAGCATATGGTCTCACAGTGGGTCTGAGGATCTCATCCTGGTACCTAATGGCAGTCAGGGTACCTCTGGTGAGCACATGGAGGTCTGTGTGGTCCTCCAAAGAAATGCCTCCCCACAACGTTACTGACCCACTGCCAAACTGGTCATGCTGGAGGATGATACAGGCAGAAGAACGTTCTCCACGGCGTCTCCAGACTCTGTCACGCCTGTCACGTGTGCTCAGTGTGAACCTGCTCTAACATCAAGCCCCACTTGTGGACGCCGGGCCCTCATACCACCCTCACAGAGTCTGTATCTGACAGTTTGTGCAGACACATGCACATTTGTGTCCTGCTGGATGTCCTTTTGCAGGGCTCTTGCACTGCTCCTCCTGTTCCTCCTTGCACAAAGGAGGAGATAGTGGTCCTGCTGCTGGGTTGTTGCCCTCCCACGGCCCCCTTCCATGTCTCCTGGTGTACTGGCCTGTCTCCCGGTATCTGCTCCATGCTCAGGACATTGTGCTGACAGACTCAGCCAACCCTTTTGACACAGCTCACATTGATGTACCATCCTGGATGAGCTGCACTACCTGAGACACTTCTGTGGGTTGTAGACTCCACCTCATGCTACCTCTATAGTGAGAGAACTGACAAAATGCAAAAGTGACCAAAACATCAGCCAGAAAGGATGAGAACAGAGAAAAGGTCTGTGGTCTCCAGCTGCAGAACCTCTCCTTTATAGGGGTTGTCTTACTAATTGCCTCTCATTTCTACCTGTGGTCTGTTCCACAGCAGGTGAAATTGATTCACAATCAGTGTTGCTTCCTAACTGGTCGGATTGATTTCACAGAAGTGTGGTTGACTTGGAGTTACGTTGTGTTGTTTAAGTGTTCCCTTTATTTTTTGAGCAGTGTATAATCAGATCTCACTGCTGCCTGCATGAACAGCAGCGCTCTGCAATGCTGCCGGGGCTGGTGCAGTGTGGGACTTGGTTCATCCCTGCTTTTTAATGTTTAATTAAATAAATTATGATTACTAATAATTATATTTAATAATATTAATTATTTAATAGTGAATATTTACATGTAAATAAAGAATGAATGTGCACAATGGTATTTTATTTTTATCAGTGCTGAAAATCTCTTAAAGATATTGTATTAGTCACACAGTCTAAATTAAAAGTTAAAATGCTGGTACTTCCCTGTATTTTGCGTGAAAATTAAGATTTAAGAAGGAACTTGAATGTATACATTGTTTGTTAATATTTCTTTATTGATTTCTTTGATTCTTTGAAAATAGTAAAAACCAGCACATCCTCTCTGTCATCTGGTGTGGATGATATAGAGCAAAACTCTGTTATTGAAGTTAAGTCGGAAGTCTTTAACCCACTTCCGCAGCTACAACTAGAGAAAATGATCTCCTCATCAAACAGCACAACCTGCACACTTGATGCAGTTTCTACACAATTACTAAAACAGAAACTGCTAGATAGAATTAAAGGGCTGTTAATGATAGTAAACCCGGGCTCTGAGTGGTTCAGTGGTCTAAAGCGCTGCCACTATGAACGAGAGGTCGCCGGTTCCAATCTTGTTCAGGTAGCTCTGCCATCGGCTACCGGCGCTCAGAGGGAGCACAATTGGCCTTGCTCCCTCCGGGTGGGTAGATGGCGTTCTCTCCCATCATGCTTAAAGGTGGTGGCGGGCTGCACGAGGCGTCTGTGAGCGGATGTATCGGGACCTAGTCGCTGCGCTTTCCTCCGAGCGCGCTAGCCGCTCAGGTAATGATTCATCAGCAGCAGCTCGAAAAAAGGGGTGACTGACTTCACACGTGTCGGAGGAGGTGTGTGCTCGTCCACATCCTCCTAGGGTCACAGGTGCCACTGGTGACGAGGATGCACAAAGGGGCGGGACAATTGGATATCCAAATTGGGAGAAAAAGGGGGAAATAAATTATTTAAAAAAAATGATAGTAAACTCATCACTCACCCCGGGGCATATACCCAAAGCCTTTAAAACAACAGTAATTAAACCTTTGATCAATAAAATAAATCTTGATCCTAGTGTTTCAAACCATATATCTATTTTATAAAAATAGAAAAAGCTGTGGCCAAATAACTTTGTTCTTTCCTGCAAAGAAGCCAGATCTATAAAATTAATTTAAATCTGGATTTAGTTCTCATCATAGCACTGAGAGAGCTTTAGTTAAGATAACCGCCGACCAAGGCTGTGTTTCCCTACTGGTACTTCTACAATAGATAACACTTTACTTTTACAAAGATTAGAGAATATGGTCGGTGTAACTGGAACTGCCTTATCATGGTTTAAATCATACTTAACCAAACGTTATCAGTTTGTGAGGATAAATTATATGTCTTCCAGTTATACTAAGGTAAGATATGGAATTCCACAAGGCTCTATATTAGGACCGTTATTATTTATATTATATTTGCTCCCAATGTGCAAAGTTATTAGAAAACATGACGTTAATTTTAATTGTTATGTGGATGATACACAGCTCTTCATGTCAGCAAATCTGATGACAGAGTGAGAGTAAAGAAAATAGAGGAATGTATAAAAGATGTGAAATCATGGATGTAGCACAACTTTCTCCTTTTAAATCGTGATAAAAGAGAAGTTTAGGCCCCAAAGCTGCTATAAATAAATGATCAGACTTAATGATAAATTAGATAAATTAGATAGCATTAGATAAACACATATCTAATGTTACTAGAACAGCTTTTCTACACCTCTGTAACATTTCCAGACTAAGAAATGCCTGATCCCTGCATGAAGCAGTAAAATTAGTACATGTCTTCATTACCTCAAGACTAGATTATTGTAATGCTCTACTGTCAGGATGTTCCTGCAGTAACTTCAATAAACTTCAGCTAGTTTATGGAGTGAATTTTGTGCCAAAAGTTTTACGTAAAAAAATAAAATCCACAATCAAAATTTTAAGAATCAAAAGTAAAACATGTATGTTGCAAATTCAAAAGAGAAAAAATATATATCAAATATATATATTTAAATATACTTGGTTATTTTATTATTCTTTGCACTTATTTGAAAATTATTTTAGTTTGGATTTTGCCTGTCTTTGCTTTCATTTTTGGATTTTTTTGGATTTTCTGTGGATTTTTGTGGATTTTGCTGCTAAAGACTTTTGCTTCTGGAATCTCTCCTTTGCTTCTGCTTCATTTTTTTGGTTCTGATTTTTGGCACACTTTTCACGGGTGGGCGGGGCTTAGAAGAAGGCGTTCCCCTTTAATCTCTATTGGTCACCTACCCTGAACCCTCGTCTGAGACAGACCACGCCCACCCCGCCAGCTTCAAGCGCTCTTCCAAACATGGCGGAGCGAACGGGGTTCAGCTCACAGCAGCACCAGCAGGTACTTTTCCAATTAAATTTCATACAGACGTTATGTTTAATGTTATATTTCTTTTTTAAGTAAGTGTTTAACTCTATTAAGATGCTCATGTTAGCGGGGTGTGCTAAATATCCATGCTTAAATTATACTAGTTAGTTAGTGAACACTAACCTACCTAGTCAGTGAGTTAGCTAGTTTACCTAGGTCATCTGGTCAGTGAGTTAGTGGGTTAGCTAAGCTAGTTAGGTTACCTAGTCAGTAAGTTAGCTAGTTAACCTTAACCAGCACTTACTTGGCTTTACCCTGGGGCATAATAACTAGCTTAGCTAACCCACTAGCTCACTGACTAGGTAACCTAACTAGCTTAGCTAACCCACTAACTCACTGACCAGATGACCTAGGTTAAGTAGCTAGCTAACTCGCTGACCAGATAACCTAGGTTAACTAGCTAACTCACTGACTAGGTAACCTAACTAGCTTAGCTAACCCACTAACTCACTGACCAGATGACCTAGGTAAACTAGCTGTTTGGAAGAGCGCTTGAAGCTGGCGGGGTGGGCGTGGTCTGTCTCAGACGAGGGTTCAGGGTAGGTGACCAATAGAGATTAAAGGGGAACGCCTTCTTCTAAGCCCCGCCCACCCGTGAAAAGTGTGCCAAAAATCAGAACCAAAAAAATGAAGCAGAAGCAAAAGTCTTTAGCAGCAAAATCCACAAAAATCCACAGAAAATCCAAAAATGAAAGCAAAGACTGGCAAAATCCAAACTAAAATAATTTTCAAATAAGTGCAAAGAATAATAAAATAACCAAGTATATTTAAATATATATATTTGATATATATTTTTTCTCTTTTGAATTTGCAACATACATGTTTTACTTTTGATTCTTAAAATTTTGATTGTGGATTTTATTTTTTTACGTAAAACTTTTGGCACAAAATTCACTCCATACTAGTTCTAATTCTGCAGTCAGGGTTCTTACTAAAACTAGAAAATCTGATCATATTAATCCAGTTCTATCAGAACTGCACTGTCTTCCAGTCAAATTAGACTATAAAATTCTCCTGTTAACGTATAAAGCTCTACACGGACTCACTCCTGAATATTTACGAGATCTCATCTCCTAAATGATCCACCGTGATTACACAGATCTCAGCCTGCTGCTTTCTTAGTAGTTCCCAGAATTCAGAGGAGCTCTGCAGGAGGTAGAGCTTTCTCTTATAAAGCGCCTCAACTCTGAACTAACCTTCCTGAATATGTTCAGAACTCAGACACAATATCAATCTTTATCTCTCTGTACTGCTCTTTTGTTCTGTTATTTGTTTGTTATTTGTTTGGTCGACTCGAGGGGGATGTGTTCCTCTGACTGAGTCTTGGTTCCTCATAAGGTTTCTTCCTCTTAATGTAAGAGAGTTTTTTCTTGCCACTGTTTTAACCACAATAATAATTGTTATCTTTGTGGTGCTGCTCATAAGAGGCGTGGATCTGTTTTTCTCTGTTAAGCTGTTTTATGGAACTTCTATTGTAAAAAGCTCTATAGAAGTAAAATTGAATGGAATTCAATTGAACATGGAGGACAGAGCTGAATATCACATTAAGTAAACTGAAGATGTTCAAATGTTTGTGGACGCCCCTTTTAATAAATGAATGAATTTATCTACATTAAGATTTACACAGTGCTGACACAGATGAGCAAATGCACACATCCAGCTTATCTAGTCCCTGTGTAAAAGTAGTATCAGTAGAGCAGAACTCTGTGGAGCAGATGATCATCAGTGTATCTGCATCATGTGTAACGTCAGACGTGGGTTAGAGGGGTCAGTAAGCAGGTGCTCCAGTGCTGTTGTTCATATGCTCTACTTTAGCTCCATCTGAAATGATGTTAAACTCTGAGGACTAGCTGTGATCACTTCTTGTTACTGCAGAGCTGCACTGTGGATCTGAAAGTGGGGATCAGTTCACTGAGCTGTGGAGCTGAACATGCTGTTCATATTTCTCTTTTAAAGCTCAGTGTTGTTTCAGAAGTCAGTCTATGTGAATGTAAACTGTTTGCTGCAGTTCAGGAAAGAGCAGCATCTGAACAGTGTTTACATTAGGAATGTTCTAGTGCAGATCCAGAACAATCCCACATCTTCTGTAAATAACCCCCAAAAGTTAATTAACATTATCATCTGTTCAGCTTGTTAATTTTATTCTTGTCAAATTATATTTTCTTATAGTGGAAAAGTATTTAATTCTGTTTATAAAAAACGGGACTTTTATTTTGAAGGCAGCCTCTAGAACTGCGCGGGGGAAAAAGCGCGCACAAAAAGAGAGCACACGGCAGTGCTGCAGAAAGACAGAGCTGATCACACGGTTTAGACCCCGTTTGTAAAGGCACAAGCTTTTACGTAGATTAATGTCGGATTGTTTTTATTTTATTTTTTTATTTATTTATTTTTTGTTACTTTAAGTTGTACTCAAGACTGTGAAAAATAAACCACATTAAACCTTCAGTAAAGTTTCACGCCGTCTACAAATGGGGATGCTACAGTAAAAGCTTCACCTCTCCAGCCAACCTGCTGCACAGCTAAGCTGACCACGGACCAACAGCACCAAGGCAAGGGCAGCGGTGAGTTGGAAGACGGTGTGATGGTTAAAAGAGCAGTGAGGCATAAAAGAGCTATAAAATGGAGGATGAAAATGCTGCAACACTGAGCTGTAAGGATAATGAAGAGCAAGCTGCACTTCTTCAAAAAGAAATCAAAGAATATAAAATAATGCTTGAAAATGAAACTACAGAAGGTGCAGCAAGAGACGAACTAAAAGAAATGATAAAAAATAAAGAAGCAGCTCTGTCTGAAATACAAAGCCAGGCAAGAATTAAAATCTGATTTATCAGAAAAGCATCTCTCAGCTCTCATAGATAGCCTTGAGAAAGGAAAAAACGACATTATGAAAGTGTACAGCGAATTGCGAGTACATAACACTCCTGCTGCTGAATTACGGAGAAAAGTTGATGCATGTGAGGCTGTTACTAATGACATCACTAAAGTAGTGTATGAAAGACTAACTGGCATAAATGGAGAATTTGATGCTGAGGATGAAAAAGGGCGTTTGCGTGAGCTACTTGTTCCTGATTATGCTCACTCCATCTATGGTTCGTCTGCTTCAGAGTCTAATCTCAGTCAACACTCCGGATCTTCGTGTATTGCTGCCAAACGAGCTGATGCTGCTGCAGAATTAGCAGCGAAGGAGGCTGAGTACAAGGTGCTACTACAGGAAAGAAAACAAAAGGAAAAAATAAGAATGTTGGAAGAGGAACACAAGAAAGAGCTAGAAATTCAGAAGTCCGAATTGGAACGCCTAAAAGCAGAAAGGGACTTAAAGGCAGCTCATGCCAGGTTTGAAGTCTATGACAGAGAAATTAAACAAGAGACAGACAGACAGTCTGTTCAGCTACAACCTGAAATTCAGAACTGTATTCCTCATTCTGTTGCACAGCACCCTAGTACAGCCAACCCATCCCCGCATGTTGACATGTCTAGCCTAGCCCAAGCCGTCCAGGACAGCATAGCTCTAAATAGACTGCCAATGCCAGAGCCCAAAGTGTTTAATGGCAACCCAATTGATTTCATTGAATGGAAAGCTTCATTTATGTCTCTTATAGACAGAAAGAACATTTCTACAGCTGATAAACTGCACTACCTCAAGAGATATGTTAGTGGCCCAGCTCACAAATGCCTAGAAGGTACTTTCTTTCGAAATGACGAGGAAGCTTATAAGGATGCATGGAACAAGCTCAACCAAAGGTATGGTCAGCCATTTGTCATTCAAAGAGCCTTCAGGGAGAAGTTGTCAAATTGGCCAAAAATACCATCTAGAGATGCTGAAGCATTAAGAAATTTCTCTGACTTCCTAAGTGCTTGTCTGCAAGCCATGCCCCATGTAAAAGGTCTGGAGATTCTTAATGATTGCGAGGAGAACCAAAAATTGATGCTGAAATTGCCAGAGTGGTTATCTTCTCGGTGGAACCGCCAAGTCACAATATCTCTCACAGAAGGCAAAGACTTCCCGTGCTTCCAAGAATTCACTAAATTCATGTGCATAGAAGCAGAGATAGCATGCAATCCAGTTACATCTATGTTTGCTCTTTACTCATTTGAGTCAGTTAATAACGGGAGCACAAAGACATTAAAAAGAAACAAAGTCAGTGTCTTCAATACCCAAGCGCTTATGGATGATGACACAAAAAGGGCAACTAAAGAAAAAGTAAAGGTCCCTTGCATATTATGTCAGAATAACAGCCACCAGCTCCATAAGTGTCCAGACTTTCTGCGAAAATCACTTGAATATAGAAGGTCTTATGTGAAGGACAACAAACTGTGCTACGGATGTCTAAGACAGGGACATGGTGCACGAGAATGTCGCAATCGTCATATATGTGACTTGTGCAAAAGGAGACATCCTTCTTGTCTTCACGATGACAATTACGGGAAAAGCGCAAACAGAGAAAGAACACTGTCCAAAGAAAATCCAGTTCCACACAGTGAAACAGAAACCACAGCTGCACTGTCGCTAAATGTCACCAATGAAGGTCAGTCAGTAAGCACATCCATGATCGTGCCAGTGTGGGTGTCATATGAAAAGAACCCTTCCAGAGAAAAACTTGTGTATGCCTTATTAGATACACAGAGCGACACAACGTTTATTGAACAAGATGTGAGTGATGAACTTCAGGTATCAACTCACCCTGTAAAACTGAAACTTACCACAATGATGGGAGAAAACATGATCCTGAGAAGTGAAAAGGCACCTGGTCTCCGTGTAAGAGGCTTCAATTCTTCAGTGCACATCAAACTTCCTCCAGCGTACACAAAAGACTGCATACCTGTGAACAGAGATCACATACCAACACACAAAACGGCCAAAAGGTGGCGCCATTTAGCAGCAATAGCAGACCAAATACCTCCTCTCCTCAGTTGTGAAGTAGGTCTCTTAATTGGATACAACTGTCCCAGAACTCTGGTGCCCAGACAAGTAATACCAGGTAAAGATGAAGAGCCCTACGCTGTCTTAACGGATTTGGGTTGGAGTATTGTTGGCTGTTCAGCACCTTGCATGGAAACACAGGTGTCAACTGGTCACTGTCACAGAGTAACTGTAAGAGAACTTCCTGCAGTAACGCCAATGGATGCATTGAAAGTTCTGGAGTCTGATTTCAGAGACACCCAAGAGAATGACAAAACTGTCTCTCAAGAGGATCTCATTTTCCTTGACAAATTAAAGGAGAACATAAGGAGAAATGAACATGGACATTACGAGATGCCTCTGCCATTTAAAGAAAGGCCATGCTTACCAGACAACAAACAGCTTGCTGCACTCAGGCTCAATCACCTAAAAAGAAAATTCATTGCAAATGAAAAATACAAACAAGACTACATTGCCTACATGAAAGACATAATTGAAAGGGGAGATGTAGAAGAGGTGCATGATGATGGAGCTCATGGTGAAACGTGGTATATACCTCACCATGGTATTTATCACCCCAAAAAGCCAGAAAAGTTGAGGGGTGGTGTTTGATTGTTCTGCAAAGTACAAGGGAACCAGCCTTAATGAACATCTTCTGTCAGGCCCAGACATGATAAACAATCTGACCGGTGTACTCATTCGTTTCCGTCAACATCAAATTGCTCTGATGTGTGACCTAGAGAAAATGTTTCATCAGTTTCATGTCCAGGAGAATGACCGCAACTATCTGCGCTTTCTGTGGTGGAAAAATGGAGACATAAACACCTCACCTCATGAATTCAGAATGAAAGTCCATCTGTTCGGAGCTGTGTCTTCACCAGGTTGTGCAAACTATGAACTGAAGCAGCTGGCCAAAGAACACAGTGTCACACATCCACAAGCAGCACAATTCATTTCAAGAGATTTTTATGTTGACGACGGGATTTGTAGTGTTACAGCTGAAAAAAAGGCAGTTCAGTGAGCAAAGGAGGCACGTGAACTATGTGCAAAGGGTGGACTTCGTCTATATAAATTTGTATCAAATAATAGTGCTGTTCTACAGAGTATCCCTTCTTCTGAGCATGCCACAGACATCAAAACAAAGAACCTCACATTTAGTGACTTGGCTCTAGAGAGAGCCCTTGGAATCCACTGGAACATTGAGAGTGACAGTTTCACATTTAAAGTTGTACCAAAGGAGCAGCCAGCCACACGTCGCAGCATTCTGTCATCTGTTGCTTCCATTTACGACCCTCTAGGCTTTGTGGCACCTTATCTCCTCAATGGAAAAAGAATTCTCCAGGAAATGTGTCACCAAGGTACTGGTTGGGATGACCCACTACCAGAAAAACTGAGGCCACGGTGGGAGAAATGGCAAAGGGATGTTGGTGAATTGGAAAAGATATGCATATCTCGGTGCTACTTGCCAGCTGACTTTGGAAAGGTAATTAAAACAGAACTGCACCACTTCTCAGATGCAAGCACCAGTGGTTACGGTCAATGCTCCTACCTGAGACTGAAGAATGAGGAAGGAAAAGTTCACTGCGTTCTCGTCATGGGTAAAGCTCGCGTTTCTCCAATAAAGGTCACAACTATACCCAGGCTAGAGCTGACCGCAGCAGCAGTGTCTGTCTCGGTGAGTAGTCTGCTTAGAGAAGAGTTAAGTTACTCACAAGTAGAAGAATTCTTTTGGACAGACTCTAAAGTAGTCTTAGGCTACATACATAATGATGCTCGTCACTTTCACACCTTTGTAGCGAACAGAGTGCAGAAAATCCGCCAATGTTCAAGTCCCAAGCAGTGGTTTTACGTCTCTACAGATGAAAACCCAGCTGACAACGCATCGAGAGGGACAACAGTGCGTGAGCTGCTTTCATCTAATTGGTTTACAGGTCCCCAGTTCCTGTGGGAAAAGGAAATTGAAACTCCAGTGGAGGTGATTCAGGAGCTGCCAGTTGGAGATCCAGAAGTAAGAAAGGCCCAAACACTGCAGACCACAGCTACAAAACATTTGAGCCTTTTAGAAGGACTGTGCAAGTTTTCATCCTGGTCTCATGTCATTCAGGCAGTAGCACGCCTTCTACGTCGTGTCAAGGGAGACAAATCAAAGGCCCTGTCAACAGTAAGTGAGAGGCAAAGCGCCGAAAGACTCATCATCAGAGACTTACAAAGACAAGCATACCAGCCAGAGATACAGATACTGAGCAATGGGAGTCAGCTACCTAGTCACAACAAGTTGCATCATCTTGACGTCTTTTTGGACACAGACGGTGTACTTAAGGTGGGGGGAAGACTCAAGCACTCATCCTTTTCTAACTCATTCAAGCACCCCACAATCATTCCCAAAGGACATCATGTCACTAATCTGATCATTTCTCATCATCACATGATGGTTAAACATCAGGGCAAAGGCTTTACCATCAATGAAATTCGGTCCAATGGCTATTGGATTCCTGGACTAAGCAGAGCAGTTTCTACTTACATCCGTCATTGTGTGACTTGTCGAAAGCTCAGAAGGTCGGTTGAAGGTCAAAGAATGAGTGATCTACCAAAGGAACGAACAGAACCCACACCACCTTTCACATATTGTGGGATGGACTGTTTTGGTCCATTTGTGACTCAGCAAGGTAGAAAACAACATAAAAGATATGGCTTGCTTTTCACCTGTTTCTGCTCCAGAGCCATTCATATTGAGATGTTAGAAGACATGTCAACTGATTCATTCATTAATGGTTTGCGATGCTTTACTGCACTGAGAGGAGCAGTTCGACAAATCAAGTGTGACCAAGGCACTAACTTTGTAGGAGCAAAGAATGAACTGAATGCTGCATTACAAGAGCTTGACAAAGATAAACTCAACGCGTTTCTTGCAGAAAGGCAGTGTGAATTTGTCATGAATGCACCCCATTCAAGCCACGCAGGAGGCGTATGGGAACGCCAAATAAGAACTGTTAGAAGTGTTCTGAATGCCACCCTACTACTCTCTTCAGGTAGGCTCAATGATGCATCACTACGAACCTTCCTCTACGAAGCCATGGCTGTAGTTAACAGTCGGCCACTCACTGTGGATAACCTAAACAGCCCTAACAGCTTGGAACCTCTCACTCCAAATCATTTGATAACTATGAAATCCACCACAGCCTTACCTCCTCCAGGTAAATTTGAAAGAGAGGATCTATATGGAAGAAAAAGGTGGCGTCAAGTACAATATCTCACAGAACAATTCTGGAGTAGATGGAAAAAAGAGTATGTCCACAACATCACAGCAAGACAGTGCTGGCACAGCGCCAAGAGAAATCTACAGATTGGTGATGTAATAATGGACACTAATGAATCCCTTTCAAGAAGTCAGTGGAGACTTGGAAGAGTCTCAGAGACTCTTACTGACAAAGATGGACTGGTAAGAAGAGTCAAAATATGTTTTGGAGAAAAGGGACTAAACAAGAAAGGTGAACGCACCGGCAAACTCTCCCTGGTAGAACGTCCAGTTCACAAGTTAGTTTTACTGCTAGAAGCTGAGTAGGCATAGTACAGACATGGACTGTGTTAGAGTTTTTACAATAATTTCTTAAGGTTTTTCGTTTGTTGTAAATTAATTGTGTTTAATGTCTACCTTAAGTAAACACAAATAATTTGGTGGGAGTGTAAATAACCCCCAAAAGTTAATTAACATTATCATCTGTTCAGCTTGTTAATTTTATTCTTGTCAAATTATATTTTCTTATAGTGGAAAAGTATTTAATTCTGTTTATAAAAAACGGGACTTTTATTTTGAAGGCAGCCTCTAGAACTGCGCGGGGGAAAAAGCGCGCACAAAAAGAGAGCACACGGCAGTGCTGCAGAAAGACAGAGCTGATCACACGGTTTAGACCCCGTTTGTAAAGGCACAAGCTTTTACGTAGATTAATGTCGGATTGTTTTTATTTTATTTTTTATTTATTTTTTTTTTTTTTTGTTACTTTAAGTTGTACTCAAGACTATGAAAAATAAACCACATTAAACCTTCAGTAAAGTTTCACGCCATCTACAAATGGGGATGCTACATCTTCCACCACAGAAAGCTTTTACTGTAATTCCTGTAAATACTGTAATGTTACTTTTTTTTTGGGCGCCGCAGTTTAGCTGCACTGATGAGAGCTCCGGGTAAACTCTACAGTTTTTTTTTTGTGTGTGTGTTTTTGCACATGTTGCACACAAGATTATTCAATATGATCGGCAAACTCACATCCTCACGAGCTTCTACAGTTGCATCATAGAGAGCATCCTAAAGGGCTACATCACTGTTTGGTATGGAAAAACAGTGCTACAGGCAGGAAAAGCCAATAGATCAGGTTAGACCGCAGTCACCCAGCACACAGCCTGTTTATCATACTGCCATCAGGCAGAAGGTGACTCCCACACCTTTTCATTTGACCAGTCCCAACAGTACAAAAAAAAAAAAAAATTATATTTATTATATATTGCCGCTATGGTTAACACCACTTAGTCACTTTAAATATGTATACTTTTAATTTGATTAATTGGCGTATACACTAGAGATTTTATGGTATTTTCTTTTGTTTATTTTTTATTGTTGCCATGTTGCACTGTTTTTATTACTGAAAAGTGATTATCTGATCCTCACCCCAAGCATTTCAATGCATGTAAGTCTTGACATGATGTGCAAATGACAAATAAACTTGAAAATTCTACATAGCTGTGACTTAACGTCAAATATGATTCAACAGGTTTCTGTCAGTCAAAATGTAGGTAGGTCCACCTCTGTGTGAGGTCTGAATCTCAGTCTAGCAGTTAGATGAGGAACTGCACCTGCTTGTGACTCACTGAGCTCCCGCACCTCTATAGCAATCAAATGTTATACAATTCATTTTTTATGCTTTGTTAAACTGATCTGATCAGCACTAAGATCGGCTTAGTTAGAGAAATATAAGCCGATTTGAAAATTTTAACTGGACCAGTATGACACCCAGCTGATCAGTCCTTCAATTTTTTGCTAATAACACACACACACTTATACTGATTATTTCATTAAACACAACATGGTGAATATTTTTGGCCTTATGTCTAAAGAACAAAAGGAATTCAAACCATGGTGTCCAAACTTATCTACAGTAATTGTTTATTCATTATCAGAATGAATGAGTACATTAAATGTTTCATTTCTTTGCAGAGTGGATACGCAGGATGGAACGTGGTAAGTCCTTCTTTTATCTTTATCTCTTGTCAGTCGTGGATTGGTTTTCTTGATCAGATCACTTAAAGGTTGGGCTGCTGTGTCAGACACTGTCCAAATGTTTGTGGACGCCCCTTTCTAATGAATATATTTAACTACTTCAATATTTACCCATTGCTGACACAGATGTGCAAATGCACACATCCAGCTTATCTAGTCCCTGTGTAAAAGTAGTATCAGTAGAGCAGAACTCTGTGGAGCAGATGATCATCAGTGTATCTGCATCATGTGTAACGTCAGACGTGGGTTAGAGGGGGCTAAATCCCCCCAGCATTGAGCTGTGGAGCAGTGGAACTGTGTTCTGTGGAATGATGGAGCTTCATCCACTACTTTTAGGATGAGTTGAGGATGAGATGGGTGGTGATTCTCCAACATCCTGATCTCACTAAAGATGTTGTTGACTGCAATCAAATCCTCACAACAATGATCCAAACTCTAATAAACATCCATCCCTGTGAGCTGGAGACAGTTACTGCAGCAAAAGCAGGATAATTCTCTTGATTTCAGAAGAAACTATCAGTAAGCAGGTGTTCCAGTGCTGTTGTTCATATGCTCTACTTTAGCTACATCTGAAATGACGTTGTCTACAGCTACATCTGAGGACTAGCTGTGATCACTTCTTGTTTCTGTAGAGCTGCACTGTGTATCTGAAAGTAAGTTTATCCGAATAGTAAGTTTATGCACCACAACAAGCCTTTAAAGGATCTACACCAACAGCTTCAAATACCTGTTTGCTGGTTTGTAATGGCATTTTAGCAGCTGCTCTCTTAATCTGATGAACTAGCCTTCCTCATTTTTTCTTTATCTGCACGAACCCATCTGTGCTCTGATTCAGCCACAAATCTCTTCACAGTACGATGATCACGCTGAAGTTTTCGTGATACCTTGTCCATGTCATTGCACTGTTTGAGGCTTTTCGGCAGCAGAGAGATCCTTTTTCTTCTCCATGTTGCTTGAAACCTGTGTCCTGCTTAATAATGTGGAACATCCTTCTTCAGTAGTTTTTCTTTAATTGGGCTCACCTGGCAAATTAATTATCACAGGTATCTGAGATTGATTTCAGTGATCCAAAGAGCCAAAGAGACAAAATACCATCCATGAGTTTAATTAAAAAAAAACTTAAATCCCATTTGCATAATAATTTGGAACGCAGTGTATGACTTCAGATATGATTCAGATCTTTCAGACTGACGGCACGTTTTCTATCAGCACTGAGCAACATGTAGCCTGTTTCATTCACAGTAGCAGAAAACACAATAAATAGCGTTAACTTATTACCAGTAAAAGGAAAACCAGCTGAGAAACTCACAAGCTCTGTTTCAGCTGCTCAAGCACACAGTGGTGAGAATATCAGAGTGCAACAGATTTAATCACTCTCCATCTACCTAAAATAAAATCACCAGTGTGGGAATACTTTGGATACCTGCCAGAGGATGGGAATCTAATTTGTAAACAATGTGGCGATAAAGTGGCAGCTAAAGGAGGAAATACCTAAAAATTGTTCTCCCATCTCTGAGATCACGTCCCTCTGTGCCAATCAAATTAGGCATCTCGTTTATCTTTTTAATCCTAATTAAAATGCATGAAAATGCACAACACACACTAAGAGCTCACTAAAGTGAAGAGACATCTGAACTGTGGACACGCAGGTGCTGGAAATATTGTGCAGCTGTTCTGGTTATGGAAGTATCTGCTGGATATCATCCTCCATTCATAAATTATTACCACCAAAATGTGAAAAATAAAAGTAACTTTAATGTGGTCTGTACAGGAGAAGCGGACGCCATCTTGCATGAATAAATCAGTAAATGAATGAATGAGTAATTAACTATGTAAATGAATGAATGAGTAATTAGATATGTAAATGAATAAATGAGTAATTATATATATATATGAATGAATGAATGAGTAATTAGATATGTAAATGAACAGATCAGTAATGAAATATGCAAATGAATGAATGAATAATTATATATATATGAATGAATGAGTAATTAGATATGTAAATCAGTAATGAAATATGTAAATGAACTAATGAGTAATTACATATGTAGATTAACAAATCAGTTTTGCAGCATTTCAGTTCTACACTGAATTAAAGCCGTATAAAGACTAGTGACTAGTGTTACAATACTAAAATGATCTAAATATCTGCCTAAATATCTCAGTACTGATATAGAAACGACACCATGAGAGAAGAACTTAATAGAAAAGTAGATCATGGAACTAACTTTTTATTTTTATTAATAATAAAAGAAAAAGAACAGAAAAGTTTAACATTGCCATGATGTTAATCCTCATTTCAGTTAAGAACATAATAAGTGTTGCAGCATTTTTACAGTGCTGTCTGGTGCAGGGCAGAAAGACATTTCCAACACACCTTTCTTGAAGTCAAGGTCTTGAGTCTTCCAATAAAGTTTAACATGTTTATTGGTCTATAATAGCTTAAGGCATCCAAGGGTACAGTTATTCCAGTTACATTGCCTGTCTTACATCCTTAACTAAAACTAACCAAAAGGGGGGGTTAAAAAGCTGTACTGCTAAACTTCCTCCTGCTGCCACTCTCTCTGCCATTAGTTTGTGTCAGCCATTACATGCTGCCCCACAATAGAGTCAGTGACGGGTATGCCCTCTAGAGAGGGTGGCAATAACTGCAGGTAGGCATGAAAGTGAAGTGAGGCAATGGTGGAATCAGTACAAGCATAATCTACAGCATACTAACTCAAATCCTAACTAACAAATTTACGTATACAGCTTAAATTTAATTGACTGTAAACATAAACAAATCATTTACAAAAAAATAATATTTTCTCGAACAATAAGTTTATGGAATTTCTCTGATAGTTAACTTAGTTTTCACTGATCTCACTGATTTGATCTGTTTAGTAACACTAAATTCATGTCTATGATAATCACATTTTCCAGCAATAGAAATGATTATTGGGGGCTCTGAGTGGTCCAGCAGGCTAAGCGCTGCCACTATGATCGGGAGATCGTCGGTTCGAATCCTGTTCATGTAGCTTGCCTCTTTTCATTTTAATCACAGCCTTTAATCAGCAGCACTTGTTGACTTATTTCCAAACTGACTAAAAAGCAGACAGGTGCTGAACCTCAGATTCAGACACCAGCAACGCTTTTATAGACTTCTTTGATAACAAAATTTAAAATATTCTGAAAATAATTCAACAGATAAACAGCACATCCTCTCTGTCATCTGGTGCGGATGATATAGAACAAAACTCAGTTACTGAAGTTAGAATAGAATCTTTAACCCACTTCCACAGCTACAACTAGAGACAATGATCTCCTCATCAAACAGCACAACCTGCACACTTGATGCAGTTTCTACACAATCACTAAAACAGATACTCAAGTCAAGTCAAGTAGTTTTATTTTGAATACTGCATATGTACAGGACATACAGAGAACTGAAACTACGTTACTCTCCTTTCCAAAAATTACAATAAGAACAGAAAATAGATATATAATATAAAAGAATGGGAGACACTATATGTACAATACAACAGGGACACAAATAGACACACTTGAGACAGAAGACAATAGTGCAGTAGTGATGGGGGTGATTAAGATGGAATGAGAGTACAAGTATAAACAGAACCCGTATAAATCAGTAGTGTAAATATGGTATAATAGCTGGTAAAGTGAATGAGTGAATAAAGTTCACAGTTTATGGGGAGTTAAAGTGAGTAATGCAGTGCGAGTGTAGCAGTAGTGCAGGTATGGGATGTGTAGTGCAGGTTCCAGTACTGTGTGTGTTCTAGTGCAGAGTTCTAGATATAATTAAACTGCTGTTAATGATAGTAAACTCATCACTCACCCCGGGGCATGTACCCAAAGCCTTTAAAATAGCAGTAATTAAACCTTTGATCAAGAAAACACATATTGATCTTATTGTAGTGTCTAACTATAGACCCATTTTAAACCATTTATCTCTAAGATTTTAGAAAAAGCTGTAGCCCAACAACTTTGTTCTTACCTGCAAAGAAACCAGATCTATAAAAAAAATCTGCTTCTTTCGTCGACCAACGCTTTGTTTCCCTACTGGTACTTCCTGACCTGAGCGCAGCCTTTAATACACTAGATCGTACTATACTTTAAGAAAGATTAGAGAATATTGTCGGTGTAACTGGAACTGCCTTACCATGGTTTAAATCATACTTAACCAAACGTTATCAGTTTGTGAGGGTAATGATATACCTTCCAGTTATACTAAGGTAAGATATGGAATTCTACAAGGCTCTATATTAGGACCGTTATTATTTATATTATATTTGCTCCCACTGTGCAAAGTTATTAGAAAACATGATGTAAATTTTCATTGTTATGTGGATGATACACAGCTCTTCATATCAGCAAACCTGATGACAGAGTGAGAATAAAGAAAATGGAGGAATGTGTAAAAGATGTAAAATCATGGATGTAGCACAACTTTCTCCTATTAAATAGTGATAAAAGAGAAGTTTAGGATTCAAAGCTGCTAGAAATAAATGATCAAACTTAATGATAAATCTGTCTGACTCCGTCACACCTGGTTATTGTTATGATAGATTCAGATCTAGCATTGGATAAACACATATCTAATGTTACTAGAACAGCTTTTCTACACCTCTGTAACATTTCCAGACTAAGAAATGCCTGATCCCTGCATGAAGCAGTAAAATTAGTACATGTCTTCATTACCTCAAGACTAGATTATTGTAATGCTCTACTGTCAGGATGTTCCTGCAGTAACTTCAATAAACTTCAGCTAGATCTAATGCTGCAGTCAGGGTTCTTACTAAAACTAGAAAATCTGATCATATTAATCCAGTTCTATCAGAACTGCACTGTCTTCCAGTCAAATTAGACTATAAAATTCTCCTGTTAACGTATAAAGCTCTACACGGACTCACTCCTGAATATTTACGAGATCTCATCTCCTAAATGAACCGCCGTGATTACACAGATCTCAGCCTGCTGCTTTCTTAGTAGTTCCCAGAATTCAGAGGAGCTCTGCAGGAGGAAGAGCTTTCTCTTATAAAGCTCCCCAACTCTGAACTAACCTTCCTGAATATGTTCAGAACTCAGACACAGTATCAATCTTTATCTCTCTGTACTGCAGTGTTCATTTTGTTAACAAATAACTTTCGTCATAGTTTTCGTCAACAAAGCTTTTTTTTTCAAGACAAAAACGATACTATAACTAAATAAAAAATGCATAAAATAATAAAATGATTACAAAATAACTGACATTTTCTTCACAGAATAAAAACGAGACGAAAATGTTTGGCAGGGACGACATCCAATCAGAACTCATTTAGTTTTGTGAAAGTTAGGGACCAGTTAGGAAGAGATCCAATCACTACTTCTTTAGCGTAGGTGAAGAGGCGGGACAAGCAGGGTGGTCATCCAATCAGTAATGGTTTCTTTTTCAGTATCACGGTCAGATACAAAACCCGGGAAGACTGTACTCGCCTGTGAACTGTCTTTACTTATGAGACTCGACTGGAAGTTAACTCGACAGTGTCGGCAGCAGGGAGAGAGAGGAGAGACTGTATATTTCTCCTTTAACGCTGCAAAAAACAAGACAATGTGTAAAAACCATGTGTAGCGACTCCATCTCCTGTAAAAACACCACAAATCTTTCACAAGTCCCACAGATCTCCATACAAAGATCAGCATTTTAATGCTAATGATATTTCATAAGCTGAGTGTGTGTTTAACTCAGCTGTGTACTAAAAGACACCACTGCTGTTCTGTAAAGTTAATGTTACTGATACAGATTAACTCACCCATTAAGATCAGATCATCTGTTTAGTCCCACAGTGGGAAACATATAGCTGTGCTGACAGCAGGAACAGTTCAGAAAGGAAAAATCTAACAATAAAATAAGTGAATCTCTTAAACCCAAAAGTCTGAGTAAAGTAGTTCCTTACAGCACTTTCTCATCAGTTTCTCACTATAACTCATAAAGGCTCTCAGTACATCCTGAGAGCATCTCTACAGGACAGTGTGTGAATGTGGGTTTCTGACCTCATTTATAGAATAGAGCTACAGTAGAGAAAAACTAGATCCTTTAAAAGCTGTGTTTATGCGTCTACAGCTCTGTTTAAACTAGAATTTAACCATTCAAATGCTTTAATTAAGGGTTTTACATTCCATACATCTAATTATGACCATATTTCTAGAACAAAATTTAGAATTTAAATTATTTACAGTCACATACCTACAATAATAATATACGTTAAATCATAAATAAATATAAATATATTTCACATTCAAACACTAATAACATTACAACACTGGTTAATAAATGTTTAATTTCATGTAAGTGTATAGTTAATAATTCAAGGGTACTGATGAATAAGTATTTACATTTACACCCTTTACATTTTAGTTAACTAAAACTACAATGAAACTAAAAACATTTCAAATGACTAAATTAGGACTAAAATGAAATGCCATTTACCTGAGCAGTTCGACTCGAGGGGGATGTTCTTCCTCTTAATGTAAGAGAGTTTTTTTCTTAACACTGTTTTCACCACAAAAATAATTGTTATCTCTGTGGTGCTGCTCATAAGAGCTATAAAGCTATTTATATAATTAAAATGCGTGAGATTTAAACTATAAAACCTATCTTTGTATTTGTGCACAACCCACACAGTAAGAGCTCACTAAAGTGAAGAGTCATCTGAACTGTGGACAGGTGCTGGAAATATTGTGTGTTTGGTCGTGAAGCGTGTGCTGTGGAGGATGTGTGTGTCTCTGTTAAGTCCCTTACAGACTAATTTAGATTTTTCCAGACTTGATGTGAAAGACGCCATTAATTTACATGCATTCATGTTTAAAATCTGATATTTCTATTTTTCATCCGTTAAAATCAGGCTCAGTGTGAATGCTTAAAATAGAAATATTTGTCAAAAGGAGAAAATAAATCCATATCAACATGGCCCTGTGTGAAAGAGTGAAAATTACCGCAAGTGAGCAGCGACAACTCATCCAAGAGGTCACAAAAGACCCCACAACAACATCCTAAGAACTGCAGGCCAGTTAAGGTCAGTGTTCATGCCTCCACCATCAGAAAGAGACTGGATAAAAATGGCCTACATGGAAGAGTTGGAGACGAAAACCACTGCTGAGCAAAAAGAACATTAAAACTCGTCTCAATTTTTCCAGAACACATCTTGATGATCCCCAAGACTTTTGGGAAAACATTCTGTGGACTGATGAGACAAAAGCTGAACTCTTTGGAAGGTGTGTGTCCCAGTACATCTGGTGTAAAAGAAACACCACATTCCAGAAAAAGATCATTATACCAACAGTAAAACATGGTGGTGGTAGTGTGATGTTCTGGGGCTGTTTTGCTGCATCAGGACCTGAAAGACTTGCTGTGATAAATGGAACTATGAATTCTGCTGTCTGTCTACCTAAAGATCCTGAAGGAGAATGTCCAGCCATCTGTTCGTGACCTCAAGCTGAAATGAACTTGGGTTCTGCAGCAGGACAATGATCCAAAACACACCAGCAAGTCCACCTCTGAATGACTGAAGAAAAACAAAATGAAGAAAATTTAGTGGTCTAGTTAAAGTCCTGATCTGAATCTGATTGAGATGATGTAGCATGATCTTAAAAAGGTGTTTTATGCTGGAAAATCCTCCAATGTGTCTGAATTACAACAATTCTGTAAAGATGAGTGCAGCCAACATTCCTCCACAACGCTGTAAAAGACTCACTGCAAGTTATTGCAAACGCTTGGTTGCAGTTGTTGCTGCTAAGAGCCCGACCAGCTATTAGATTTAGGAAGCATCACTTTTTCACACAGAGCCATGTAGGATTTTCTCCCTTAATAATAATAATAATCACCTTCATTTAAATATAGCATTTTGTGTTTACCTGTGTTGTCTTATCTGGGGCCAGCACTTTTTCACACCACAGTATCTATAGTACCAGTCAAAAGTTTGGACACACTTTTTTTGTCCAATGTTTTTCTCTATTTCTTCATTTAATTGATTTAAGACATTGTAGATTAATATGAAAAACATAAATCAATTATAGAACACATTAGAAATTTCGTAGTAAATAATAATAATAAGTGTTTGTTCTGATTAAAACCCTGAACCTGTATTACAATGTAAATGAATGAGTAATTAGATATGTAAATGAATGAGTAATTAGATATGTAAATGAACGAGTGAGTAGTTAGATATGTAAATGAATGAGTGAGTAATTAGATATGTAAATGAATGAGTGAGTAATTAGATATGTAAATGAATGAGTGAGTAATTAGATATGTAAATGAATGAATGAGTAATTATCTGATGATCTGTTGTGTTGTTAATTAGAGGATCAGTGAATTACAGTTAGTCAGATTTCAGATCATTGTTAGTGGAGGAAACTCATCTGCAGTGATGGAATTCTGTTTCAGTGTTTTGTTTGTGAATACTGCATATGTACAGGACATACAGAGAACTGAAACTATGTTACTCTCCTTTCCAAAAATTACAACAAGTACAGAAAATAGATATATAATATAAAAGAATGGGAGACACTATATGTACAATACAACAAGGACACAAATAGACACACGTGAGACAGAAGACAATAGTGGTTATTAGATTAGATATGTAAATAAATGTAAATGAATGAATGAGTAATTAAATATGTAAATGAATGAATGCGTAATGATATATATATACACATGAATTAATAAGTAACTAAATGTGTAAATGAAATAAATTTAAATAGATTTGTAAATGATTGAGTAATTAGATATGTAAATGAATGAATAAGTAATTAGATATGTAATTGAATGAGTGAGTAATTAGATATGTAAATGAATGAATGAGTAATTAGAAATGTAAATGAATGAGTGAGTAATTAGATATGTAATTGAATGAGTGAGTAATTAGATATGTAAATGCATGAGTGAGTAATTAGATATGTAAATGAATGAATGGGTAATTGGATATGTAAATGAATGAGTGAGTAATTAGATATGTAAATGAATGAATGGGTAATTATCTGATGATCTGTTGTGTTGTTAATTAGAAGATCAGTGAATTACAGTTAGTCAGATTTCAGATCATTGTTAGTGGAGGAAACTCATCTGCAGTGCTGGAATTCTGTTTCAGTGTTTTGTTTGTGTTTCACTGTTATTTCTTATCAGAATGATGAAATATTCACATTTTAACATGAATTATTTCTCTTTTCTTTACAGAGCGTCTTCGTCGACGTAAGTTGTTTTTTCTTCATCTTTATCTCAGTCAGTCGGGGGTTTATTCTCTTAATCAGAAGATCAGTTACAGGATGAGCTACTGTATCAGATATTTCTAATCTCTTTAAACTGAACACGAATGCATGAAGCATCAATATTCATAAATAATCAGTGCTGCTCATTTCTGAGGATCAGTTCTGATTCATTTAGTCTGATTTAGTTGTAGAAAATCAGGATTTCTTCTGTTGTGTGAGTTTTACTGTAGTCACTCCTCCAGTGACTCCACAGTATCTCACTATCTAATGAATGATCACAGACCTGGTAGAAGATGTTTCCTCACTTTATCTTCAGAGAATCTTGTTATTCTGACTAAACAGATGCTTTAAATTTAAATCACGTTTCTTTGTGCTGAAACAAATCATGTTGATGTTAAATGTTGTGTTAAATCTGCAGTCAGTAAACACATTTAAATCATATAAATTAAATTAAATGTTTTTCAGTGTATGTTAAAAAAACAAATGTTCCTAATTGTGGGTGAAGGTTGAAGAGAAAGGATAGTGATACAGTTAAATATTTAAAAATATATTGGCCTCACTCACCTTGGGTCAGGACTGCCCACAGCTGAAACAAGGCAGCGACGCCATCCCGTCAGATAAGAGCTAACAGCGCTAGCAACAGCACGGCAGCTCGTTCCTGTGTTATTTGTGCAAATAACACATCGTAACAATTCAGAACTAAGGAACAAATGGTTAGAATTTGTATATGGAACACCACCAGGGAAGTACAATTGAGATAGGTAGGTGTATTTTTAGAACAGTTCTGTTTCACTTGGTAAAAGTAAAAATTCACCCCGAGGTTTTGTTCCAACTGCCAGCTCAGAAAACACAACATGTTGCACAATGATGCAGCTCCATAGGTTTGATCTTTAGATCAGAAGATCTAAATGATCTTTAAACCTCAAATGCTGATCTGTAGAGTTTATGCTTAAATAAACAGATAATTATTAAAAAATGTACATAAACGGATTGATCATTAAATATATAAATAAATGATCATTCATTTCATTCATTTCAAAAATATGCAGATTTATAATTAAACACACATCAATAATTACATATGTAGATGAACAGATCAATAAGTAAATCTGTGAATATGAAATCATTTATTAAATGTGTAATTTACATCATCAGAAATAAAATATGCTTCTGAACAGATTACTGGGTAAAAATGTACTGAGCAGTAATATAATCTGTACATGAGCAACTTAATAATTAAATATGTAAATGAGCAAATGAATAATTACATATGTAGATTAACAAATCAGTTTTTCAGCATTTCAGTTCTACACTGAATTAAAGCCGTATAAAGACTAGTGACTAGTGTCACAATATCAAAATTCTCTAAATATCTGCCTAAATATCTCAGTACTGATATAGAAACGACACCATGAGAGAAGAACTTAATAGAAAAGTAGATCATGGAACTAACTTTTTATTTTTATTAATAATAAAAGAAAAAGAACAGAAAAGTTTAACATTGCCATGATGTTAATCCTCATTTCAGTTAAGAACATAATAAGTGTTGCAGCATTTTTACAGTGCTGTCTGGTGCAGGGCAGAAAGACATTTCCAACACACCTTTCATACCTGTCAAGTCTCCCGTTTTGGCCGGGAAACTACCGTATTTTACTCCTCTTTCCCGCCGTCCTCCCGTATTAGTATTTTCCCGTAAATGTCCCGTTTTATATTAAGATTTAAAAATATATATTATTGAGGAGACAGGGCACTGACCGCTCTGTGTCTCTTAACCAATCGTGGAGCCGGTTCAAGGAGAAAGTCCCGCCTTTCAGGAGAAACATCCAGTCAGCTTGCTAAGGAGGGTCAGTGTGGGGAAGCCCCCCCGTCGCTGTGAGTTCAGGCAGCTAGTCGGAGCAGCTGATGTTAAAACATATCTGGATATACAGCGATTTTTCTTAAAGAAAGGTAACGGTAGGCTAATCATGTAAACTGTGATGATTTTTTTATTTTTATAGCGGCTTAAAAATAAACCGAAATAAACACACAGATTAAACCTTTTAAAATAAAAAAATTACAGCTTGTGACTGAGTTTAACTAGAAATGTGGAGAGGACCGAAATTAACTGAACTGATCAGGAGTGATCAAAAGAAAGAAGTATTAATTAAAAAATATTAATTGTGTAGGCCACTTAGGATTAATTTTTTGTTGGATTATATGTGGTCCATGTCCTTTTAGTAAAAGCTCATAATGCTATTTTTAGGTCACCTACAGTCATTTTGCAGAATTTGTGCACCCTTTGTTAAATTTTAAATCTATTAAATAAATAATTATATAATATAAAAGAGTGCATTATGGCAAAAAAGACATGAAATCTTAACTTTTTTTTAATATCTAGAAAAGGATTTTTAATTTGGCTGTATTAAAAGAATGACATATGTAGGAATGTCCACAACATTTCAGATTCTGATAATCTAATTGTAGTCTGTAAATGGTTCACATGTGGTTATTTTAGATTTTTGTAAACCTGTCTTAAAATGTAAGGGATACTGAACCTTCGTTGGGCTGGTGGGACGGCTTTAAGCGGACAGAGGAAAATATCCCTTATTTTTAAATCTAAAACTTGACAGGTATGACCTTTCTTGAAGTCAAGGTCTTGAGTCTTCCAATAAAGTTTAACATGTTTATTGGTCTATAATAGCTTAAGGCATCCAAGGGTACAGTTATTCCAGTTACATTGCCTGTCTTACATCCTTAACTAAAACTAACCAAAAGGGGGGGTTAAAAAGCTGTACTGCTAAACTTCCTCCTGCTGCCACTCTCTCTGCCATTAGTTTGTGTCAGCCATTACATGCTGCCACACAATAGAGTCAGTGACGGGTATGCCCTCTAGAGAGGGTGGCAATAACTGCAGGTAGGCATGAAAGTGAAGTGAGGCAATGGTGGAATCAGTACAAGCATAATCTACAGCATACTAACTCAAATCCTAACTAACAAATTTACGTATACAGCTTAAATTTAATTGACTGTAAACATAAACAAATCATTTACAAAAAAATAATATTTTCTCGAACAATAAGTTTATGGAATTTCTCTGATAGTTAACTTAGTTTTCACTGATCTCACTGATTTGATCTGTTTAGTAACACTAAATTCATGTCTATGATAATCACATTTTCCAGCAATAGAAATGATTATTGGGGGCTCTGAGTGGTCCAGCAGGCTAAGCGCTGCCACTATGATCGGGAGATCGTCGGTTCGAATCCTGTTCATGTAGCTTGCCTCTTTTAATTTTAATCACAGCCTTAAACCAGCAGCACTTGTTGACTTATTTCCAAACTGACTAAAAAGCAGACAGGTGCTGAACCTCAGATTCAGACACCAGCAACGCTTTTATAGACTTCTTTGATAACAAAATTTAAAATATTCTGAAAATAATTCAACAGATAAACAGCACATCCTCTCTGTCATCTGGTGCGGATGATATAGAACAAAACTCAGTTACTGAAGTTAGAATAGAAATCTTTAATCCACTTCCACAGCTACAACTAGAGACAATTATCTCCTCATCAAACAGCACAACCTGCACACTTGATGCAGTTTCTACACAATCACTACAACAGATACTCAAGTCAAGTCAAGTAGTTTTATTGTGAATACTGCATATGTACAGGACATACAGAGAACTGAAACTACGTTACTCTCCTTTCCAAAAATTACAATAAGAACAGAAAATAGATATATAATATAAAAGAATGGGAGACACTATATGTACAATACAACAAGGACACAAATAGACATACGTGAAACAGAAGACAATAGTGGTTATTAGATTAGATATGTAAATAAATGAATGAATAATTAAATATGTAAATGAATGAATGAATAATTAAATATGTAAATGAATGAATGAGTAATTATATATATATATATACATGAATTAATAAGTAACTAAATGTGTAAATGAATGAATGGGTAATTAGATATGTAAAGGAATATATTTATTTAAATAAATTTAAATAGGTAACAGGACAAAAAATGTCCTGTGGAGCTTATTTTTAACTTTTTACTACATCTATCCCAATGCCGAACCTGAAAAATAATAAAGAAATTGGCATAACTCCTTCAGTTAAAAACCTATACAGACGGTGAATTTTGGGCCAAGCAATTTAACAGAATGGTTATTTTTAAGTTTTTGACACATTTTGACTCAATTCTTGGACAAAGAGATTTTAAAATTAACAGAAAATCTTAAGGTTGCATGTATGTTTTCACATTATACTAAAATCCTGTGCACTGGATAAAAACATCTTGAGATTTTTCTTAATCTTTGAAGTGTCTACTTTAAGATTCTGACAGATAACAGGATAAAAAATGTCCTGTTGGGCTTAATTTTAACCCTTTTCTACACCTATCCCAAATCCGAACCAAAAAAAAATATGAAGAAATTGGCATAGCTCCTTCAGTTAAAACCTATACAGTCAAATGAGCACACTTTTCCATACAATTCTGGGCCAAGGAATTCCATAGAATGTTTATTTTGAAGTCTTTGACACATTTTGATTCAATTCTGGAACAAAAAGAAAAAAAATTGCAGAAAATGTTATGGTTGCCTGTATGTTTTCACATTATACATTATATTCACATTATGAAAAGTCTACTTTTAGATCCTGACAGGATGAAAAGTGTATCCTCATTATCACCATTAAAGAGATCATCAAAGTCTATCTTTTAAATCTCTGTCCCTTCCTCCTGATCATCTGTCCCCTCTCCAATCAATCCTGTCTCTTCTGCTCTTGCAAAAATGTCAACAAGAGAAGGAGGGAAGATGGTCTTCTTCTAACCCGTGACCTGATCGTAAGGGTTTGGCCTTTCAGATTTTGGCTGATCTGTCCTTTTTTAGCAGGCTACCCTGTAGTTTACGCTGTCTACTTTAAAACTTGCATCCAGGGCTCTGTTAACACCCACCATCTTTTGCAGCATCTTGGTTCTCACAGCATCAATGGAGGTCAGTTGGCCAATGACCTCCACACTACAATTCTAGCGCTCCATTCAAATGTTTTTATAGCGCTGGATATGTGATGAAAGCTACAGTTAAGCACTGATAACTATGGTCTGAGCCTTTTTCAACTTACTTGGACATTTGTAGGATCTCATATCAACCCATACCACTGCCCTCACTTCTCTAGCCCAGATGCTGCCTCATTGCTCCCCCAGACCTTGAGAAGCAGATCACATAGCTGCTTCTTATTTACCTCATTGCTAATAAGGCATTTAAAGTCACAAGATTTGTGGGTGTATGGGCCACCAATTATGACTTTCTCAGTGGAGCCTCATCTGACCCTCTCCTGGGCTTTTATAGAGTCCGGCTGGTAGCAAATCTGTGGAGATTAAGTCCTGCTTAAGAATCAAATGGTTTAAGAAATGGAAAAGAACATTGACAGAGGGTAGGTGACCTCCTCATCTCTATCTTGAAGACTTCACAAACTTCATGAAAGTTTCCTTCATGATCTTGTCCAGTACTGAGAGAGCCCCTGGGATTAGAGATAGCTCCTTGCTTGATGTAGGTGGGAGAGGTCAATGTTGGCAAGAAATGCCTTAAACCATGTTAGGTATCTGTATGGATATGGCTTTAAGCCAGCTTTACATAGTGGCAGGTCAGCAATGAGCTCCGACAGGAGATAATGTTATGTATGTCCATGGTCAACTGACCTCCATTGATGCTGGAAACTTTCATGAAATATTCTGGCACTAATGTGTGCACACAAAGCAATCAAGGCCACCGTCTCCTTCAATATATAGATGAGGAGGTCACCTACCCAAAGGATGCACTCTTCATACTAGATGTCAATGCTCTTTTCCATATGTTGACTAACTAACACTGAGGCAGCATCTGGGCTAGAGAAGTGAGGGCAGTGGTATGGGTATATAAGATCATATTGCCTAACTTCAACAAATGTCCAGATAAGTTGAAAAAGGCTCAGACCGTAGTTACCTGTGCTTAACTGTAGCCGTCATCACATATCCAACACTTTAAAAACATTAGAATGGAGCGCTAGAATTGTAGCGTCTTCAATATACAGGTATGTGTTAGAAATTGTAATTTTTTTTAAGGGTTCAGGCGTCAGAGATCCACGCCCTGCAGTCAAACCAGGAGGAGACAGACACCCGTGTTGTCCTGTACCTCCACCAAGCTGTAAAGTGGGGGTACAAGTCCAGTGTGATGAGGACCCTGAACACCGACATATTACTGAACCTCCTTTACCATGTCAAAGATGGTGGGTGTTAACAGAGCCCTGGATGCAGGTTTTAAAGTAGACAGCGTAAACTACAGGGTAGCCTGCTAAGAAAGGACAGATCAGCCAAAATCTGAAAGGCCAAACCCTTACGATCAGGGCACGGGTTGGGAGAAGACAATGGAGGAAGGGGTGTTGGAGCCGGTCTGGTCAGTTTGCCCCATCTTCCCTCCTTCTCTTGTTGACATTTTTGCAAGAGCAGAAGAGACAGGATTGATTGGAGAGGGGACAGATGATCAGGAGGAAGGGACAGAGATCGAAAAAATAGACTTTGATGATCTCTTCAATGGTGATAATGAGTATTAAAATAGACTTTGATGATCTCTTCAATGGTGATAATGAGTATTAAAATAGACTTTGATGATCTCTTCAATGGTGATAATGAGGATTAGAATTCTTAGTACCACACTTTACTAACACTTTATTTTTAGTACATTGTTGGATTTTATCATCAATTAGTTCTGCAGCTAATTACATTTTTCATCCTGGTACCTGTCAGGATCTAAAAGTAGACTTTTCCTAATGTGAATATAATGTATAATGTGAAAACATACAGGCAAATGTTTTTTCTTTTTGTCCCAGAATTGAATCAAAATGTGTCAAAAACTTCACAATATTTATTCTATGGAATTCCTTGGCCCAGAATTGTATGGAAAAGTGTGTTCATTTGTCTGTATAGGTTGTTAACTCAAGGAGCTATCCATTTTCTTTATATTTATTTCCGGTTCAGAATTAGCATAGATGCATTAAAGGGTTAAATATAAATGTCATGGGACATTATTTCATCCTGTTACCTGTCAGAATCTTAAAATAGACTCTTCAAAGATTAAGAAAAAACAGGTTGCGAAAAAAAAAACACTATGTGCTCGTGGACCCCTGTTTCCATCTATACTATTGAGTTTAATGGATGTTCTGTCAAATTTCCTCTTCTTTTTCATTTGTGTGTTTAATTTGTCCCAAAGTGTGTGAAATGTGTGTTTAGATCTTCACTACCCGGGTAGACTAGTGATTGTGTGCGTGTGTATCAAGTGCTTGGCTCCTCTTATCTGTGGTCTGACTCTCTCTCTCTCTCAGCGATGCGGTTTGTGTGCCCACGCTGCAGACGTCACTCGCACAGTATTCTGGGACATGTAGTCTTGGGTTGGCTCGCCATCTTGGACTCACAAAGTTTGCACGTTT